>NC_139219.1:43890759-44490759 GCF_055691185.1 Crinia signifera
TATTATCATAGTAGAACAGAAGCATGTAAGAGCTAACCTTTTATATTGTTCTCATTGTTAAAGTGAGCAAACAGAGGCCAGAAGTAGTGTGTTTTGAGAGGCAAACGCTCCTTCTTCATGGTTTTCATGAGCTCAAACGCCAGATCTAAAAACAAAGAAAATGGACAACCATTAAGCATCACCAGCAACTGTAACGTTTTCTACTCCTGGTGTCAATGAAAGTGTTCTGTAACCATAATAAAGTGGCATACAAAATCCCCCTAGGAGCTAAAACTCAGCTTACCACTAGACCTACTGTAGCTAACAGGCTCATTCACTAAACTGCTAATTTCCTGCTAAACAAAAACAAAGACTTCCCCTGCATAACTGGAGCATGTGGCCTTCAGAAAAAGGAATATGATCTGTAAGACAGTGAGCTAACTTTGTTATTTATAAAAAAAAGAAGTTAGACTAGTGGGTTGAAACATAACAATGGAACAAGAGGAGAACCTGACAAAACGTCACATTGGGCTGCTATATAAATCTGTTTTCGTACTTGGAGGCCTGAATTCATCAAAGGATCCCAAAAGTGCAGCATATGTGTAAGCGTACAGGAAGGAACCCCTAGTGATAGGCGGGTAAGGTAAATATGTGTATCCAGTTGAACTGGAATAAATGAAGGCAAGAGCTAAATACTCAGATCCCAAAATAAGGGTTTTAAAGTGATCAGTTATCTATTACATTTAATGTTTGTTTTTTTAAATAAAAGATCTGCGATTTATCTATAAAAGCAATACATAGGATTATAATGTGTAAAAGATATATAAAGAAAACCACATACAGTATAGACAAAACTAAAAAGTACCTGTTTTATGATCTTTTAAAGCACAGTGTAGAAGAAACAATAAGGGATTGTTGTGGCAAGTTGGACTCCAACATCTCACCGGCATATTTCTTCAGTTGGTTTAACGGCTTTAAAAAAAAAAAATAAAAAACATTAAAAAAACACAAGGTTAAATGTAAAAGGGGGGCAATAAGTCAAAGATGCGGGAGTTTATCAGAGAATTTTATAAAGTGTCAATCATTTATAAGGCAAAACCAACTAAGGTACTAAGGTTTCTTTGTATATAATTACTGCTTTAAAATATACCTCTTCTAGTTAAAAGCCCTGCAATATGACGACTTCTACAATGTAATTTCACTTTGAGCTCTGACCGTTTTAGCCCACAAACTCCATCCCACCCCTAGTCCCTATCGGCTCCTACCGCTAATCTGTCTCCGCTGCTCCCTCTCTCCATATCCAGCAAGTTTGAAACAGATCAGTGTCCCCGCAAAAAATTCTTTCACTTTGAGTAATTTGGTCTGTCGGGTGGCCTCTAGAGGTCAGTGGTGGTACTTCACCTCATAGAGGTGAGAAATAGTTAGCTATTAGATAGATAGATTCTTGGACAAACTCCAGCACCCCCCCCCCCCCCCATTTACCCCCACAGTCTGCGCTAATCATATATGACACCGATTGTGTGTAGGTAACAGGTACATGTTACCCGCCATTCTGTTATATTAGAAAATCAATTTAAGACATACATAAAAATGTGATTTCCAGCTTTAAAACTCAAGTTATAGTAGTTTCCAGGTACCATAAGTAGATGCACTACCAACATGAAACAATTAAATTACAGGTTATAGCAGTGGTTCCCAAACATTTTGAATCACGGCACCCTAAAGTAACAGAATATTTTTCAAGGCACCCCTAGGCCAAAAGTTGGTTACGAATTTCAGGAAAAATATTAAATAAGTTGTGATTTAAATGTTTTTCTTAGGTCCACTTATGTAGTCAGAAACATGATTCACTTCTGTTTACCTACATATTCTTAATTGGAAGCCGCAAGCACTGATTTTACCCATTTCATTGGCCATAAATAACTTGAACTGATTCTGGACCACCAACCTGAGGCACCCCTGCAAGTGCTCCAAGGTACCCCAGGGAGCTTGGGCGCACAGTTTGGGAACCACTGGGTTATATCATACGGGGCAGATGTATTACGGCTGGAGCAGAGATGAAATAGGTGAAAGTGCGCCAGCCAACCAACTCCTGAATGTCAATTTTGAAACCAAGTCTGTAACTTGAGTTAGGAGCCCTCTCTACATGGACATAGGTCCTTATTCAGATCTGATCGCAGTACAAATTTGTTCTCAAAATGGGCAAAACCATGTGCACTGCAGGTGGGGCAGATGTGACATGTGCAGAGAGAGTTACATTTGGGTGGGGTGTGTTGAAATTGAAATCTAAATTGCAGTGTAAAAATAATGCAGCCACTATTTACCCTGCACAGAAACTAAATAACTCACACAAATCTAACTCTCTCTATACATGTTACATCTGCCCCACCTGCAGTACACATGGTTTTGCCCATTTTAAGAACAAATTTGTACTGCGATCAGATCTGAATAAGGGCCATAGTGCCTCCACACTGGGTGATATGAGGATTTTATCTTTATAACCCAGTGGAATCTGAAAATAGTTTATTGTATCATCTCGTGTTGAGCTGGCCAAACCAGTTCTAGACATCTGGCAACGGATCATGATTCTAGACCTCCACCATCTCCTCCTGGATGTCTGAGCACTCTCTGAAGCTCAATATGGACAAAACTGAGTTAATTCTCTTTCCCCCACCCGGAGCTATACCCCCTACTAATAACTATCACTGTTAACAACACCATCATCCCCCCCATTCCCCAACTCTGCTGCCTGGGTGTCACTCTTGACTCCTCCCTCTCCTTTGCACCCCACATCCAAGCTCTGGCCCATTCTTGTTGGTTCCAGTTACGCAACATTGCTCTTATCAGGCTTTTTCTCTCACAGAGGGCAACTAAGCTGATCATCCACTCATTGGTCATCTCACGGCTTAACTACTGCAATGTCCTGCTCACTGGCATCGCTCGATCCCAACTGGCTCCTCTCCAATCTGTAGTCAACTCTGCAGCCAGGCTTATCTTCCTCTCCCGCCGCTCTACTTCTGCCACTCCCTTTCAACAAAATCTGCACTGGCTCCCATTCCCCTACAGAATACTTTTCCAACACCTCACACTCACATACAGGGTCATCTCTAATTCCATTGCTCCATATATCTCTAACCTCATCTCCATTCATACACCCTCCCACCCTCTACGGTCAGCCGACGTCTGTCGTCTCGCCTCCACCCCGATCACTGCTTCCCACACTAGAGTTCAGTACTTTGCCCGTGCTGCACCCCTTCAGTGGAGCACACTCCCTCGCTCCATTAGACTCTCCCCGACCTTGGAAAGCTTCAAACGGGCACTGAAAACTCTCATTCATCAAAGCGTGTTTATGCACCCTTCCGCTGCATAAACTAGTCCTGAGGCTGGTTCTACGACCCCCCCCCCCCCCTACTTACATCGTGCTATTAAGCCACCACCCACTTGCTTGCACCTCCTGTAAGCGGTCTCCCCTTCCTACTAGTGTAAGCTCCTTAGAGCAGGGCCCTCTTCCTTCCTGTTGTCAAAGCCCTCTTCTCTTCACATTCACTCACAGCTCCACAGATTGTATGCTCCACTGGGGCAGGGACTGATGTGAATGTTCAAATAGTCTCTGTAAAGTGCTGCGGAATATGTGAGCGCTATACAAGAAACTGGTAATAAAATAATAATTTTCATTGAGCAGTGGAGATCTGTTTAGCCTGATGGATGGAGACACAATTGCTGGCTATTCATAACCATAGAATAGTCTACCAGAAGTTCAGATCAGGGAACATACTGTACATTACAAAATGTAAAGAATGCATTGGACAAACAGAGTTAGTAATAAGGATTAACACTAAAACAATTGAACACAAAAAAAAGGATGAAACTTTAGTGAAGATGAGATGTACATGTAAGATTTTTCCCATTACAAAAGACCATTTTTTGAATTTTTAACAACTTGTTAAATAGGATAGAAAACTATAAATGTAAAACTATACAATTAGATAACCCTAACAGCAAAAATATACTCCCCTCTAGACTGTAAGCTTCGGGGAACGGGCCCCTTTCCCCCTGTTTTCACAGCCATCTTCTCACGCACATCAATTACCTCTCTCCCTTACCCACCCACATCTAGAACCGCATCTCCTCACTTGTGTTCAGTTTCTGTTATAGTTAGTCCTGAGTACCCTGTATTGTTCTATTAGGTGACCTATGTACGGTGCGGCAAACCACTTGTGGCGCATTACAATTAAAAACGTAATAATAATAATAATAATAATGTGCATTATTACATTACTACATCTGTACACTTTCTTTTAAACTGATATTTTTTGCTTTCTGCATATTATCATTTATTAATATAGTCCCATTACACAGCGCTGCACAGACATCACCAGCCACCTTCTAGACACATAAATATTCATGGGTATTAAGAAGCGTGGAAGGGGGGGGGGGGGGGGGGAATCACGTACAGCCAGATCATTGCTCCCATGTGATTTCTGGCATCCAATAATTGCATAGACTTCAGACATTTGCTCTAAATGTGTGTCAAAGCCGCTGATTGGGATTATTGGTTAAAAATCCAGAAAGTGGATGGAAAACAAATGGACCTTAGCACTGTACATATACTGTACCATTTAGTGCTTCCCAAGTACCGGATTTCAGGAGCACGGTCTTGCTGTACATTATTGAACATGTATGGGCCATTTGTCCTGTGATCTTATTTGATCACTTAAAGCAGTGGTTCCAGTGGACCGCCTTAAGTACCCCTAACAGTTCATGTTTTCCAAGTCACCCTGCCAGTGCACTGTGTATAACCAACTGTCACATTTTAAAAATTCACAGGATACCTAAAAAAAACGTGAACTGTTAGGGGTACTTGAGTACCAAGGTTCGGAACCACGAATTTAGAGCACTGGTTCTCAAACTGAGGGGTAGATGCATTATAGCGACACATGTTGGAGTGGTCAGGGCTGCTGACCATTCATACATTGCCTTGCATATCAGCGTGCTATCTTTAAGATATAGACAGGGGCAGTCATTTACCACACACCACTGCTATAATACATGGGGAGAGCAATATCAAAGCAACTAATGTGTGTTTATACCCCCATCACCCATATATTATCATACATATAACCCCCCAGTCCTCAGGAACCCAAATGGTTCACATTTCCCAGATCACCTAGCAGGTGCAAAAGTGTATTCATCACTCATGGACACACTTAAATAAAAACAATAAAAAATCATAAGTGGTGCTTATTATTTCACTTGTGATTCTGGAAGGAAACCTGGAAAACATGTTTGGGAGCCCCGAGGACCAAGTTTGAAAACCACTGCTCTAAATGATCAAATATCATCACTGGACAGCCCATATCAACCGATCATTTCAATACCATCTGAGACAGAAAATCCTGTCCTTATATATAAACAATGGGCGTAATATCGCCCATCGCCCATTGTCGAAAATCCTGTCCTTATATATAAACAATGGGCGGAATAAAACGCCATCAGAGGGGATACGATCGATTGGTCGACCAGAAGATGGGGGACAGTCATTAGGTCGACATACTGGAAGGTCGACATGGGTAGACAGGTGTCTAGGTCGACATGGGACAAGGTCGACATGGGACAAGGTTGACATGGGACAAGGTCGACATGGTCTAGGTCGACAGCCAAAAGGTCGACAGCCAAAAGGTCGACCTGGGTTTTTTTACTGTTTTTTGAGCTGACGTACCGACAGGCGGTATTTCATGCTTTACCATCCACTAGGGCGTGGTGGGAGAATAAAATAATGCCCGAAGCAGTGAGCGATGCGGTGCACCTAAAACTGTGTCCATGTCGACTGTGTTGACATTCGGATTAAAAAAAAAAAAAAATACAGTCAAAAACTCATGTCAGGTATTTGGATATAGATCCACAAACTGGTCTGCGCTATTGTGTGAGCAGCCCAATATAAGAAGTTACTGTGGGGGTTGCTGGGAAGCAGAGTATATCGGGCGCTTGTAGAAAATAAAGAGAATTGTGGCAAAAATTGGGGATTTTTTGCTGCAGGGAGTGGTAAAGGTGAGAGAGATAAAGTAGAGTGAATAAGTTGTTGGAGAATAGTTGGTGAAAATTGTAAGGGGTTAAACAGAAGAAAGAGGAGTAATGAAATAAATGTAAATAAAAATAAAAGTAAGAATTTTTTTTTTAAATAAAATTAAAGTAAATAGAAAAATAAAATAAAATTAAAATAACAATAACAGGAAATAAATAAAACCAAAAAAAGGATGAATAATTCAATAGAAATAAAATAAAAATAAAATAAATAAACAATTAGATTATTGCGGCATGTTTACAATTCCCTTGTAGGAATAGGTAAGGAGGATGACAGTCCAGCTTTGTCTAACTCACCCTAACTAGTCCTGCCTGGGGTCCGTTTAAATAGACGCTCCAGGCGGCAGTGGGCGGCACGGGTCCTGCACTTGTGTGCGCCGGGCTTCTGTCGGGTTTCTTAGGTAACGGCAGAGCGGCGGCTATGGATCTCGGCTGTGGCTGGTTCTGCTGGCACCTCCTGTAGTACACACCAACGCGTTTCACATCGGGTAGATGCTTTGTCAAGGATGATTTGTGTTTGGGGCTTGTTGCTTTTTATAGCAAAAAAACTTTATTGATAAAACGGAAGTGCCCGGAATTGCTGGTACTTAATTCAGCGGCAACCTCAAGGCTTTTTTCTGAGTGGTTTAAAATATTTTCATGCGCAAAAAATAAAAATAAATATAAAAATAGATAAATCAAAAAATAAATAAATAAATAAATGGTAAAAATAAAATT
Source organism: Crinia signifera (assembly GCF_055691185.1). NCBI lineage: Eukaryota > Metazoa > Chordata > Amphibia > Anura > Myobatrachidae > Crinia > Crinia signifera. The sequence continues at coordinate 43,897,537 of NC_139219.1, forward strand.
AAATAAAAATAAAATTCAATAAAAATATAAAAATAAGACTCAAAAAAATAAAAATAAAATAACAAAAATAAATATACAACAAGGAGATTTGGAGCAAGATAAAGATAGCTGAAAAGATGGTGAAAGGGGTCTGCAGGGGGGATTTTTTTATAGAAATGCTTTAACCGCAATGTCAATGTTCAGACCCTTTGGCTCCAGGGTGTCCAGAAGATATATCCATTTTGTTTCTGTCCTTTTCAAAGTGGATACTATATCTTCTCCTCTCCAATGGGGGGGTTACATTCTGGATTCCCATAAAGGTGAGGCCTCTTGGGTCTTTGTTATGTCTTTCTAGAAAATGGGCAGAGACGCTGTGGGTTTTCAGTCCTCTTTTTATATTATATATGTGTTCCGTGATCCTTGTTTTTAATTTCCTCTTGGTCTGCCCGACGTATTGATGGCCGCACGGACATTCTAGGACATAGATTGCGCCTTCTGTGTTGCAGGAAAGGTGGTCATTTACTTGGAAGACTTTATTATTTTGTTTCGATGTAAATTCTTTTATGGGTTTTGTGCTGGTTTGTTGGTTTTTGCATCCCATGCATTTAGTGCATTGGAAAAAAACTTTTGTTGTTTTTTTCTTCTTGTTTTCTGTCGGAAGGTAGCTGCTTGTTAATGCTTGTTTTAGATTCTTTGCCTTCCGATAGATGACTTTTGGTTTTGCTGTCAAAGTTCCTTTCAGTTGTTCGTCTAGCATTAGTATATGCCAGTGCTTGTTTAACATTTTTTCGATGGTTCTGTGATTGCTATTGTATTTTGTAATGAATGTAAGTGGCATATCTTTTCGGGTTGTAGCTGATTAGTTCACCTCGCTTCAATTCTCTCCTTTTTTTATTTGAGTTTGTAGAAAGTTTTGTTGGTAGCCTTTTTGTAGGAACTTCTTTTCCATGTCTTTGCTCTGGTGTTCGAATACTTCATCTTCTGTGCAGTTTCGCCTTAGTCGACGAAATTGTCCTCCTGGAATATTGCTTATCCACTGTTGATGGTGGTTGCTGTTGTGTGCCAGCATGTTGTTCCCATTCACGGTTTTTATGTGTGTTCTGGTTTGAATCTTTTTATTTTTGATATAGATCTCTAAATCTAGAAAGACAACCATATCTTTGAGTGAGTTGCTGTTCATGTATAGTTTGAATTCTGCTAGTTCTTCTGGCGATCCCTCCCATATAAAGAAGAGGTCATCTATATAGCGTTTCCAGCACTTGATTTTCTCCAGATGTACGTTGTTCTTCCAGATGACTGTGTCTTCCCATCTTGACAAGAACAGATTCGCATAACTAGGTGCGAAGGAAGTTCCCATCGCGGTCCCCTGGTCCTGGTTGAAGAATGTCCCATTGTACCAGAAATAGTTATGTCTGAGAATGAAGTCGATATTTTCCATAATGAAGTTGATTTGTCTATTGGAGATGGTGGTTTGTTCGGTTAGGTAGTGGCGTGTTGCCTCACATCCTGCATCATGATTTTTTTTTTTTGAGTCTTATTTTTATATTTATTTTTATTGAATTTTATTTTTATTTAACTTTATTTTTACCTTTATTTATTTATTTTTTGATTTAACTATTTTTATATTTATTTTTTGGGCATGAAAATATTTTAAACCACTCAGAAAAAAGCCATGAGGTTGCTGCTGAATTAAGTACCAGTAATTCCGGGCACTTCCGTTTTATCAATAAAGTTTTTTTGCTCTAAAAAGCAACAAGCCCCAAACACAGTCATCCTTGACAAAGCATCTACCCGATGTGAAACGCGTTGTGTACTACTACAGGAGGTACCAGCAGAACCAGCCACAGCCGAGATCCATAGCCGTTGCAAGCCGCCGCTCTGCCGTTACCTAAGAAACCCGACAGAAGCCCGGAGCACACAAGCGCAGGACCCGTGCCGCCCACTGCCGCCCGGAGCGTCTATTTAAACGGACCCCAGGCAGGACTAGTTAGGATGAGTTAGACAAAGCTGGACTGTCATCCTCCTTACCTATTCCTACAAGGGAATTGTAAACATGCCGCAATAATCTATTTGTTTATTTATTTTATTTTTATTTTATTTTATTTCTATTGAATTATTCATCCTTTTTTTTGTTTTATTTATTTATTTCCTGTTATTTAATGTTATTTTAATTTTATTTTCCTATTTATTTTTTATATATAAAAAAAAAATTCTTACTTTTATTTACATTTATTTCATTACTCCTCTTTCTTCTGTTTAACCCCTTACAATTTTCACCAACTATTCTCCAACAACTTATTCACTCTACTTTATCTCTCTCACCGTTACCACTCCCTGCGGCAAAAAATCCCCAATTTTTTGCCACAATTCTCTTTATTATTTTCTACAAGCGCCCGATATACTCTGCTTGCCAGCAACCCCCACAAAAACTCATGTCAACCTTTTGACTTACGACTTAACCCATGTCGACCTAACACATGTGTCGACCTAGACCCCTGTCTACCTTCCAGTATGTCGACCTAACGGAGTCAACCTAATGACTGTCGATCAACTTATGGTCAACCCAATGATCCCATTCCCTTCAGAGTTTGGCGCCAGTGCGGGATGCTGGGCGATCTCGGACGTTGCTTTAGCCTAGCAATAACATACAAGGCAAAACAATGCTTTTTAAGAGATTGTTCCTTTTAAAAAAAATGCCTGAGTTCTGCCGGAATACCGCATTGCCCCTGTACTCAGTTGGCATTACATGCCACCCTAAATGTAAATTTTCATTCAATTTTGTCAGTTTTAAACTTAATGAAAATTTATCTAAATGTGTATTATAGCCCCTTACCGAAACATTGATTTTGATCATTTTTCATCAATTTAAAATGGATATAAATCAATCTCCTGTATATATACCCCTAGCATTGCATGTTTACCAGGTCTCCTTACACAATCAAAAGTGAAACGAATTTTGAACATGTGGATCATAGTGCGTACACATCTGGCCGACAGATGACTATTGAATTGCCCACCCCTTGTGTTGTACCAGACATTATAATTGGCCACAGTTGAGATGTCAGTCACTGGCGGTCCCAGCAGCAAGTGTACGGACACTCAGATGTGCTGATAGATTTGCTGATGTATCAGCCATCGACTGCTGCATAGCCTACTGAATATGCCTGAACGACATCATTCATAGGCATACCCAGGTACACTCCAACCGAGAGACGAATATATTGCCCATTTACTTGAATGGCCAACATATATGCCAGTGTGTACCCAGCTTTACAATATGTCAGTCAGTAAGAAATACACGTGCTCCAGGAAGTGTGTGTACCCTCTATAAATCTCTCTGCAGGTTATATCAGCCCCACCTGCAGTGCACATGGTGTTGCCCAGTTGTGTACTTTCACATAAAAAATTAGCTTGAGTGCATTACGTCCATGCAAAACATAAAAGGTGTATATTAGAGTTTCCCAAACTGTGTGCTGTGGCATTCTGGGATGTCACAGCCAGCAGGTTATTGCAGTCAGTCTTTTTTTCTCTCCAGTGTGTATGTATGTCTCCCCTCCACAACATGAATATCAAGCCCATCCAGTCCCTAATACAGTATATGTATCCATGTCACTGCTTGTGTGTCTGGACTTTCCTTTTCTATAGCGGTCACTCCCACTTCACATACTTTTGCCCTTACAGCCCACTCATTTTCTTCCATTTGTGTCCTCTTTACCCCTTACCTTCTCCCCTGCACAGAACGTGAAGGAGCCAATAAAAAACTACACAGAGAAGCCTCAGGACGGCTGGTAAGTACAATATATTGTGTAGAAGCAGCATCATTTTAGGAATTATTGCTAATTACTTACAGCCTAATCATGGAGTTTTTACAGAAATTTCCAGCGGAAGGCTAATTGGCATTGCAGCTCGCAATACCCATTATTCTCAATGGGTACTACAGTCTGATTCCTATACATCCTGCTGTGAGAGAAGTCTGAGGCACTTAAGGCCCATATTGGGCAAATTTGAGCTGAAAGCAGCTTACTTTTACTGTTTGAGCTGCTTTCAGCTCAAAAAGCCACCCAGTGTGTAAGGCCAGCGATGATCGGGGAGCTTTGATATGCGAACCCGCATCATCGCCAGTCACCGCTGCTCATCTACCGGTATTACCAGCCGAGTGGATGGCTTTCCATAATGTCCTGCTAAGGAAAACTGTCCCACCCCTGCAAAAATCACTTCGACAGGCAAAAAAATAAAAAATTACTCAGTGTGTATACATCTCAGGTGTGCCATGAACCGTGGAAACCAATGGTGTATATTATAAACATGTTTGTACAGTAAAAACCACAGTGTTTGTTAGACGTTGTATTATTGAGGGGGTATTCAATTGTGGCCGTTATCAATATATAGATTTTTCACCAATGCCTTTTTGAATTTTTGGGGGGGGAGAAAAAATGCACTGGCAAAAAAAGATCTCAAAAAGTAGCAAAAACAGATGCAATTTAACTGGCAAAGTATTGAAACCGTGTGGACCATTTGTTTAGTGATGCAGCTCAGAGCTCCGCCCCACACTGGCAGATTGTTATGCTCCCAGAGGAGGGGGTAGGTCTGGGGAGGGGTCCAGACTGGCGAGGGGAGGGGTCCGGACTGGCGAGGGGAGGGGTCCGGACTGGCGAGGGGAGGATCAAGATTAAACCATAAACCGCCCCCCAGAAGTAAAGCCTAGATCCGCCCCTGGTCCGAGGTGGACGGCTTTACATAGCGGGACACTATGGAAAGCTGTCCACTCCCTTGCTCTCCTGCCGGGCCAGCAATGATGCGGGAGCATGCATCAGGGATCACCGCTGCCCAGTACACACTCAAATTAGTAAACTGAGCGGCTCTCAGTTGAAAGTTGCCCCGTGTGTATCAGCCTTTACTACTTCCTGTTTTGCTTTGCTGCCAATTTAGAATCAGCCCACTAGTTCTCACGGCACAGTACGTATACTAGCCAAAGGAATAAAGCATTTCTCATCAATGGTTATCTGTCCTGTGAACAGGGGTAAAGGAAGAATACGAAAACAGGCCATACCATGTTTAGCCTAACGCAATGTTGCAGAAAGAAATTCCCAGGCTGCCTCTCCGATCTCTCATCGGACAGCCTCTCAGCGGGCAGCATCTTTGCGACCTGGAAAGCTGTATCTTCATATCCGCCAGTCAGTAAAGTCAAACAGAGATTTATGAGTTCTATAAATAACAAAATTAAAAGCATATTAATTCAGATCAGACCGAGTGGGTTTGGAAATTGACAGTTAGGGGCTGACTGGCTGGTGAATTAGCACTAACAACTTTATCATTTTTTTTGAAGCTTGATACATCTGTCCCTGAGTGTCCTTGAAAGAAAAGTCTAAATACAACTAGTACATTAAAATGGACATACAACATGCAATATAAAACTTTTTAAACATAGATAATCAATATACCAAAGGATTTTTATTAATCAAGAAACTGGACAAAGGCATTCATTTCTCTATCTATAAAATAATTTTAGGTGCCCATTCACTTCTGCGATTTGTGCACTTTTCATCCGATCTGAAGGATCGGTCCAATATATTGGATCAAAAGTCAATTTGGATGCATTTCAGCTCCGATTAAGATCCGATGCGTGGTCCCGTGTGTGTCAGATATCACAAGGCCTACACTATAGATATATCAAATCCTGCAGGCCTTGCTGGGATACACTGTATGCAAAAGGAAGGCATATGATATATCGTAAGTGATTCTGCCGCCAGGAAAGCTGCCAGGCGGTTCAAGGAGAATCGTATTTGGCGTCTCCCCTTGAAGAGATTGCATAGTGTATGAGGGCCTTTAGATTTTTCTACAAATTTACCTTAAGTATACAAATTCTTCTCTAAGGGATACTTTGCAATATTGAGGTAAATCACTTGTCCCCAAAGAGTATAATAAACAATCAAAGTATTGTTTAAGCTTGAATAGAACACAATAATAAGTACAATATCATACAAGCAGCTAACCTTAAGATACCTAGTTTAGAATAACTGCAAGTACTGCAATAAATGACCCCTTTACTGTATACATTTTTTAGGGCATGCAGGCCAACTACCTCAAATAATTTGTTAAAAAAGTTCTTTAGAGTTTGTGCACGTATAGAGAAAAAAAGTTCCTCAATGTCGAACAGATGCAATCTAACTTGTGGATAAGTTTTGCTCCCAACACCTCCTCTAGGAACTCTGCTCCCAGGTCATGTACACTGGGAGAACAACAGACGAGCGACCAAAAAACCAGCATAACGCCTCTTTCCTCTATCACCTGAGTCTTGTGCAGCTCTGGGTACTCTTTACCTAGCACGGCGCCCATCGCGACCATCGCATGCACTAAAAAACGGGTGCGATGCGATGCCCGCGATGGCCGCGATTTCCCATAGGGACCAATGTTAAAAATCAGATTGGTCGCGATTTTAGTGTTAAAAGTCAGATTGGTCGCGATTTTTACATAGGAATCAATGTTAAATGGGCCACAGAGCCCTAATAGTCCCCCTGAAGTGTGAAATGGCCCCCACAATTTTTAACGCCACCCCACGATCAACGTGAACCCGAAGCGTGGCGAGCGCAGCGAGCCCGCGAGGGGCGGCGGTACGCGTCCTCCGACCTTTTCATACCCCCACTATCCACGTCGGCGTGGAGTTGAGAATAGAATAGTGTGGCGAGCGCAGCGAGCCACCGAGCCCGAAGCGTGGCGAGCGCAGCGAGCCCCGCGAGGGGACGCGGATACCTTCACAGGTAAACGCGTCCCCTCGCGGGCTTCACAGGTGTCCGCGTCGCCACGGACACCTGTGAAGCCCGTGAGGGGACGCGTATAACTGTGAAGGTATCCGCGTCCCCTCGCGGGGCTCGCCACGCTTCGGGCTCGGTGCCTCGCTGCGCTCGCCACACTATTCTATTCTCAACTCCACGCCGACGTGGATAGTGGGGGTATGAAAAGGTCGGAGGACGCGTACCGCCGCCCCTCGCGGGCTCGCTGCGCTCGCCACGCTTCGGGTTCACGTTGATCGTGGGGTGGCGTCAAAAATTGTGGGGGCCATTTCACACTTCAGGGGGACTATTAGGGCTCTGTGGCCCATTTAACATTGTTTCCTATGTAAAAATCGCGGGCATTGAGCCAATTAACGCTAAAATCGCGACCAATCTGACTTTTAACATTGATCCCTATGGGAAAATCGCGGGCATCGCGTCGCACCCGTTTTTGATTTACCCGCGATGCCCGCGATTTTTTACCCCCGACGCCCGCGATTGTAATCGCGGGCGCCGTGCTAGGTAAAGAGTACCCAGCTCTGTCCCTACTAACTGCCACTGGTCATGTGACCTGCTCCTCAATTATTGTGCAGCATGCCTTGGATGACATATGTCCAATTAAAGTACAGTTTGGTTTTAATTCCTAAAACTGCTGCTTCACGTACAGTATGCAGAGACGTTAATAACCCACTTTTATATCCAGGCAGCCTTCATCTTCCACTGTGCTACTGTTGTTATTGTAACTACAGGGCTTCAATTATTAAAAAAAAAAAAAAAAAGTGTGGCTTGGGGATCAATGAAAACAAACAAAAATAAGAAAAATATACAGAACAGCATTCCACAATTTTTCACTGTAATATTTACATCAAAAGCTTTAAAGCAGCGGTTCTCAAAGTCAGTCCTCAGGACACCACACAGTTCACGGTTTCCAGGTCACCCGTCAGGTGCACTCAATACTGACTGACACATTTTAAAATATCCACAGGTGGAACTAATTAGTTCACTTGTGATTCTGTGAGGAGACCTGCAAAATATGCACTGTGTGTGGTCCTGAGGACTGACTTTGAGAGCCTGCGCTTTAAAGAATATAAAATGTTATGGAAATGTTTTATCGCCTGATGAAGATGGCATTATTGTCTCATAAGTGAATCGGACTACATTAAAGTGACGCAAGCAAATGTATTTTTGCACTGTCTTCCTCTGTACTATACCAAACAGAAGACTTCCAATTGCACAAAACTCACCTATACTTCATTACTGCCAGAATATTAGACACCCACTAGATTATTCTGTTTTAAAATACATCTATAGTGTACAGATGTGTCTGTAAATAACCAATGTGCGTGTTCTAGTCATTACCTTGAGTATATCCCGGGCCATTGTGCATGTGTTCAAATATAACCGGAGCATGCTGGGAGTGTCCAGACTTTGTCAGAGACAACACAACTGCCATTAAGTGTCTGTCCGTCAGATTTCTTCCATTGGTATGCAGTATCTGGTAAAGACATACTTCAGTTACGTTTGAATAAGAAAAAAAAAGTACAGTTTGTTTATAAGAACCATGATGGCAAAATGATGTGCATAAAACATTAGTGGTGGAGTTGCCTATGGTTCAAGGCCAAGGATAACATTACTTACAGTGGGGGTTTGGGGAAAGTGTGTCACCTCTAATTAAAGGTTACCTGCACTTTTCCGAAAGCTAGAGACTAGTTAGACTCAACAGTCCTTTATTCAATGAAAGGGTCCCCTCCCGTAAAGCTGGCCGGATTCTCTCTCTGAGAGTCAAAAGGTTATATGCAGGTAATTTAACTTTGAACCCTATTGTAGTTTCATCAAAATTCTATCAGTTATTAAAAGCTGGAGGGGTCTATTAACGAAGCCTGGGAGAGAGGTAAAGTAGGTGGAGAGAGTAAGAAAAACACAGAAAGTCATCTTCTAGCTGCCATGTTACAGGCTGTGTTTGAAAGGGATACGGTCACTAGGTTGAACCACTTTTAGTCGACATGCGTTGCGTCAACCACTGAAAGTCAACAGTGCTTAGGTCGACAGGTCATTAGGTGGACACAAGCATTAGGTCGACAATGGCAAGGTCGACAGTCAAAACGTCGACATGAGTTTTTCCCGGGTTTTTTTTTAGCTGACATATGCCGACAGGCGGTATTTTATGCCCTACCATCCACTAGGGTGTGGAGGGAGACTAGAATAGTGTGCCGAGGGCAGCGAGGCACCTTGCACGAAGCATAGCGAGCCATGCGGGGGGACGCGGTACACTTTGATGGTGTCCATGTCGACATTCGGGACACCCTGTCCACCAAAGTCATGTTGACTTACTTCAGGTGTCGACCTAATCCCTGTCTGCCTTTAGTGGTCAATCCAATGCTTGTCGACCTAAAGTGGGGTTGACCCAATGACCCATAAGAGGAGCTAATTGGCTGGTACTATCTCTCGCTCCAATGCTTAATAAACAGATCCCTAAATCCTTCATTTTATTTGATAAAATAATCTGATTTAATAACAGGTTACCAATTGCGTCTTTAGTGCACATATGATTGCTCACTTCGTGACTATGTGAAATGACCAGGAACGCTGTATAATCAGGTGACCAAAGCAATACCTACCCTGCTGCTTCCAAATGGGAGCCGCTTCTAGTCACTCTCATAAATCACACTAACCATAATAATATCTCATCCTCCATAAACAAGGGCTAAAATTAACAATTCATTCAGTGAATATAATAAACAAACCTGTTTAATATTCTCAATATCTCCTTTCTCAGCGTATGCATTCATCAGCGCAGAGTAAGTGCTGTGCCTAGGCACCACTCCAGCATCCTGCATGACTGACAGGATGTTCTGGGCGCTATCCATGTCTCTGAAACAGGACACACAAGTGTTGTCATACAGTGCAAATACAAATAAAATACCCATCATCGGAACAGAGATGTATCTTTATATCAGCAAACCACTAAGCATAGATTCAGAAGTAGGATATTAGAAAGGTTCTAAAGGCCCCCATACACTATGAGATTTATCTGACCTGTAAAATTGCATGTGATTTCCCTTGAACTTTCCCGGCAGCTTCCCAGGAGGCCTACGTACAATTTGAAACTTGAGGTGCCATTTTTTACATCCAGTTTGCGTCAGATAAATCACATGTGATTTATCTGACGCAAACTGGATGTGCTATGAGATTTATCTGTAATGCCCCTGCCCTTATTATGCACAGTTGTAGTGCCCATTACATATTATGCCCATTGTTGTAGTGTGAATTACACATTATGCTTACTTTTGTAGTTCCCTCTTCACATTATGCCCTCAGTTTTAGTGCCAGTTACACATTATAATACATTAGTGTGACACGCCCCCTACACCTCTAATCCCGCTGCGCTGTTCTTTCTCTGAACCCTTATTTACTGTAGCTGCTAAGTCCAAGGGGGGACAGCCATAACATTGTATATAGGGTGTGCAGTGCAGCCTGTACAAATGGCCTGCAAAGCAACAGTCAGTGCATGGCCCAACCTACAGAAATTCTCTTGTAAATAATTGGGATCAGACCAACCGCTTGTGGTGCTGCTGCTAGTGAGCTGCAGTGCTACGGGGAACCGTGGTTCGCGGTTTAGTAACCACGGTTTGGAAACAAACGCTAAATACTGGAATTACCAAAGGGGGTGATCATAAAACAATTGTATTATGCCATTACACATCCTCACATCCTGTTTGCATAGAGAACAGTACCCACCAATCCTCATACTGTACAAGGACCTCATCCTGTCTTGATATATTTTTCACTGTCAGCCTCATTTGTGCTACATTAACACACTATTTTCAGATGCCTACTGGCCATGGGAAATTTGTTAAAGTAGTATAATGGAAAATAACACTTAAGTAGCATACCTGAACATGAACCTTCAGGTTAGCCACATAATATTCAGACAAATTAAAAACTACGATAAGTGGTGGACACTGCTGCTACAGATGGGAGAGAGCACCGCAGCTGCAATGTCCTGCGCGGAAGTGAGTTGTTCTCTACACTGGAATCAGGCTTGAGCTCCGTTGAGGCACAGCTCCAGATTGCTTATGCGGCTCCTAGTCTCCATGGACTCCTGTGCATCGGTACACTGAAATCAGGCTTGAGCTCCGGCGGAGTACGGCGCCTGATTGCTTATGCGGCTCACCGTGGACTCCTATGTTTATATTTTTATAACACAGGAGTCCATGGAGAGCCGCACAGGCAATCAGGCACCGTACTCCGCCGGAGCTCAAGCCTGATTTCAGTGTAGAGAACAACTCACTTTCGGCGCAGGACATTGCAGCTGCGGTGGTTCCTCTCTCCCATCTCGTGGCGAGCCTGCTTCAGTTCTAATTCCGGTGATGTCCTTCGGCTGCTGCTACTGCGGGGGGCGGGGGTCAGAAGAGTCCAGAGCTACACAATAGATATATCGGATCTGACCCATCATGGGTGCTTTTAAACACCCATGATGTGTCAGATTCGGATATATCTTATGTTCAGCAGGTCCGACGCCCTGATCTGATCTGATGCGCACGGGACCGCGCATCAGATCAGATCAGATGTCAAACACATGCGATATTCGTCTGATTTCATCCGATTAATCGGCCCAAAGGGCCGAAATCGGGTGAAATCGGACGAAAATCGCATAGTGTATGGGGGCCTTAAGGGGTAAATTCTATCAGCTTTGGACTTCACAATGCTGTTCTAACTTCATGATTAATTGCCCGGAACTATTCAATAACTGCCTGCGAATAGCCCCAGAGGTTCGATTAACATGGAATTTTTCATTTCTGCTCCAGTAACTGAGTAGTTGATGTACGAAGCAGTAATAAGGGAGAAGTGAGCCAGAGGAGAAGTGGCCCATGGCAACCAATCAGCACTGATGTAACAGCTATAATTTACATAATACAAAAATTATACAGAGGAGCGGATTGGTTGCCATGGGCAACATCTCCTCCCTTAAGGCTTTCTTTTCAAAGCAGAACAGGTCTGTTATGTGCACAATACTGCATAAAAATCGAGATTTTGCAATCAGAATTAAAGTTTTCATCGCTCTATCGCCAATTTGAAAACAAATGTGACTACCAAGGTTTAGTTTTAACTTGCAATACATAAAAGATACAGATATGTCCTCATACATCTTTGCTGCAGTGACACTAAACAGCCCCCTCTAGCATGCCAGGTCTCGAGAGAATCTTATAGCAACTTTTTAGCTTACAATGACGAGATCTGTTCCGTATAGAGACTCACACACACACACACACACACTATACAAGCGTCGTATAACAAATTAGCACAGTCTCCTTGAGCATTCTATGCAGATTGTGCTTTTTTGTGATCTGGCTGCTCAAGTGTGGATCGTTTTTTTTTTTTTTTAAACAATATTTTTCTTTATTGAAGCATGACATACAATAAATGTGTATAGTAAATACATTTCCATTGTGCTGACCACAATCTGCAATCACATAAATTTGTACATAAAAAGAATAAACCAGTTGTTACAAACATTTAGCAGCAGTGTCTTTTTGTTAGACAAGTGTGGATATTTTATCAACCACAGTAAGGTCAACAGTCATTAGGTTGACACCGTTGGGTCGACAGGGGGAAGGTCGACAGGGGGGAAAGTCGACAGGGGGGAAAGTCGACAGGGGGGAAAGTCGACAGGGGGGAAAGTCGACAGGGGGGAGAGTCGACAGGGGGAAAGTCGACAGGGGGAAAGTCGACAGGGGGAAAGTCAACAGGTGTCTAGGTCGACATAGGACAAGGTTGACATAGTGTTAGGTCGACATGGGTTATGTCGACAGGTTGACATGGTTTTATTTACTGTTTTTTACCCAAATGTCAGCACAGTCGACATGGACACAGTTGGAAGGCAACCGCAGCCCCTCGCTTCGGACACGGTGCCTCGCTGCGCTCGGCACACTATTTTATTCTCCCACCACGCCCAAGTAGATGGTAGGGCATGAAATACCGCCTGTCGGCTCAAAAAAACAGTAAAAAAAAACACAAAACATGTTGACTTTCCAACCATTTCGACCTAAACCCATGTCGACATTGTCTTATGTCGACCTTCACCTATGCTGACCTAGACAACCGTCGACTTCCCCCCTGTCGACCCAACGGTGTCGACCTAATGACTGTCGACCTAAGTGTGGTCAATAATGTGACGGTATCCCCGCTGCTCACCATGCCTGGCAACTCTCGCTGCATGGTGTATTGAGGCTAGTGGTGAAATTTAATAGGATGAGAGATACAGAAAATTAGAGATTTGGTAAGAAATCTCCAGGTTTTTTTTAAAGCGGCAATCATTTACACTGCAAAACCAGTTTGAATTTGCAGTGTAAATAATTGCCGCTTTTAAAAAAAAAACTGCCGTTTTCTTACCAAATCTCTCACTTTCTGAATCACACAACCTATTCAATTTCCCCCCAGATGTATAAGGACACATCTGTAATATCAGAGAACAGCGATAGAACACAGAATTGTTCATATCTTCTATCTAATTCTATTGCGCTTTATCTATTCAAGATTAGTGACGAATGAATGGGTTCTGAAACACCTTACCCCGCTCTGGCATGTCCTTTAATCAGAGAATTGAACACCTGCTCCGTGATGGGAAGGTTTCTGCTCTTCATAAAACCTAAAATTTTGCTGAAAATTGAGAGATATTTTTAGTTAGGAAACTACTAGCGTATTCTATCAACAACCAAAAAGTTGTAACTCAGTGGCCCATGAATAAAAAACAGCCTGTAACACTGCAGCGGACAATAGAAAGATGGCAGAAACAGAAATATCTAAACAGTCTTGGTGAGGGACAACTAACTCTAAACCTCAATTTTATCACTGATTCATGCAATGCAAATTGCTAAAATGTACACTACTTTGTAGACCAAATCAATATTCTGTCAATCATTGTACAGGGTCATCACAGAGGAATGAGTTCTCATGCAGATTGGACACAGCAAAGACCCTCCAATTAATATCTGTATAGTGGCATCAAATTGGGGCCTTGTTAAAACAAAGTTTAATTACATAGCACAGAGAAACTGAGCAATAACGGACATCCACACAAGCGAAGAATGTAGATTGAAGCGTTAGAATGTAAGTATTTATCATATCAGTAAATAAACCATATAGCATCTATATATTCGTCCCCCAGATCTGCAGCTCTTGCCAGACTTGTTGAAGAAAAACTGCACACAAAATTCTGTGACAAATCCGACAACTGCCGCAGATCTGGAGGACGAGTGGTAATATTGCTGTCTGACCCCATAAACATTAACCGACATGAAGGGAGTGTGTTTTGTTGTTAAATGTCTTAGCAGATGCGCCTGCATTTATCCTACACACAAACTGGTTGTGGTTGCCAATTTGCAGCGATTGCGACTATTCTTGGCACCTGGCAACTCATTCACGGGAGCACATTCCCCTGAGCAGGTGCGTGCACATGTGCGGGCAATTCTACTTGCAGAAAACGACCAGAGTTTGCCGCAATTGGTCTGTAGAATTTATAATTGCAAGTTATTACTACACCCATATTGAGGCAGTATTTTCATATTAAATACAAGGTATATATTCTGATGACAACAATAAATCTCAAAATGCACAAACAGGCTCCTGTTTTATTTTAAAAGACAATGTGGTGCCACCCTCACAGATATATATATAGATATATATAGAGATATATATATAGATATATATATAGATATATATAGAGATATATATATATAGATATATATAGAGATATATATATAGATATATATAGAGATATATATATATATATATATATATATATATATATATATATATATATATATATATCTGGAAAAGGAGGCACTCCCCGGATTTCAAAAGATAGAGACAGGAGTCCACAGATATATTACGACGTTTCAATCGCCATATATTTTCATCAGGTAAGAACAATACATATAAAAACTTACAGAACTTTATACTCCAGCATGCTGTCCCGGAAACCATGCGCAATGACACGCGGCGTCACATGCTACCAGCTCAATGAGTCAGATGTTCACAGCAACGCAGGACGCTGCGTACTGTTCCCACATCTCTTCCGGGTGTGATGTCATACGCCCTGTGTCGGGGCGCAATGACGTGCGGCGTCACATACTCCCAGCTCAATGAGTCAGAGGTGTGTATATATATATATCTTTGCACCCTGATAAAAAGGCCGGACAGCCTTGAAACGTTGGCTAAACACATCAGCCTCTGGTATCGTCTGTTACATTTGAGTGCCGCCACCAGGAGTTATATTCTAGCAATGGATCTACCCCTGCTTGCACGGAGGGCACATAACTTGAATTTAATCAGTGCACTGTTCACCTTGACAAAGGGGTACCTTATGCCCCAAAACGTTGGTATGCTATTTCTGCACTAATATACGTTTTTGAAAATTCCCAGAGTGCCGCTGTCTGCTTCTTTGCCTACTATCCACGTTGGCGTGGAGTTGATTTAATATAGTGTGGCGAGCGCAGCGAGCCACCGAGCCCGAAGCGTGGCGAGCGCAGCGAGGGGACGCGGAATATATGTAAAATCATCCGCGTCCGCTCGGTGGCTCACCACACTATATAAAATCAACTCCACGCCGACGTGGATAGTGGGGGTATGAAAAGGTCAGAGGACGCGTACCTCCGACCCTCGCGGGCTCGCTGCTACCGCCACGCTTCGGGTTGGCGTTGATAGTGGGGTGGGTCTGGGGGGGCATTTAACATAGGAATCAGGAATCTGGGTGCCTGTGCGATTAAAAATCGGGTCCATACGCGTCGCATCGCACGCAACGCGATTTTTTGGTTGTACAATGCCCTACGATGGAAAAGGTGGGCGCCGTGATAATACACAAGTACCTAATGTTCTAATAGCGCAGTGGGATCTCCTGTTATTTCTGGATAAACCACCTTTTCTGCAGAGTTCTTATGTCTCTGCGATGTCCCTAGTTTCTAATTAACGGATAGGATGCTCCATCCCTGCAGGGCCGGCGCCACCACTAGGCAGCTCTAGGCATTTGCCTAGGGCGCCGGCACCTGGAGGGCGGCAGTTCGCCCCTCACCCCCAGCGAACTGTGTAAAAAACTTAATGGAGCGGTCAGGGGTGTCCGTGCGGCAGTGGTACCTGCGGCGCCGTCATGTGTATAAAGCTGGCTGCGGCCGGTGGGGTCCCTGCAGTGAATAGAAAAAAACTAGCGCTATGCGCGCGGCGGCGCGGGAAGCGCTAGTTATTTTCTCCACCCCGACTTGCCTGGGGCACTCCGGTGCCTTGCACCGGCCCTGCATCCCTGCAATTACAGTTTATAAGGTTGATTTAAAAGGAGAGGGTGTTATAACAGAGGACAACACAATAAGGTGGCTGCATTCAACTGCCACCTGGAACACAATACAATTTACACAGACTTTACATGACACAATATGCACTACCTACCTTGCCCCTTCAATGTCTCCTTCACTGCAGTAAGCTGCAATCAGCCCCTCATAGGTGGACTGGAAGACAAAATCCAGTTATTAAAAGCAGCAAATTTGACCTGTTTACCTTTTACTCAGGATTTAAAGAACATGGTACTGCCCATGTCACTGGTGTAGATTGACAATGTCTAATTTGAGACGGTATCACCGGATGTGGTCACCAGTTGTGATAATGGGCACAAAGCCTAATTTTCAGATAGGACAGACATTTGTTTCCCCATATTAATATATATATATATAGATATATATATAGATATATATATATATATATATATATATAGATATAGATATAGATATAGATATAGATATAGATATAGATATATATATATATATATATATATATATATATATATATATATATATATATATATATATATATATATATATATATATATATATATACACAAATACAGGGACTCAACACTCTCCATAATGAACTAACTCACCTTAGTATACAATTAATCAAATAAATAATGGGGTTTTAGTTCATGAATTGATCAATGCATTTAAGCTGCAAGCTTATTTATTAGAGCATGTGGTCACAGGCCACTTCACCCCAACCTGGGAATGGCGAGTGCTGCTTGCATCCCATTCGCAGGGGTGGCGAGTGTTGTGGTAGTATGTATGTATGTATGTATGTATGTATGTATGTATTTGTGTAAATACCCACCTGGTCAGGCTCTATTTCAGCTGCTTCCATGGTGGCAAGAAATTCAATAGGTGAAAAGGGATGTTCATTTTCCAGATAGACTTTCAATAGCGTGTTGTAATGGATAACGTTAAGTACAATGCCTAGAACATAATAGTATACAGTTACCAGTTTAATAATGATCAGTGAACAAAATTTGACAAAACAGTGACTGATACTTTGGTTACTTTATTTATATAGTAATAACTAATTAAAATTAAAAAAAAGTAAAACAAGATATAATAGGGGCTAATTCTTAGGGGAGCATTTTCCAACAGTCCTGACAATTTTCGGTGGAATTTACATTTACAATCAAAGTGCTGATTTTCCAACTGTCGGAAAAACCAGACCTAACGGAAAAAGCGTAGATCGGTGAATGACTTGCCGATTCATGCGTTTAAGTTGAAAACACATCCGTTTTTGACTATTTTCCACAGATGCAACTTTAAACAAACCTGCATCAGCGGAAAAGCAGTCTGAAAACGGACCCATGGCCTAATTTTCGGTCTGTCAAAAAATATATATATATGTACGCTGTGGTACAAATCTTCTTTTATGAGTAGTTTAAAAACAATCGCACATGCATGTGACATCGGAATATAGCACGGCTTTATAGCAGGCCCTTAATTAGATACCATAAACCAGGGGTGGGGAACCTCAGGCCCGGGGGCCGGATGTGGCCCCCTTAGCTGTTCTGAGTTGCCTGCCCACCTGCCTGGTCAGTGGCATAACTAGATACATGTGGGCCCCATAGCAAAAGTTTGTAAGGGCCCCTATTCATCAACTATTGCTGAAAAATGTATATAGATATGATACTTTGATACTGCTGCAGCCGCCGGATCGTGGGACGGCTACAGCAGGACAATTTGTAAGATAAATTTTTACATATGGCCCCCGAAGGATTTTTTCCCCATACAATCGGCCCTTGGCACAAAAAAGGTTCCCCTGCCATAAACAAATGGAAACATGCTAGATCACACTTTGTCTAGTCTAACACATCCTACTGAGCTACTGATAGTTTTGTCTCAAACATCAGATTCAAGATTACAGTAGACATTTACCATCTAAGCACTTTATAGGCTTCCACTGCCCTCCTGCAACATCTACTAATTTACAGTGCTGTACTTTTATATCTTGAGCTAGGTCTGTATTTAAACAATGGCAAAGCGATCAAGATAAAAAGAAAATTTAAAATTTCAAGAGCCAAGAAGCCAAAGTCATCCAGAGGTGGACGCTTTATGTTGACATATGGAGCATAACAAGACTTTGCTTCAGTAGGAGATATACCCTGCACAAGGTGTGATGATCTAACCCAAAAATAATTACTTCAAGCTTACAAGAGCACTTAAAAGACTTAAGGTGCATACACACTGTACAATTTTTCTGACCAATTTAGTTGAAAGACATTGATGACCAATTTCCCTTGAACCCAGGGTCCTGGACGAAAGAGGTTGATGAAAAGAAAAAGATCTAGCTACAGTTTATAGGCTCTTTTTGAAAGATATCCAAATTGAGCTGCACGCACAGTTGACGAACAACCTTGATGAACAACTGGCGGGTATGAGCATCATCATCGTTCGTCGCATTCACACTGAAAGATATTTTGACCAATTTCGTTCAGAATGGCTGAAATGAACGAAATTGGTCAAAATATTAGGGTTTAACTGCAAACGGAGATGCGCTTCATTCAAATGAAAAGCAGACTCTTCGTCTAGCAGAACAATTTGGCAGTGGCAAATTAGCAGCCGATCCACGTGTTTTTGCCGCTTTCCTGCCACTTTTTGAGGCATCTTCCCCCATGCCTATTTGCCTCTAAAAGTAAAAACACATGCATGTAATATGCCTTCAAAGGTGGCAAAAAGACAAACAATTGAATAGATGGTCATCTAATTAGTTCAGTTTGATGGAAAAAACGGAATTGAATAACCGCGGGTTTCAAAACAAATTTTGATTAAGATGTAGCACTGTGCTTGAAAAGGGTACATCAACCCTAAATGAGCAATGAACATACCAATAAAGTGGACACACAAATTCAACACCAGGGAATTCACCTGTCAACAAGCATCATTCATAACAATAAATCCCCAGGAAGAACTGGGGTATTTTCTGGCATTCCCATCTGTACAGGGGGGAACAGAGCAATTTTACTTACAATAAAAGACCACGTATTGTTTGGAACAAACCCAACCACCAAAAAGTGGATATATGTGGTTGTCGTGCACAGAAAGTTTTTCTGATATACTTTTGAATTAATACTCCTGGCATCTCTTCCATCTTATAATATACTAAGCTAAGCCCGCTCAAAGCAACAGCTTCAAAAAAACTAGTCTCTGTGTGTTTCTGCATGTGTTATTGCTTCTGTGTTTCTGTATGTGTGAAAGGGAAATACATGTGTGTACTGGAGAAGAACCGTCACTCAAGTCTTACTGTAGCTTGCAAAAAATGCAGTCCTTGCTCAGGTGTCTGCCACTGAGGGGTTAATTCCTCAAATACAAACAGGAGAATGAAGAGGCTCTCCGAGACTGATAGCAGGTGAAAGTGGGACCAACTTTAATCCATAGCTTTACATGTGGTCAGATGAGAGCAAAATATAACTTTTTGGTATAAACTCCACTCACTGTGTTTGGAGGGAGAAGAATGATCAGTGGCATCCCAAAAACACTATAACCACTGAGAAGCGTGGGGGGGAAAAATATCATATTTTGGGGCTGCTTTTCTGCAAAGGGGACAAGACGACTGCTCCGTATTAAGGAGAGGATGAATGGGACCATGTATGCTGAGATTTTGGGCAAAAACCTCCTTCCCTCAGTAAGAGCATTGAAGATGGAACTTGGTCTTCCAGCATGACAATGATCCCAAATACATCATCCGGGCAACTAAGGTGTGGCTCAGTAAGAAGCATTTTAATGTCCTGGAGTGGCCTAACCAGTCTCCAGACCTCAACCCAATCGAAAATCTGTGGAGGGAGTTGAAAGTGCGTGTTGCTCAGTGACAGACCCAAAACATGACAGATCTAAGGAAGATCTGCATAGAAGAGTGGGCCGAAATGCCGGCTACAGTGTGTGCAAACCTCGTCAACAATTACAGGAAACATTTCACCTCTTTAATTGCCAAACAAGATTATATTACAAAGTATTGAGTTTAACCTTTTGATTGTCCAAATATTTATTTTCCACAAGGTATATACAAATAAATGGTTTAAAAATCATACAATGTGATTTCCTGATTTTTTTTCACATTCTGTCTCTCACAGGTGAAGTGTACCTATGATGGAAATTACAGATCTCATCTTTTTTGAGTGGGTGAACTTGCACAATCGGTGGCTGTTCAAAATACTTTTTCCCCGTGTGAGTGAGAGATATACAGTATATATATATAGATATAGATATATATATATATATATATATATATCTCTAGATCTAGATATCTAGATCTAGATATCTAGATCTAGATATCTAGATCTAGATATCTAGATCTAGATATCTAGATCTAGATATCTAGATCTAGATATCTAGATCTAGATATCTAGATCTAGATATCTATATCTAGATATAGATAGATAGATAGATAGATATAGATATAGATATAGATATAGATATATATATATATATATTGGATGTACACATGAATGTATGTTCCAGCATATCTCTGGAATGCCTGGAGCAATTTACACCAGTTTTGGTAGATGTACACTTTTCTAGCTGACAGTGAAAAACAGGCGGGGAAACGCGTAGGCAGTTACTACTCAGCAACCTTTGTCATCTATCTCAATGCACACTCCAGATAAAGTTGCCCTATAGGTCAATCAGCACCAGAGACTGGGAGGCTTGAGAATAAGAAGAACTTGACACTCTGTATGGTACCTCTGTTTAATTGTCTGGCCAGACACAAATAATTGGACATTTTCCTAAAAGTACCACATCTCCATCAATTTTATTACTGAAAGTACTCAGGCTAAGCCTACGTCATCTAACAGTATTAACAACTAATTGTGATATACCTATGACACAGGACCGCCCACTAACAAGTACTAATGGACTAATCAAAAACCACTCTGCCTATTCACATACCTACTCATTTAAGTACTATGTTTATACTATATACCTACTAATCTGAGTATTGTGTGAATAATGCATGTTTATTAATTTAATCATTGTGTGCTTCATATAGCCATTATGTTTTTATATTTATATGTGGTTGCAACCGGTTGTATTTTTTCTTTTATTTCTTATTCTTTATGCTTTCTGTGACTGTATTTTTAGGATGTTCTGCCATTTATTATAGCTAAACAATAATAAATGTCATATTATCGATTAAATCAATTCCTGTCAATGCACAGTTCTATCTTCTATATTAAATTTTTCTCGATTTTGGGATATTGAGCCACCCCAAATAGAACAGCAGCAATTGACGGGGTAGTTGGGTCCGACAATAAAAGTAGTAGAGTAATATCACTGTACTGTCCCTGGGGCTCAAAAAGAGGTCTGGCCACTACACAAAGTGGGTCAGGAAAGCAAGTTATGGCAAAAGTTGTATAACAGAGGGGGTAGAGGACATTGATCAGAACCACATAAGGTTCACAGCCCCTGAGACCCGCAATACCGACACTGTCCGGGTCCCCAAAAAGGGGTACCGCCACTACAAAACGAATGCTAATTGCACAATCAAACCCGAGGAATGCCGGGTACCTCAGCTGGTTAGAAAATAAAACTGCTGTAAATCAGAGGATTTATATCAATTGGATACAAACAGCTACAAAACAGAACAGCACTGAAATCAGCATAGACGTAGTCAATAGTATAACAGGCTCAACCAGCACAGAAGAGGCTTCATTGATTTCTATAAACCTTGTGCCGACTCACCTATAAGTGAACAAACCCTTCAGAAAGTGGCACAGTGACACTAAATAATGATTCGAAATTCTCTTAACAATGTCTAAAAGAAGATAAAAATATACCCTGTAAAAATCTTATACTTAGGAAAATGTGGGTAAATGTGTGGTAATACCAGCAGATGAGCGATGATGCACGAGCGCAAATTTTCCTTTCCTGCTATGGAAAGTCATCCACCCCAAGAGAAAAAAAAAAAAAGAAAGAAAAAAAAAAAACATTGGTAAAACCAGGAGATAAACGTTCAGTATGTATGAACTGAGCGTTTTTCAGCGCAGCAATTTTCCCATGATCATTGTACAGACACACTGGGCAAAATCGCCCAGTGTGTATGGACCTTTAAAATGATCAATTATGCACTAGAGAATAAATGTGTATTTTAAGTTTATATTGACTTATCGGACAGCATTTAGAATATAGTAAATAAAACAAATTACTACAACGTCAGCATTGTGATTAATGGTTGCAAATTGTGAACACATGAACTTTTGATATGGGAGCAGTAGATGCCAGCATTTGTATCCGGCTCTCACATTACCGTTATACCATAAACTTGAAACAATGAAGATATTTTGGCTAAGGTTAAGCAAACATTATTATTTACTTAACTTTATTCTAAACTTTTTTCACCTTTATTTGTTTGATATATTTTTGCCTATTACAAATTGTATTGAATATACAATACAAAGGATGAGCCAGCCTTTCAAATAAAGTAATTTATTAAAGTTTATGTTTTAAAGATACAAAAATAAGTGACCATATTAACAGAGCATTCACAGTATTACTCCTGGAGTAACAAATCTAATTTTTATTCTACTCCTTTTCAACAACCAAAAAGAAATATAAACCTTCTGCAGATGCAGCATTAAAGCTCCGTACCCACGGAGCAATATATTGCTTAGTGTCCAGAGATGGTTGCTGATGAAAGGAGACACTGCCGGGGGAAGCCGCACAGGGAAAGAGCTGATTGCCAGGGGAAGCCACTGGTCGCAGGAGCACCAGCGATCACCCCAGCGCTCAGCGACCATATCCCCTGCATTTGGGAATGCCCATGGCTGGCTCCATATCTACTAACACATTGTGCTACAGATTTTGGTGCTCACCAATCCAGTTATGTACATAATGAAGACTATCAACTGAAGAAAATATGCCCCTCCCCCCAGAGTAAAAAACATTTTGTCAGAATCTATGCAGCATCCCGCCATGTTGCTCTTTGTGGAATAGAAATCGTTGGGTGGAGGAGCGCTATTGATTTTATTCTATATATTGGGTCTAGATTAATTAATGAACTTTACAGTCTAAAAATTATTGTGGGTAGTAATGGGAATAAAAATTAATTAATAGTGAGCTTTGCAGTCTAAAAACAATTATAAGTAGAAATATTGGGGATAAAATAAAATAGTGGTACCTGTGAAAAAAACTTGGTTAGTGCCAATGTTTACACTCTTTCGGTGAAAGAGTTTTGTTTTTGTAAAAAGAGTCAGTCCAGTATTACTGTCCCTATCTTACCCTGTGCTCCGTGTGATCTTGTCTCGGCTTTTTGGTCTCTTAAGTTGTTGGCTATGAGGGCTTCCAAGCGCAGAAACCGGCTGAACCCAGTTGGCACGTGGCAGCCGCTGTGCCGATGCTCCGTCTTCGCCGTGCGGACCGGAAGTGGGCAGAAGTTGGGATGCGATCGCCGATGGAGCTGGGGATAGAGGTGCGGTGACAGCTTGCCGGAGTTCTCCAACGCGTTTCATGCGTCATGCGCACTTTTTCAATGAGCACATGGGTAAGATAGGGACAGTAATACCGGACTGACTCTTTTTACAAAAACAAAACTCTTTCAGCGAAAGAGTGTAAACATTGGCACTAACCAAGTTTTTTTCACAGGTACCACTATTTTATTTTATCCCCAATATTTCTACTTATAATCGTTTTTAGACTGCAAAGGGTACTTGTTTCCTAGCACGGCCACAATCGCGGGCATCGGGTGTAATTTTTTAGTGGTCTGCGATGCGATGCCCCCGATTTTCCCATTGAAATGCATTGAAAAAAGTCAAAACCGCGTCGGTCGCGTCGTATGCGGCTAAAAAAGGCTTAAATGGTCCAGACGCGATGCCCCCGATTTCCCATAGGAAACAATGTTAAATGCCTCAATTTACCCGCGATGCCCCCGATTTCCCATAGGAAACAATGTTAAATGCCTCAATTTCACCAAATCATCATAGGGAACAATGGTAAATGGGCCAGAAAACCCCAAAAACACCCCTGAACAGTGAAATGTCCCCACAAAAGTAGTTTACGCCACCCCACGATCAACGCGAACCCGAAGCGAGCGCAGCGAGCTCGCGAGGGGCGGCGGTACGCGTCCTCCGACCTTTTCATACCCCCACTATCCACGTCGGCGTGGAGTTGAGAATAGAATAGTGTGGCGAGCGCAGCGAGCCACCGAGCCCAAAGCGTGGCGAGCCCCGCGAGGAGACGCGGATACCTTCACAGGTAAACGCGTCCCTTCGCGGGCTTCACAGGTATCCGCGTCCGCTCGCCACGCTTCGGGCTCGGTGCGCTCGCCACACTATTCTATTCTCAACTCCACGCCGACGTGGATAGTGGGGGTATGAAAAGGTCGGAGGACGCGTACCGCTGCGCTCGCCACGCTTCGGGTTCGCATTGATCGTGGGGTGGCGTAAACTACTTTTGGGGGGACATTTCACTGTTCAGGGGTGTTTTGGGGGGTTTCTGGCCCATTTACCATTGTTCCCTATGATGATTTGGGTAAATTGAGCCATTTAACATTGTTTCCTATGGGAAATCGGGGGCATCGCGGGTAAATTGAGGCATTTAACATTGTTCCCTATGGGAAATCGCGGGCATCGCGTCGGTACCATCGCACCCGATTTTTTAGTGCATGCGATGGCCGCGATGCCCCCGATTTTTACTCACGATGCCCACGATCATGATCGTTGTGGCCGTGCTAGGAAACAAGTACCCTGCAAAGCTCACTATTAATTCATTTTTATTCCCATTACTACCCACAATCATTTTTAGACTGTAAAGTTCATTAATTAAACTAGACACAATATATAGAATAAAATCAATAGCGCTCCTCCACCCAACGATTTCTATACTAAAATTACAGGAGCTGCTTAAACTCAAAGCGCAGGACCACACAAACTTCTTTTTGGTGCTGTTTGGGGATCTACGCTTTACTCCAGCCGGTGAGGCTCACTCATGCTTCCCACAATGAGTAGTCAATGCAGGCCAAAAGAAATGGAGTCAGCACACCGCTCTCCACATGCTTCACTCTCCCCTCACCGCCTGTCCTAACTACCCCCCTATTACATCCGCCAACTCCTTGTCCACATGCTGTGCCTCCCCTTCCTGTCCACACCATCTACTCCTCTCATCTTCTCCTCCCACACATGGTCCATCTATGGGCGAGATGAGATCTGCACCTTATTCCAAAAGACCTGTAATTTCAGGAGCTCCGAAGCTACAGATAAGTAAATAAATGACATAGAATAATTGGGAAGGGGATGGGCAGAGAACATACCCATTTTCTGGAGGTCATTCCAGATTTTGTTTGCGATCTCTGTTCGTTGTGATGGAGGCAACCCTGGCATTAAGGAGCCACATGCATGCAAAAAGAACCAAGCCTGGTTGCTGTTGGGTTTATCTAAAAAGGAGAAAATTAGACGTTAGTAACCAACTATGCAGGTGAGGATGTGCTTAATGTAGATAAGACAACACACTATCTTGTATGCTGGGAACATAAAAAAACAGTATTGAAACGGACAGATTCTGCTAAAAAGTACTAAACATGAATGGGATAAATAAAACTTAGTTCGTAGTGTTGCATATTTCACCTGGACAAGTACGATCACTGTGCATTAATATTTGCTAATTCAGCATTGTCTTGTGTGCACACTTAATTGTGCGCTTCCGGACGTCACACGCAACATTGTCTTGTTGGCCGTGCTGCATGGTTTAATCCAGTGATGGCTAACCTTGACACTCCAGCTGTTATTGAACTACACATCCCAGCATTCCCTGCTACAGCTTTGCTATTTGGCCAAATAGCAAAGCTGTAGCAGGGCATGCTGGGATGTGTAGTTCATCAACAGCTGGAGTGTCAAGGTTAGCCATCACTGGTTTAATCAAACAATATCATATGTCTGCCATTCCATGTAATGAAGGAAAAAAGAAAGAAATCTTCTAAATCAGTTGATTGCAATTGAGCCCAAACATGCAGGAATTACACCAGACCAGGGAGAAATTCCAATACAGAGAGGGTAAACAATGACCCAATCCATACATTTACATTGATTATGGTTTTCTTACTACAATTCGTGGCAGATTATAGTATACGATAGTGCCATTTGACAGCAAAATCTTTATAGTAGGCTTAATTTCTGTACAGGAACTAATAAGTTTGGATACCGGACTGAAGAGGGATAAAAATACACTGGTGCTTGCCTTGGACCTGCTAATAGGCAAAAATGCCAGTCTGGGTCCGGTTACGCGTTGAACGCAAGCTGGGACCCGTTATGCATGTACTGGTAAGGACCCACTGTACTGCTGGAAACGCAGATAGAATGGTGCATGTCACAGGAGCCAAGAGAGCTGTAACCGTCCCACTTGAAAAGGTACAACAGCAAAACCAGGCGGTAACAGAACTCATAGAAAGACTCATTTGACTGGGTCCTGCTATGTCCTGAGATCAGCTGACCCTGTCCAAGCAAGAAAAACTGGCAGTGGGGAAGATGCCAGTGTTGGAATTAGGCAGACATTTATCGGATAGTATCTTAATCATACCAATCATATTGTAAATATATATTTACAAAATTGGTGTCCGGCTTCACCATTTCTGGGTTCCATCACATACAACTTCTCGATTACCATGATTTCATATTACTTTCATTGACCCCCAAACACAACACAATAGTGGAGATTCTATTGTCTATCACACCGAATCTCCGGTAAGTAAGTGATGCTTAATCATTGTTGTTGTTTTTTTTTTTTTTAAATCAAGCTATTCGCGCCAAGGTTTAGCTGCGGTTAACTGCTAATTCAGACAAAAGTGCTGAGCAGGTCACTTTTCGCACATTTTGGCTCACCAGCACAAGGAACTGTGAGCTGAAATATGTCTCAGCGCACACAAACAAAGCAACAATTGAACTGCTCTGTTGGGCACCATCTGCTTTTATAGTGCAAAGGGTATCTGGTTAGCATTCCAGGAGTTGGGATACTGGCAGTAGCCCTCCTCTAGTTAGAAGAACGGCGCCGGTATCCTGACATTACTGGTCCCGGGATTGTGAAGTGTGATGATTAGATTTGGACAGTAGAGGAAGGGTTAGGTTGCGAGGCGGAGGAGGGAAGGCTACTTAGAAGGGTTAGGATCACGCACTAATAGGACACGATTAAGGTTAGGCTACAGTAGGGGTACTAAGGCCTTATTCTAGTTCACTCTTTCTGAGAAAATCCTTCTTAGATGGACAAAACCATGTGCACTGCAGGTGGGGCAGATGTAACATGTGCAGAGAGGATTTGATTTGGGTGGGGTTTTACTTCAAAGTGAGATTTATATTGCAGTATAAAAATAAAGCAGCCAGTAGTTACACTGCACAGAAACAAAATACCTCACCCAAATCTAATTCTCTCTGCACATTTTACATCTGCCCCCCTGCAGTGCACATGGTTTTGTCCATCTAAGAAGGTATTTGTCAGAAAGAGTGAACTAGAATAAGGCCCTAAGGGGGTAAGGCTGCAGGTTTTCTGACCACTGGGATCCAGATACTATCCAATGCAAAGTATTCAAAGAACCAGCAGCTGAGCTTGTAATATTACAATCGGGATCGAATCACAAGCAAAATCGCACCGTGTGAACACCCCTATATTAGCAACAGCGTGGGTCTTGTGGCGATTTCAGCAGATACATTTCTAGAGAGCTACTTCTCTAGATAAAAACCATGAACTATTCCTGAAGTCATGAATACAACAAACAATATTCAAGAGAAAAGAAACTTGCAGAGATCACGTCTCTGGATGCCAGACAGCAAGCTTACATATTTTAATCAAAATACCCATGCTATTATTTGCTAGATGCACTCAGATTTTAAGTACATTATTGTGATCCCTGGATATCGGATAGAACTTGTTACCTGTTTTGCAAATCTGATCAAAACCTTCAAGTAGCTCCTGACCGGTAACTCGTCTTAATTTTCTCAGTTTGTTTTCCAAGTCGTGATATAATTGAAACTGATGGTTTTTCGTGTAGCTATCTTGGCTTGATTTTAGGATCGTCTCTATTAATACAGGCTTAATGTCTGAGTTCTCCTCTTCTTGTGCAACCAATGTAAAGAGCCTTGCTGAGCTGCTCAGGTACCTGTAGAACCAACCAAAGCAAAGCATTAGTAGCCGTATAAATTGTATTTTTATTCAGTAAAAATTCTTAAGGAAAACAAAATGTAAATTAAATAATTATTCTCTGGTAGAGCTGCTTTGACCTTCACATATCAGTTAGGGTCACACATCCCCTTACTTACAATTTACACTAAACTACCAGGACATCCAAGTAGATTTAAACCAAAAAGTGTTAAATGAATATGGATACTCTAGCTAGAACAGGGTTGTCAAAATCTTTAAAATTTACATTCAGCAAATGAATGAGCAGTACATGCAAAACAAGGAAACATACAAAGAGCCCCACAATGACCTTTCTAAATTGGAAGGTCAAAGACCTACCTGTATAAAATATGACACCAGCAAAGCGATTACTTATGGAGGCTAACGGGCATTACCCATAAGCACACTTGCTATATTAAAGTGGAATACAAATGGGACCAATTCATTTTCACTGACTCAGGGACAGCGAAGTATAACTACTGAGGACACCACTACACTCACACTTATGATCCCCACTTCAGATGTGTGCATATATGTATAGCACACACCACAACATTTATGTACAGCATATGCTTTCCCATATGAACATGTATGTACATCACATACTTTCCCATCTGTGCATGTATGTACATCACATACTTTCCCATCTGTGCATGTATGTACATCACATACTTTCCCATCTGTGCATGTATGTACATCACATACTTTCCCATCTGTGCATGTATGTACATCACATACTTTGCCATCTGTGCATGTATATACAGCACATCATTTCCAACTGTGCATTTATGTATAGCACACACTTCCCATGTGTACATGTATGTACTGCACACACTGCCCACGTAAGTTACTATAAACACATACTTTTCCATGTGTGCATCTAAGTACAGAACTCACTCCCCCATGTAAGTACGTACAGCACATTTTCACATTTGTGAATGTATGTAAATAACTCAGTTCCCCATAGTGCATACTTCCCCATGTGTGCATGTACACAGCACACACTTCCCATGTGAACGTATATGTATGTATTGTACGAACTTCGCTCACAGCAAACACATACGGGAATGGCACGTACCTTGCCGGCACAGGCCTGGGACGTGTAATGTAAGCCGGCAGCAGGCGCGGTCCCTGGCGGAGAACATGCCGGGCTCCTGCTAACAGAGCAGCCATGACTATCACAGCTCAGTACGGTGACCAAGGACAGGGGACACACACGTGACAGCGGCTCTCACACCACGCATGCGAGGGGAGGATGTGACGTCACCGCGCCGGGGGTCACCGACAGGCAGGCAGTAGCAGCCGCACTGTGTCGCACTCAGGTTCCGGAGAGCCAGGGAAGGTGTGTACTGTGATGTAGCATGCTGTGTGGTGTGCTGCTTGCAGTCACAGGGCACCTTACAGCAGTGTCAAGGTTATATTGTAGATCACAGGTTCTCAGTCTTCCGGACCCCACACAGTACATGTGTTGCAGGTAATGAGTGCACCTGACAGGAGACCTGGAAACCATGAACTGTGTGGGGTCCTGAGGACCGAGTTTCCTGGGCTTAATAGCGAAACAATCCTGTTTCCTTTGTAGCACACTGCCACTTTTGCCACAATACATACCGCCCAACAGTCCCGATTTTAGCGGGACAGTCCCGATTATCAGGGCCTGTCCCGCTGTCCCTCCCGTGGCCAGCAGTGTCCCCCGGTGAGGGGGGCTGTTGGGAGTCCCCCCTGTCGGCTGCTAAGCAGCGGGGAATAAATGGTCTATTCCCGCAGCCAGGGGGCTGGGGGCATGGCTAGAGGCTCACAGAGCCTCTGGGTCATGCCCCCATAGCGTCAAAATGGGGGCGTGGCCTTGCGGAAGAGCTGCGTGTATAGGCCATGCCCCCCAAATTAGGCCACACCCCTGCGGTGCGCATCAGCAGTGTCCCGCCTCCTAGTCCGACAAAGTTGGGAGGTATGAAAATACATTTACCCAGTACTTCCTCATCTTTACCGCCACCGCTTATGCTACAGAACTTACGTACTAGTCAGGAAACTTTGTGCACCACCACTGGCTCCATGCCACCACTCTAGGTCCATGCCACCATCTACTACCTTTAGTAAAGTTGTGGCAAGCGGAGCTAGCCAGCCACCAAGTCTGAAGCGCGGTGAATGAAGCGAGCCTGCAAGGGGACAATAGTTCTGCTAAGTATCATTTTTTGCTCGCCACAACTTTACTAAAGGTAATAGATGGTGGCGTGGACACTTACGTAGCGGCTAACGTGACTGGTGTAGCGGTGGTCACAAATATGAAGAAGTACCATTAAAACATATGCACCTGTATCAATAGATCATCATTCTGAATGGAACACTGCAGTATGTGTCTTTTGCCGGTATTGTTTTTTGAGATGTTATACAAACACTGCTACAAGCCCTTTCATAGTGTAGAGTAATGCATCTGAATGTGCAATCACAGAGACAATTTAGGCATCTTTATACACTCAAATACCACTTGATGCGTCTTTATAAACAGCATTCGGTCGCACCATCAAAACTTGCACTGGCCCGATGCTAGTTGCAGTTTGTCCATAAAAAATAAGCTGGATACACATGGTGCAATATATTGCTCAGTGTCCCGTTTTCAGTGGAGCAGCACAGGGAAACAGCTAATCACAGGTGCATGCCCCTGCGACCATCAGGGGGCTGAACACGGGAAACCCCCCCCCCCATGGCGATTTATCGCCGCAGCACAAACAAATCACTGGCAATATGGTTGCTCAGCAACCATATTGCCAGCAATATTGCACCCTGTGTATCTAGCTTAAGAGCAATTTAATCAGGGTGGCCTACCTGACCCTCTCCTTCAGAGAGAAAATGCTCTGTTCCTGGACTTCCCTGGTAATGTATGATTGCCATCACCTGTGGTGAAACACCTTTCTTATCAATTACCTAGCTCCCCACAGGTGATGGCAATTATACATATCCAGGGAAGTACAGGAGCAGAGCATTTTCTTCCTGACGGAGAGGATCAGGTAGGCAACCCTGAATTTATTCAACATCCAGCTGCCCTGCCACAGTTCTAACAAGCACTAGTAGAAAAACTGTTTCAGGGAATACTGGGATGTATGCAGTTGCAAGAAAATGTATGTGCACCGTTTGGAATAACCTGGATTTATGCATAAATGGGTCATAAATTGTGTTCTGATATTTATCTAAGTCACATCAATAGACAAACACCATCTTATAAACTAATACCACACAAACAATTATTTGTTCTCATGTTTTTATTGACACCATGTAAACATTCACAGTGCAGGGTGGACAAAGTATATGAAACCCTAGGCTAATGACTTCTCCAAGAGCTAATTGGAGTCAGGAGTCAGCCAACTTGGAGTCCAATCAATAAGACAAGATTGGAGGTGTGTAGATTTGTTTGGAAAATGGGCAAAACCATGTGCACTGCAGGTGGGGCAGAGAAATCTAAATTGCAGTGTAAAAATAATGCAGCCAGCGTTTACCCTGCACAGAAACAAAATAACTCACACAAACTCTCTCTATACATGTTACATCTGCCCCACCTGCAATGCACATGGTTTTGCCTATTTTCCAAACAAATATGTGCTGAGCTCAAATCTGAATAACCCCCTATGTGTGGAGAAAGGCACAGCACACCAACATCACCAACATCAAAACCTCATTCCAACTGTGAAGTATGGTGGAGGGAGCATCCTGGTTTGGGGCTGCTTTGCTGCCTCAGGGCCTGGACAGATTGCTATCATTGACAGAAAAATGAATTCCCAAGTTTATCAAGACATTTTGCAGGAAACTTGCGGCAATCTGTCCACCAATTGAAGCTCAACATAAAATGTGTGATGTAACAGGACAACGTCCCAAAGCACAGAAGTAGATCAACATAAGAAAATACACCTTCTGGAGTGGCCCAGTCAGAGTGCTGACCTCAACCCGACTGAGATTCTGTGGCATGACCACACCAGATTCACACCAGACATCCCAAGAATATTGCTGAACCGAAACAGTTTTGTAAAGAGGAATGATCCAGAACACATTTTATGACCAATTTATGCCGAAATCCAGGTAATTCCAAAGGGTTCACATACTTTTTCTTGCAACTGTACTTTAACAATAGCTGGAAGGTCACATCATGAATTCCCCTGGACTGTAGCCTCCAATGTGAGCAATTAAGCATCTCCATTTGCAATCTCTTGAGTGGCACACATACTGTGACAGGCCCATAAGACAGACCATCCCCATGCATTTGCTTAGCAACTTCCCAGGAATTCCTGATACATTGTATAGATATTTTTGAGACTGTGCGTTTTAATCACAATGTTACTTGACCATGGTTTTGTGGGTCCGACAGCGGGATACAGCAGAGATAGCTCTAGGAGGTTGGATTACTGCAGATGTTATTTATTGTTTGCACATATACAGAAGAATAGTAGAGACTAGCAATAGAGGTTGACATGAACCAGAACATGGCCATGGAATCTAGCACACTGAGGGGCAGATTTATTAAGCTTGGTGAAATGATAAAGTGTCTGGTTTTTATCACCGGCCAATCAGTTCCTAAATGTGAAGTTACAGGCTTGGTTTGGAAAATAACATGTATGAGCTGATTGGCCAGTGACAAAAACCAGACACATTATCACTTCACCGAGCTTAATAAATATTCCAAAGAAAAAGAAGATGTATCAGAGCGCAGGTCTATGTTATAGCTCCCTTGGGTCTGCAGCTGTCTCTATTAAGGGGATACTCCACCCCTTGAGTCACAAAAACAGAAAAACATTTTTAGAGATAGCGCTGAGCCAAGTGTATATCTAGTTGTTATTTATTAACAAGTAAAAATTAGTTTTGCTTATGTAAAAACATATAATAAACAATTCAATTACATATAAGTACCGGCCAGTACTACACACAAAAAAAACAAGGGAAAAAAAAATGAACTCCTTAGTTGAGGTTAGTAAGGCTAATTTATATGATGTTTCTCCTGGTAACTTTAAATTAATAACACGGTTAGTTTTGTATCCCAAAGTTTTTTTTAGCTCTCTCACAGCTACTTCAGGTGATTTGTTAGTTAGCATGCATGCTTATAAGATTAGTAGGGGTTACAGTCATTAGTATGACAGAAACAGGACAAAGCTCAGTTGAGCTGTAACTTGCCACTTTTTCCAGCTGAGTCCTTTGAAGTTAAGGTGGTGGCATCCCGGCTGCTGATTCCCTGCAAAGCAGAGCAGCCCTTCAGGGTTCTTCCACGCTCAGGGTTGGGCAGTTAGAAAAGTTGTGTAGTGGTACCGGCACTTGTGTAGTCTCCATTAGGGTCTCCTTAACGCATTTCCCCGCCTCTCGCTCGGCGACTTCCTCAGAAATAATAAATATTCCCCTGGGTGTGTTCACCAGGAATCCCCACAAGGAGGTATGGACTTCTGTGGCATCTGATGTGCAGGTCGTGACCCCTGCTTGAATCCTCTATGCTAGCTCTACCTGAAAACTGGTTTCAGGGTTAAAACTAGTGGGAATGCTGGACCAGGACTGGGAGGATGCTGAGGAATACTGGACCGGATATCAAAGGAATTGGGAACATTCGGGATTGGCGAATAACCAGACGGGTCAAACTGGATGACGACAGAAGTGAAGAATGAATGAATACTCAGCACTAGAGGATTACCAGGTGGATTTAACGGATTACTGAAGAACTAAAGAATACTCGGAAATGGAGAATTATCAGATGGACTGGACCGGATGACAGAAGCACTGTACAATTGAAAAAACACTCGTAACTGAAGAATTACCAGACGGACTGGACCAGGTGACAGAAGCACTGAAGAATTGAAGAAACAATTATAACCTACAGAAATGCCCAAATGTTGGAAGGGCTGGAAGATGCTCAGGACACTTGGGCACAGATTGGCTATGTAAAGCATTTCCCTGGCATCTGGGAGTTTGGGTAGATTCATTTTGGTTGGGCAATCTATGGTCAACTGATTGAAGACAAAATTATGGTGCACCTGGTCCACGAACAGTGGGACCCACCGCAGGTGCTGGACAGAGGAAGCCCCGGTGGCCACTGAGTGCCAGAGAGCAAGCCCCTGCCAGATGAATGGAGGACCCAAAAGAAGGGAGCACCGGTCAGTGCGGCCAAGGCAGCGGCGCAAGTGCCGGCCCGTGACACACAGCTGTGACTTTGTGCACACAGTTATTGAACACATGCATAGTGTGATTAATGCTGGACATACCATGTCAAATAAAATATCTGCAGGACCAACAAACATCTGATAGCCGGACACCCAGAATATATCAATTCTAACAAAAAGGTATAGGGTCATCAATATTGGGCCAGCTATCAATGCAAATAATGGGAAATATACATAAACAGTGGTAGACCAGTATAGATGAAGGTCTATTTTTTTTTTTCACTATCGTAGCTTTCACAAATAGAGGTAAACAATAGAATAAAGATATATATATATATATATATACATGCGTTTATTTACAATCAATAGGGGGTAGGTCTACCTTTTGCAGAAATAACAGCAGCTACTCGTCGTGGTAAACTTTCCACAAGTTCGTGTAGCACAAATAGTGGGATATTGTGCCATTCCTCCTGCAGTACAGTCACCAACTGTGGTAGTGTAGAAGGGCGAGGCGACCGCAACCTGCGCTCAGGTTCGTCCCACAGATGTTTTATGGGGTTCAAATCTGGGTTTTACGCAGGCCACGCTAGTTGGGTGACGTGATTTTCGTCATACCACTCCATTGTAGCCCTCGAAACATGAAACGTCGCATTGTCGTCCTGGAACACACAATTGTCGTTCCCATAGAAACGCCACAACGTAGGTAACATGGAGTTATCCAGAATATCTCGGTAGGTCGCTGATGTCATGTTTCCATGCACCTGTACGAGTGGGCCCACGCCATGCCAGCAGAAACAACCCCAGAACATGATGCCTCCACCTCCAAATTTTACTGTTGGCACTACACATTCGGGTAACAGGCGTTCTTGTGAGTTATGTTGATTTCTTTCTACAGGCAATTGTACTGGAAATAGATACGATATTAAGAGATACCACAGATTTTTTGGTCCGGGTTGACAAAATTGATGTAGTACCCCCACATTGCTTGTTGGTAACGTGATATCTGAAGCCTATATACAAATATTAGCCATGAAGCTGGAATTCATGCCATCAAATGCATTATCACACAGAATCCAGGTTACAAGGGTCCTCCGGTCGAATATTTTTTGTTGTTGATTGATTTCATTTTACACAAAAAATATTTTTTGTTTGATAATTCTTTTTATTTGCAGCTACAGGGCACAGCCATGGGCTCAAACATGGCCCCGGCATATGCCAATCTGTACATGCACGATAATGAAACGTCACACATTTTGAATAACAGAACGTATTCTTCATTTATTACATGTTACTTTAGATTTATTGATGATGCTGGATTTCTTTATTAAACATGTGAATGGATTACTAGGCACAATCAGGTTTTCTTACACAGGTAGTCCCACTAATGTAAGCTTCCTTGATGTTGACGTCAGGATTAAACAAAATACACCCAATGGCTTAAATGAGGAGTTGAAACTCAATGTATTTTTATAGTGGGACTACTTATGTATATCTGTAATGTAATATATTTTTTCAAATGTAATGGTCATGTGTTGTATTTAACTTTGATTGATCTGTACACACTGGCTATATACCATCTTCCTTTCAGTGTATATAATATCCTTCGATAGATTGTATATATTAATGTCGCTGTGGTTTATATTTTTTTGGTTACAATTTGGTTATTGTTATAATTCGGTGCATACCTCTCTATGATGTAAATTATCAACTGGTGAAGGTTCCATATTGAGTCCGATGGTGTGTACCAATATCTGTTTCAAACTATTATTCCTCTGCCTATATTTATGCCGGTCTCCATTACATTTTATTATTCATATTAAACAGAGGCTAATTATGTAGTATTCATTCACTGTTCGTTCTGACTGGAGCCGGAGTCATGGCCGTGCGTTCCATGGCCAGACTCTGTTCGGTCCAGCAGTAGGAAGTGATGCATTTGCCCGATGACCTGGCAGTGGGAAGGCGCAGCTTATACTGGATGGTGTTTGCGGTGGTGGACCCCCGCTAGTGGTCGCGTTGACAGCACTACTCCTTTAGTGTATTATTATGCTTTGTCAGCCTATGTTTAGCTGCCTCTGTGTTTATGCGGATAGCCAGGACCGGTACTTGTGTACTTTCACGGCTCGCATCGCATGCCATATGCGATGGCATGCGATTTTTGCCGTTTTTATGCATTTTTTTTAAATCGCATGCGATTTTTAACAGAAATGCATCCAAATGCATTGAAATTAGTATCAAACATGTTCAATGGCCCCCAAATGTCATTTTTCAGGCTGTACCACCCCCACTATCAACGCGAACCCGAAGCGTGGCGAGGGGCGGCGGTACGCGTCCTACGACCTTTTCATACCCCCACTATCCACGTCGGCGTGGAGTTGAGAATAGAAAGTGTGGCGAGGGGACACGGACACCTGTGAAGCGCGCGAGGGGACGCGTATACCTGTGAAGGTATCCGTGTCCGCTCGCCACGCTTCGGGCTCGGTGGCTCGCTGCGCTCGCCACACTTTCTATTCTCAACTCCACGCCGACGTGGATAGTGGGGGTATGAAAAGGTTGTAGGACGCGTACCGCCGCCCCTCGCGGGCGCGCTGCGCTTGCCACGCTTCGGGTTCGCGTTGATAGTGGGGGTGGTACAGCCTGAAAAAGGACATTTGGGGGCCATTGAACATGTTTGATACTAATTTCAATGCATTTGGATGTATTTCTGTTAAAAATCGCATGCGATCGCATGCGATTTTTTTTTACTATGCGATGGACATCGTGGGAGCCGTGATTGTACACAAGTACCCCAGGACCAGAAGCGGAAGTGTGGCTCACTGACGCTTCCTGCGTTCCACAGCGCCGCTTGCATTGATTGCTATGGAGCTAGTGAGACCGGGAAGGTGAGGTAAGTTTGTTTGATTTTGGTGCCACCACGGCCTCTATTTATCTGGCTAAGGATCACTTAGATCTATACCCTTGATGAAAGTGGTAGCACCACTGAAACCGGCTGTCGAGTATTGTGGCATGGAAGCTGGTGACGGGTGTCCTTGATACACTATGATACAGTGATGGACTGTGATAAGTAACCTGTACCTTTACTCATTATTCCTAATTTGTTGCCATGTGACGATTTTTCTATTTTTTATCTTTATAAATGAATTTCTCTTCAATTGGTGTGCAGACCACTTTCTACCTATGTGTGGATAGAATATATATGCAATTATTTATGTGTGATCTGGCACCCGAAAGTTTGCATCCAATACGGTGTGTGGTTTTTCAGATGTGTTCTGGTTCACAGAGTTACATAAAAAGAGTATAGGAAACAATAGGTGCGCAGTCATACTAATACACATAAATTCATATCCCACATGCACAAATAATAAAATTTTTATATATATGGTTTAAATTCGCTACACATAGCGTAAATGGTAAAACACAATTTCCCCTGGACATATTTCGCATCTGTGTGTTCCGTCTCTCATGCGCAGCGCTCCGGTGATTGTTTAAAGTGTGCAATTTGTACCAGTCAAAAGTTATGGTCCAAATACATATCTAATGTTTTACATTGCCATGAGGACAGTATAATTGAAAGATCCGAATAAGGTTGCACAGCTTGACTTCTAGACCTATGACGAAGCATTGGACAAAGACACAGACGTGCATTCTGCTGTACCAATCAAGGAGAAGCGAAACCTGACCTCTTGGCCAATGGAGAACTTTACTGTCCCCTTTTGTCTGGACACTATATAATGTTGAATACAGCATAAGGACTTTCTCACTCTTTCATTCTATCTTCTATTTTGGACTGTACTGTGGATTGAATACAGGATACGCGGACCGAGTAGCGCAGCGTGTTGAGAGACGGTAACTGCTTCCTTTTCTGTGTATTTTTATGTCAGCCGGTTGTATTTGCATCTGTTTTCCCCTTTTCACTAGACATTGTTTGTGTTGTATAGTGATCTGTATAATCTGTTATTGCGTTCTTATTTCTGTAATCCCCTGTTGTCCGCTAGGGACTCAAATATATTGTTAAGGACTTTGTACCCTTATTCCGGAATTTATACCAAAGTCTTGTTTATTATTCGCAATAAGCGGAAGGGTTTAAAGGAAATTATATCCACTGCTTTTACTTATAATTAAGTATTAAGTACTGCGAAAGGATACCGCCAGCAGGGTATCGGTTTAATGTGTGTGTAACACAAATAAGGTTCACTACGTGGCGCTATGCTTTATTTCGCCCGTAGTTAGGAATAAAAGGTTGTAAGTTTACGGTCACAGTACGTAAACTGGTTTGGTATTAATTAGACATTAACTATATATATATATATCTATATATATCTATATAGATATATAGATATATATATATATATATATATATATATATATATATATATATATATATTGATAAACCAGATATTTATCTGATAAGATTAGATATGATAAATAACCCAAACCAAATTTATTTACTTTATTACCTTTAAATATAACGGCAACGCTGAAATGATTGCACACCCACACAACCTTGTTATAAAAGGTATGACAATGCTTTACTTAAAGAATAGCTTCATTTACAGGTATTTGCGAATGCAGACTAACACAAGAAACATAAAACTGACTAGCTAATACTTAAACAGTAATTCTAAATCAAATCAAAATGGACACCTTTCAAGGACAGTGATCAGCCATGATTAAACCTCCTTCATAATTACCTCCAGCCCCCTGTGCTTCCTTGTTCTTTCTCAACTGCCTTTTCCCTCCTCCTATCACTCTGATATTTAAACCTTTATCACATTAATTAATTAATTACTCATAAGCATTGAGTCTTATTGGAAAGCTCTGCTTTCAATCATGATGTCATAATTAACCCAACACCCAACTTCAGTGGCCTTGTGGGTCTACGCATGTGTGGCCTTGTTCCAATCTTATTCAGTATGTGGAGACTAGATTCCTGTCCTTGCTACATTATACTGTCAACATCACATTCTTAAGCTTCTAAACCCAAAACAATATTCTATAAGAAATCACTTATTTCAGCAGTATTCTGACTCCACACGCCATCTTGTAACGAGATATGCAAGTCATGCCTCACAAAATGGCTGCTGCTTCTAACATATAATAACTGTTTAGCGCAAAGGGAAGGCCTCATACGCAGTGAATAGTACATTGTGCAACAAGCTAAAGTCATCTGCAGCAATAATAACAATATTTGAGAAAACAGAGTATAACAAAAGTATATAATTATTGATGCGTTATTTCAGTTTTAACAGTCCATCCTCTGAACTTCTCCAAAGAAAGTTCATATCTCTTGCAAAACGCATCATTTGTTTCTCTCTTAATACATCGGAAAACCTTCTTGAAGCATTTCACTAGTATACAGAAAAATCAATAATATTATCTTGGCAAAAACATCAAACTTCTTAAAGCATATATAACATTGACTTATGCGAACCAGTTATTGGGGTTCAACCAAATAAACCAACTGTAGGGAATCACATCACTCACACCTGTTCAATAAACTAATTTTTAACCCAAATAATTTCATTCAACTTTCCTTTTAATGTCACCATCAGTTTAGTACCATATTTTAATTATATTCACAAATTCAAATACAATTTTATAAACTTGGGATAATGTAAATAAGTGTGTTTCTTTAATATACCATGTGTTACTTTCAAATCTTCATGTTGAATCACCCCTGTATTAATTAGTAAAAGTCAAATTTTATTACAATAGATCTTGTTTGTAACCATTTAGAAACCTTAAGTTTGTAAATATAATATAATCCTTGTGGTAATGTCCATGGCTTATGAGACAGTATGTTTGAGAAAACATCATAAGAAACAATTCAATAAGTACCCTTTTTATCTAGATGTTATACTAGCACACCCAACTCTGTCACATAACTACATGTTTTGTTGTACTCCAAAATATCTCCTGTTATTACACTCTTTACCAATTTTAAACCTAGGGAGAGTCAGTAACCTTATTCTTTTTATCAGCTCATGATGAGCGTCTTAAAGAAGAAATGTCAGTTTGCATATAGATATTATGTTTGCACCATTGTTACCATCCTTATTTAGAATGCCTCTTCTTTATTGATACCTTACTAGATGTATTCTATCAATGGTTCTGGTGTGGGCGTTCTCCGTTACTTTTATGTTATTACTCATATATTTATTTTAAACCTTCTAATTAGTTTAACATATTGGCTATCAGTATTTTATTACCATCCTCTGATGCATACCGAAACCTGGGAGCATCAGTAGTATGATGTATATGTGTGTCTGTTATGATTATTACTATACTTGTGGGATTAAATTTAAAAGCAGAAGTAGAATACACCACCATGACTCTAGTAATACCTCTTTGATAACTATACACACTGTCCTTGCCAGCAACCAATCCCTGGTAACCCTCATTCACTATAAAAATATGAAAACTTAAAAAAACAAAAATGACTTCTTCAGTTAGTGAGTGTATGGGAAACTTGGTCACTCATGGGGATCATTGTTTTACACCTTGTCCACAACCCGCAGGGACACCACTAAGGGTATCCCCCGATTCCGTGGACCTCTTCTTGCCCACAACCCGCAGGGACACCACTAAGGATGCCCCCCGATTCCGTGGATCTTGTCTTGGTCTGTGTGCGGGCCCTGGACAGGCCCATCATCAAATAAGTTTATTAAGTTAGAATCACAGTCACAATATTTATCTGCATCAGTTTCTATTTCTTTCAACTGATATCACCACCAGGTCGGAAACCTTCTTGCAGTGAGACGCATTAATTCAATTGGTTTGTTTCACAGGGACGGGTCTTGCCTTTGATCTATGAGACATTTAATTGTAAGAATTTTCTCACCATTGCATAGTCTCCAGGCTGGACCTTATAACAACATCCCTTCATAAGCTTGTTTGCTTTTCTGGTAGAGTATTTAGATGATGTGAGAATAAGAGTGACAAGTCTGCTGCTGGATGTTGAATAGGGATTGATGGTCTCCCAAAAAAAATGTATATATCAATTAAAATAATGATCTTATAAGGGGACAGGTTCAGTGGCTGCTGAGGAGTAGTGTGAATGTCATACAAAACCGAAGACAAAACTTCAAGTCAACTCATGGTAATTTCCACACCCACCCTAAATAATGTGTTCTCAATGTGCATTTGTTAACATGTTCAATTTTGACTAAAACCTTTTAGTGAATGGTGAGTGCAACCAACCTTCAATAACCATACATTGATTTAGTCCTTAGAATACCTTTCCTGTCAAATATGTACCTCTATGATTTCTTTAATAGCATATACCTTATGGGATAACATATCTGAACACAAATTTCTCAAAACATTTCTTTGCTGTAAAGGATGCTGTACATGGGACAGCTGTGATGTTCCTTATAATCAAGATAACATATCCTATACCATTTAAATATAATGACAATTTTAAATGCATGTAAATTCCCCAAAAAATATTTTTAACCTTAGGAATGGACCAGTGGTAGGAGAAATGTTTGATGGTTCTATAGGAATAATTTTCCTGAGTTCATTCTTCTGCAGATGCGTTTGGGCCTCTGCATAAGATGAAATCAACATACATGCCCTCTCTCTCCTTACATGGGTCATCCCATGGGCAGCATCCGCATATGCCAGGAGGAGGGGTTTGGGGAGCTACTGGTCTGCCCCCACCATCTTTACATAGGCCATTAGCCTTTTGACTGTATCCATTCATCATCCATTGGCACATTCCTTTTAAATACGCAACTCTTGATGCTTTATGAGCTTTTGCTAAAAAAAAACATTAAATTGTATAGTGGTGTGATTCACAACAGTGGCCATCTTATTTTTGTTACCAAGTGCAACAAGATCACTTTATAACATGTGAGCTTGACACTTAACAACTACTGCCTTTGCAGGGAGTTGCACAGCCTCAATGAGCTCCTTTACTTGCTGTGATATTAGCGTATTATATCATAGCAAAATCACGATGGAAAATGAGGATCTCTAAATCCAATACTACCGCATATCCCGTATATGGCCATCCTGAGTCTCCTTGTTGGTGACAACTACAATCTTTGTAGATGGTAGTGGCGTGTCAGAGATATCAGGTCTAATTGGAGAAATTTTGCTTTAAATATTCCTCACAATCATGTTCTAAATCCTGCCTCTCATCCATCCTCTGGGACTCCCGGGTCCCACCAGGTAGCAGAGTAGCAGGATTTAGCGTACCACACCTGACAATAGTCAGGTCATGTGGCGCTGGGAGCAAAAGTTCCCAACGAGAGAACCATGCACTGGAAATGTGTCTTGTCCGTGAAGAGTTCATTAGAAAAGATGTAGCATTAGAGACACATATAGTGTGCCGCCACAGTCCTTAAACATGTTGGTAAAGCAGATGCCACTCGGTCAAATGTGCAACTGTAGTACCTGATGGGTCTATGTGAACCCCCATGTATATGTGTTCAAACTCCCAAGGCCGCTGCTTGTTGTTCATTACAGTAAAGACAGGTATATGATAAATCTAATATATCCAGTGCTGTGGCTTCTGTTAGTGCGTTTATCAGAGCCTCAAATGAAGCAATGATGTCAGTATATTGTACTTTGTCAGCTCTGTGTCAGTTAGATTTAGTAGTAGTAATAGAAAAAGTGTCAGTAAGAGAGTCCTGTAAAGAATTTAAACACATCATTAGATCATAAACATATTGAATCAGCATTGTGGTAGCAATCATGCAACTCATTGTGGGACATAGTGGGGCTGTCCATAAAACTTTGGCTTAATTAAGTCCACGTATATTGGACTGTGCTGTAAATAAATGTAGTAAGTCCTGACTATCTGCTATTTGATTGTAAGAGATATGCAGATCATAAATCAATGATTAGATGACTGTACTACTTCCATAACTGTAAAATGAATTGATTTACACTAAAAAAATAATCAGAATAATCGCATTGGGTAGATAACCTGCAATAACGGAGTGTTGCAACTACTATGGGTATTAGATAATATGCTTTGTTGTAAAATCAGAAAAAAACTATTTCTTGTGGTCCATAGATGTTTAGAAACTTGTGACATGATTAGTAATGAAAAACTCATCAAAATCCTCTAACCCCGTGAGGGTCCTCATATCGGTTAGTGCCTTCTGACAGCAATGTCTCATGGATTCCTGTTAATAATACACAATTTCTTCCAAACCACTCTGAGAAAAAACAATCATTAAATCATTACAAATATTTGAGAGAATATCATGATTAGTTGTGCAGCAAATGCGATTTACTAGTAGCAGAACCCAGTAG
Source organism: Crinia signifera (assembly GCF_055691185.1). NCBI lineage: Eukaryota > Metazoa > Chordata > Amphibia > Anura > Myobatrachidae > Crinia > Crinia signifera. Next base: position 43,941,115 of record NC_139219.1, read on the forward strand.
TGCTGCACCTAATTGTGACCTCCATTCCTTATTTGTGGGCTCATATGCATGACCAATGGATCTAGTAAAGTGGCAACATGCAATCAGATAAATCAGTAAGCATAAAAATGCAACTCAATATGCATCTTATAATAATCACTATAAACTCTGCATTTTTCAATAAGGGCTTTGATAAGGATTCTGCAGAGGTACCTGCAGACTCAATATTTTTTCTAAAGAATTTCTAGTGGCTCAGTAATAATAATAATAATAATAATAATATTTTTTTTAAAACACTTTTTCTGTGCAAAATTAAATGCATCAATTTGTAAATTAATCTTTTTTCTGGAATGGTCACACCTCTATTGGCTGGGATTTAATTTATAAAACAAGCAAAAGCAATAGCATTATTAAGCTCAGACATCATATTAGCATTTGTCATTTGGGAAAAAAAAATGGCAGTTTTTAAACAGATGTTGACAAAACAACATTATCACTTGAGGGAAGCAATGGGGAGGGGGCTGGAGGTCATCCTTGGGTATGGCTGATCACTGTCCCATACAGAACATTGCAATAACTTTAATCTATTCATTGTGCTTTTTCAAAAGGGTAAACAATATCTTCAATTCTAAAATCTTTCATGTCCTTGTTATGGAAAACAGTTCTGTAACACTCCTTGGATATTTCACATCATTTAGGAATAAAACTTTACTTTCTTATCAATCTCATTAACCATTTCCTGCCTTTAATCTCCTACAGAGTTATTTCTGATGTTACTCTCACCTCATCACTGAAAAAAAAAACTTATTCCCTTCTGCTTTTTCAAAAATAAACAAAAAATTTCAAAATTATTCTTTTTTTCCCCATTTTTTCCTTTTTCTCCCTAAGGCTCTAAAAGACATATCACCTCTCCTCACTTCTCACTGAACAGAATTAACCCCTCAGTGAGACAGTACAATCTTTCCAAACATATGTGGGTTAGTGGGATATACTATCTCAATTCTTGAAGCTTTCACCACCTGTCACCAGACCATTGCACATTCACTCTCGTCAAATAATCATTACCTCACAGGTGCATCATCATCGCCAATTCCAACTAACTATGACCAGCATAGTATTCTCTATTCCTTCTCACTTGCTCACACTAGTCACATACTCAGAACTTTCTGTGATCCCATACAAATGCTTAAAAAGGTGTTACCTCTTTCAAAGACAAAAATGTAAATAAAATAAATGAAAAATTTCCCAAAAACCTAACCATGCGTTATGTGTCCGTCACTGTTATCACACCTACGCCTTCCACATACTGTCCTTCTCTGTTATCAGTATAGTGGGCCACCTACTGTCCATCTCTGTTATCAGCCTGGTGTTTCATCTACTGTCATTCTTTGTTACCAGTAGTCACGTGTCCCACCCCCACCCTGTCTTCTTTTATTATGTTTCCCCATATATTCTACCTTGTACGTAGGTGGCAGATACCCCCTGTGAATCTCGCTACCGGTCAGCACTCTTCACAGGAAAAAATCAACTTGTCAAATCATAAAAAATTATATGCAATATGTCATTCTTTGTTACCATATCTGCACATTGTCTAAGTGATCATTACACGATTAGATCACTATCTCCCCTGGTTATATAGCTAACTGTGGCCACAGTATTAACCCCTTAAGATACTCTATCAATTTAGTACCCTCCCCCTTTCAAAACAAACAAAATTAAATTAACACAAATCAAAAACAAAACAAAAATTGGCTTAAAGAAAACCCCACAGCCTTAAGTCAGTTATCACTGATTACCTTCCATTCATAAGAATAAAAATAAACCCAGGACTTATCTGCGCATTACTCAAGGTATATCTGATTCAATATATGTATCCAGATCAAACAAATAGGCAACAGAAATTGCCAACAGAAAACATGGTCTAATATATCAATATGAACCTTTAAGAATAGATGTTATATTGGACTTATATCTCATCGATATATATCGCTTTTCTTATCCAAAATGTATTATTCATTAAATGAAAAAAAACATTGAATTCACATTGATCATTTCCTGTTTCTTCACCTAACATGGACAACTCCTTATCTCGCATTACATCAACTGAATCCATCACTTTAGAGTTTCCAACTCACAGCTGCTTTGTTTAATAAACCAAAAAAATTTAAATCAAAAACCCATAGCAGAAAAACATCAGTCCTACATTACGGACTTCATCTCCGCAAGACAGGAGACCAAAAAAACTTTACAATGAGATAAACTCGATCTTTCTTTGTTATAAACAATATTCCAATTAACTTTATTTATTCTGGTGGTAAAAATGAACTGTTACTTGGCTTACAATATTAGCGTCTACTCCTTTAAACTCTGTATTTTAACGGACCTCTGTCTATGGCTATAAAGAAACTATCTCAAACTGTTATTGTAATCAGACTGCTTGCTAGCTCTAACAATGCAACGTATACTTAATTATTTATTAACATTTTCTTATATAAACCATATACAGTAGAAAAAATCTGAGGGTTTCCAAACAATACAGATTATGGATAAATCATGCATTCCATTTCTTCCACATGTTGCTGGCCAGACAACCAGAAAGAGACGTAAATGCACAATCTCCTCTACCTATCTCTAATCACCAAATTATAAGCACGGGAAAACCTACAACAAATATATGCAACTTCTTTCAAATTTATAGATTGGACAAACAAAGAAACTCTAATTATCAAAACAACCGCTACAGATTAGTTACTTCAGCAATATCCTCAGCAGACAATATACACCAAACAATCCAACCGCGGTCAAAAAATAAAAACAAACAAAAAAATACTGTCATTTAAAGAATATTTTTTTTTTTTTAAAAAGTAGAAAATTTATTGCCAGCATAACCTTTATATCAATATGCCTGCTATAGTCTGCATGCTTTGCAAATAAACCAAAGAAATACTCTTCCTGACTCAAGCAACGTTGTTTACAACTTCTTGCCAAGTTTCTCGCTGCTCTCCTTATCTATTCTCTGACACAGAGAAGAAATGGGCGATGCGGGGGGGTTTAGCAAGCTGACAGTCTGCAAAATGCAGCGTTGTCTTTCCATGCCTTAAATTACGATCTATTGGTTTTATAATTAAAGATCGAAGTTGTTTCAAGTGATATTGGATTAGTACACTTTAACAGATGTTGAGAAAGATAAGGGTACAAATAAATGCACCGACTTTACAATTTTTTCTACACATTTTTTTTATTTATTTATTTATTTTTTTAAATAGCTAATTTTTTTTTTCTTTCAAACTTTGATTTTCTCAACTGATAAAATGTGAAAACCAACATCATTGAATCTCGCTGGGGCCTCCAACTGATAAACCAGATATTTATCTGATAAGATTAGATATGATAAATAACCCAAACCAAATTTATTTACTTTATTACCTTTAAATATAACGGCAACGCTGAAATGATTGCACACCCACACAACCTTGTTATAAAAGGTATGACAATGCTTTACTTAAAGAATAGCTTCATTTACAGGTATTTGCGAATGCAGACTAACACAAGAAACATAAAACTGACTAGCTAATACTTAAACAGTAATTCTAAATCAAATCAAAATGGACACCTTTCAAGGACAGTGATCAGCCATGATTAAACCTCCTTCATAATTACCTCCAGCCCCCTGTGCTTCCTTGTTCTTTCTCAACTGCCTTTTCCCTCCTCCTATCACTCTGATATTTAAACCTTTATCACATTAATTAATTAATTACTCATAAGCATTGAGTCTTATTGGAAAGCTCTGCTTTCAATCATGATGTCATAATTAACCCAACACCCAACTTCAGTGGCCTTGTGGGTCTACGCATGTGTGGCCTTGTTCCAATCTTATTCAGTATGTGGAGACTAGATTCCTGTCCTTGCTACATTATACTGTCAACATCACATTCTTAAGCTTCTAAACCCAAAACAATATTCTATAAGAAATCACTTATTTCAGCAGTATTCTGACTCCACACGCCATCTTGTAACGAGATATGCAAGTCATGCCTCACAAAATGGCTGCTGCTTCTAACATATAATAACTGTTTAGCGCAAAGGGAAGGCCTCATACGCAGTGAATAGTACATTGTGCAACAAGCTAAAGTCATCTGCAGCAATAATAACAATATTTGAGAAAACAGAGTATAACAAAAGTATATAATTATTGATGCGTTATTTCAGTTTTAACAATATATATATGAATGAGGTGGAATGCAGAGTATTCTACCTCTTATTCTGAATTTACTTAAACATCTAGGTAACTATCCAGCATTCAATATAGTGATCTGGGCCGCAGAGCATTCCACCTCTTATGCTGAATTTATTTAAACATCTAGGTAACTATCCAGCATTCAATATAGTGATCTGGGCCGCAGAGCGTTCCACCTCTTATGCTGAATTTATGTAATCATCTAGGTAACTATCCAGCATTCAATATACTGATCTGGGCCGCAGAGCATTCCACCTCTTATGCTGAATTTATTTAATCATCTAGGTAATCATATTTCAAAATTTAACTGCAGAATATAGCTTTACATCTGTACAAAGCTGTTATTGTGATTTTTATCTGTGCTATGTCATTTGTTAGGTCTGATTAGCACCTATTGCTGGTAGGGGTGGTGTATTGGGAGGGGCAGTGAAATCAGGATGGACATTTGTTTCTTTAGTCGGATTTTAATCAGTATATTTTAGGGCGTATGGGGTCTAATGTCTGAAGGGTCAGATTTAAATTAATAGCAGCGTTATACCAGCATTAAACCAGGAAACCAGAAGGGAAACAACAAACCACCTTTTCTTCCGAAGGACTGCAGACTAGTCTGGCGCAGCAGACCATCTGCCAGTATGGAGGTCGTTCTGATTGACCCGCAACCCTTGCATGCCGATTTCACCGGGACTCGAATCATTTGATGGTCGCCAACCAAATGATTTTGCCAGCGCTCCCAGATCTAAGTCAGCCTCTGCTGACCTTAGATCTGCAGCGCCCTTGTACGGGAAGAGGGCGAGCAGCTGACATCCGTTGACATCAGCTGGCCACCCACCACACCGTGACACAGCCGCATTAGCATTGGAACACCCAGCATTTTTATGGAGACACCCATAAAATGCTGGGCATTCCCATGGGCACGCCCCCTGGCAACACAGCTCCATGCAAAAAGAGCCGGGGAATAATCAATTTGCCGTGCCCACTCGCAAACACTGTGCAGTCCAAAAACACAAACTAACTAGAATCAGGCCCAATTTGTGAACCGGTGAAAAGGGATTGGACAGGCATCTATGATCAAGTAATAGGAAATGTGCTTTCCACTACCGTCTGCCGGAAGTTCTAGGCAACATAAATTAAATTATATAAGGCGTGAAAGTGACGGGAGTAAAGGGCAGGAAACAGTCTTATGCGTTCCACTGTGTTAAAACTCATTCAGAACACAAAAGGCAGAAGTTTAAATATCATTCATTCCAGGGTACTGGAGCGCTATGTGTAATAGGATTTATCCTTAACCCCTTCACGACATTGCCTTTTAAGGTAATTTTTTTTTTTTTTCCTCCTTGCGTTCAAATAAGCGTAACTTTTTTAATTTTCCGGCTATATAGACACATGAGGGCTTTTTTTTTGCGGGACAAGTTGTACTTTTTAATGGTACCATTTACTATACCGTATAATATTCTGGGGAATCAGGAAATAATTCAATGTGGGGTAAAAAGAAAAAAAAACGCAATTCCACAATTTTGCGCTGGTTACGGTTTTTTTGGAGTTCATAGTTCGTTTAAAATGATGGGTTATCTTTATTCTATGGGTCGTTACGATTCCGGTGATACCAAACTTATATAGTTTTCGTTACGTTTTACGACTAAAAAAAAAAATAGATGTTACGGTTTTTCGAATTTGCGTCGCGTCGCCATGTTCTGCGGCTTATAACTTTTTTATTTTTCCACCTACGGACCTGGGTGAGGGCTCATTTTTTGCGGGCTGAAGTGTACTTTTTAATTAATACCATTATGGGATATGGGCGACTTTCTGATCTCTTTTAGCTATTTTTTTTTGGGTAGGCGATGCGACCAAAAAACGTAGTTTTGGCGTTGGGGATTATTTTCCGTTTACGCCTTTAACCGTGCGGGATAACTAATGTTATATTTTAATAGATCGGACTTTTAGGAACGCGGCGATACCAAATATGTTTATTTTTTTTATTTTTTATTTATTTTTATTTGGGAAATGGGGAAAGGGGGGTGATTTGAACTTTTAATATTTTTTTTTTTTTTTTTTTAACTTTTTTTTTTTTTTTTTTTTACTTTTACTACAAGGCTCCCTAGTGTACTTGACCACTAGGGGGCGCGATCGCCTGTACTAGGTTCAGCCATAGAGCTCTATGGCTGAACGTAGTGATTTTATGCACTTCCTATTACATCCTGCCTGAGGCAGGATGTAATAGGTATGCATACACGGCCAGCACAGGGGTCTACATTAGACCCCTGGCTACCATGGCAACCGATCGGCACCCTCCGATCTCGCTGCGGGGGCCCCGATCGGCGCCGGAGGGGGGCGCCCCCCCTCCGATCAGCTATTTAAACACTGCGGGCGCTTTGCCCGCGGTGCTTAAAGGGTTAAACGGCCACGATCGGCGAACTCGCCGCTCGTGGCCATGAGAGCAGGGACCTGGCTGTAATATACAGCCATTACCTGCTCTCTTTCAAGCCAGCTCACTCCGTGAGCTGGCTTGATTCCCCCGCAACCGACATATGACGTATATATACGTCATATGTCGTGAAGGGGTTAAAAAAGGTATTATTTACATTCTACTGTTTAGGGGGCCAGATTAGTATTTAGTGGTTTATTTCGATCTTTATGAATTTTTGGTAATATGTATAAAACCGGATGAATGGGTGAGAAGTTAAGATGTATTTCCAAAAAGTATCTGTAATGACTTGATTTTGCACATATTTATCTAGTACAGGTTGAGTATCCCTTATCCAAATATCCGTTATCCAAATTATTCCGAAAACCATACATTCCAGAAAGTGACAAAATAATGATTGCTTGGCATTCAAATTCAGTGCCTCGAGATAGTACACACATTTTGTTTCATGTTTTGAAACCTTGTTTTATGCACAAATAAAAAATATTTATGTGTATTTCATATGGCTGATAAATGCAAGATACTTCAAAATACCTCATTAAAATAAAAAATATTCCGAAATACAGAATAATTTGTTATCCAAAAGTCACCTGATCCCAAGCATTTTGGATAAGGACTACTCAACCTGTAATGTGATTGATTTCTTAGTTATATTTTTCCTTCGGTTAGCTCTGAGTTTTTTGTAGATGGTTTTGTCTGTTAATTGTTTAGTGAAGAACTAAAATGATATAGTTCTCATAAAAGAAAGTGCAATCAAAGCATGATGAGAACTATATAATTTTAGTTCTCCACTTTATTGGTTCATTGTCCCACCTACACTAAATGTTTTTTTATGTATTTTATGATATATTAAATGTGTTGCGCTATTACCTTTGTTTTTTATCTTTTATGCAATACCACAGAGTTTCTATCTGAAAACTAAGTAGTGATTCATCTGTAAAAGTGTATTCCAACAAGATCTCTAATAAGGGATGTATTCTCTATTTCTCTATGTGTGATTGTGTGGAGGCGCAGTAGTGTTGGAATATATTACATTTTTATTGTTGTTTAAAAGGGTGTTGGGGAGCACCACAAGTTATATTCTTTACACATCAGCACCTTGTGCTCAGTGTTGGTGATCTCATCTTTTCATTGCCCTAGGTTGTTCAAATTTGGTGTATGATTCTTATTCATGTTCGTGAGTGGGTCTCTCTACCTGACAGATATTCTCCTATTTCGATACTGGGATTCAGAATGGTCATTATAATAATGACTGTCTCAATTATTAGTGGGTTTTACTCGGAGGTCTTGGATTCTTTGTAGGTAACATTTGTTCTTTAAATCTATGGATAGGTTTGAACAAAATGTCTCTATTTTCTTGTAATGAGATGTTGTTTTCCCTCCCTAAAATCATTAGTTATATTTTTTATTTTTCTGGAGAATCTTTTATAGGTTCTGCTTTATTTTTTAAGGAATCTATTTCCTTCTCTAGATCTTTAAGTTGTTTGTTCTTTCGCAGATAATAAGTAGCGTAAGGGAGATAGGGTATCCGGTCTGATCATAGACTGACTCATGATAGACAGTCACATGGTCGACCACTAATGGTCGACAGTCAAAAGGTTGACAGGGTTTAAAGGTCGACACACAATAGGTCGACAGTGTCTAAAGGTCGACGTGGAAATGGTCGGCATGAAAAAGGTCGACATGCATTTTTTTACAAAATTTTCAGCCGAAATGTGCCTACAGCCGGTATTTAATGCCCTAGCATACACTAGGGCGCGGAGGGACAATAAAATAGTGTGTCAAGCGCAGCGAGGCACCGAGCCCGAAGCATGGCGAGTGCAGCGTGCCGTGCGAGGGGACGCGGTACACTTAGACAGTGTGAATGTTGACCTATGTAGACATAAACACCCTAAAAACTATAAAAACTCATGTCGACATTTTCCATGTCGACCTTTTGACCATGTCGACCTTTTTCATGTTGACCTTTTAACCAGATCGACCTTTTACCTGTCGACCTTTAGACCCTGTTGACCTTTTGACTGTCGACCATTAGTGGTCGACCATATGATTGTCTATCAGGAGTCAGTCTATGTTTTATCGAGTAACTGGAGATAGATCAAGAGTCTAGGATTCTTAGCCATTCTTCCTCAAAACCTGAGGACTTGTTGGAAAAAGAAGGAAGTTTGTCTATCCTTAATCCTCTAGGGATAATTTCCTCTGAGACATATCTTTCAAATGATATGTTCTAGCATATATCGTCGCCATGCACTATGAGATACACTACATGGACAAAACTATTCGGAAGAATAACCATTATACCCACAGGGACTGTAATGACATTGTATTTTAATACATATAATTTAATATGAAGTTAGTCGCCCTTTTGCAGAAATGGCAGCTTCCACTCTTTCTGGAAGGTTTTCAACAAGATGTTGGAGTGTTTCTGTGAGATTTTGGGCCTATTCATTCCAGTGTTGTCCCCAGCACTGTTTTTTTAGGCACTCCGCCCTGTAAGGTGCACTCTGCCACCTGGCATTCCCCTGGCCGGACGGAGTGAAAACACCATTCACCTCAGGACATCTCAGCACTTCACCCCATTCCATTAACAGTGTCTCCTCCCAGCTGGGAGTTGAGCGAACAGCAACAAGGAAGCTGCGCCCCTGGGCTGCCATGATCTTGCGAGAATGGCAGTCCGGAAGTCACACAGCACAGCACAGAGAACAGCCGTGGTCAGTTGTCATACTAAACATCATCAGGAGCACCGCTAGACTACAGAAATAATACAGGGTGAGCAGCAGGCAGCGGGATGCCGCTCCCTGCTTTGGACTGTGAATTTTGCTAAAATAGACTACCCACAATTCATATTGGAACTGTGACTGTTTACTTCATCCCTCACATCACCACTCATCTCATTCCCTACCCTGGCCAACAAGACCGCTGTGGTCACCTGCAGGTAACATAGGTCCCAGGTGAGTGACCTATGTAGTGTTCATTCTAGCATCCACCATCTTTGAGAACCCATGCAGTTCCCTGCCTGGGGTGTTGCTGTCGGCTGTGGGGTTTCTAGCACAGGTCTGGTTTGCATATTAGTGCTGATATACAGACCACACTCTGCTAGAAGCACTACAACAGACAGCGACACCCCTGGCAGGGAAGAGGAACTGCATGGGTTTTCAAAGATGCGGGTGCTAGAGTGAACACTACTATGGTGCATAGAGGACCCTCATATACACTCTAAAGGCCACAAGGGTCCTTCAGAGTGATATTGCGCAGGTCTTCCTGCTAAATTTTCCAGCATAATTCATTATTAATTTACTGTTTATTTAAATAAAACACATTTCATTAATTGACAAGTGTCTGTTACACATCTGTTTGCATTTAAATATTGTATTGTACTGTTTATACATATACATATTTTGCACACCCCTCTACTCGCTAAAGGAGAGTACTTGGTATATCCCTAACCCTAAACAATATGTTACAAGTTTGGACCACTGGATACCGAGCAGCCCCTATAGACATTCGGCTTATTCAATAGAGCGCAGGCAGCAAATATGTGGGTAGAGCGGTAGACAACCCAGCCAGCAGGTCCACGGCTATTTCAAAATGCATGCTTGCTCGGAGCTCACGGTCCTGCAGCTAATCAGGAGTGGCAGTGGTGGCTTCTGATTGGCTGGCATACCACAAGCTCTGATTGGCTTGTGAGCCTGCACAACTTTTGAAATAGCCTCTCTCCAGCCTACCATCTCACCTGGCCGCGGCTTCCTCTCTCCGGTGCGGTGAGCATGCAACCCCTGGCATCAAGCATGCAACCATAGCAACGAGCATGTAGATAAGCGGCACTTATTTGGCATAATGTATGACAAATGTAATGGGTGTGTAATGTGTAGTAGGCATTACAGTGTCAATTTTTAGTGTTTGTTTGGTGGTGTGGGCTGAGACTTTTTTTTAACTGCAAAGAGTGCCAATATGTGGTGCAAAACACACCCCTCTGACAGTGCAGAGCCCCATTTTTTTATTGCGAAGACCCCCCACCCGGCTACTTCTTGATGTCAACCAGCTGTAAAAAATTTCTGGGGAGAAATGAGGTCATGCACTGATATTGGATGATAATGCCTGGCTCACAATCTCCATTCCAGTTCATCTCAAAGCTGCTTTATGGGGTTTAGGTTAGGGCTCTGTGTTGGCTAGTCAAGTTCTTTAACACTAAACTCATCAAATCAGGTCTTTATAGTCTTTTCTTTGTGCACTGGGACACAGTCCATGTTGGAATAGAGAAGGACCTTCCCCAACTGTTGCTAAAGCAGTAAGATCGCCTTTCACTAGAGATAAAGGGCCTAGCTCAAACCCTGGAAAAACAGCCTCATACTATTATACCTCCTTCACCAAACTTCACATTTGGCATAATGCAGCGAGGGAGGTAATTTTCTCTTGGTATCTCTGGGGGAAGGAAAAATTGCGTTTGCCGCACCTCAAAGGAGCACATGTTGAAACTTTCCAAAGACTAGTGGAGAAAGATATAAATAATTTACCAGAAAAGAGAAAAATTAACTTCAACCTGATAAAAGAAGTGAGAGGCTGCAAAATTATTAAAACAAGACAAAACAAGAATTCTGAAACTGGCAGATAAAGGAGGAGGACTGGTCATTATGGACAGAGAAAAATAGGAGAATGAAATAAAAAGTTTTCTGGAGGATACAGAAACATAAATAAACCAGAAAAAAAGATCCCACAGAAGAATTTCAAAGAGAACTAAAATTAATCCTAGAAGAAGGAAAGAAGGCAGGGATAATTAATGAAAAAGAGTTTGAATATACAATGAGCATCCAAAAATACAGACTTTTTATCAATTACCAAAATTACATAAAGATGCTGAAAATAACCCACCAAACCACAGATTGGGCAGAAGATTGATACCATCCTGATCTCTTACCCTGACACGTACCCCCCCCCCCCTAAACATGTCCCCTTCCCTATCCACCGGAATTCAGATCTGCCTATCTACAGCTGAACAACCCCCCCCCTCCTTCCCCCTCCCCCTGAAGCAAAAACGGTGACCCTGAAGCATCTGAACTCAGAGACTAGTATTGGAACTTAACCTAAGTCACCGCCTCACCGCCTCAACCAGACCTCTTCGCCTACGAGACAAGACCCTCAACTGAACGCCCCGGCTGTGCTCCAACCCGACTTACCCCGACCGCAGACTTCACCCCCCCCCCTTCCCCCCCCCCCCCCCCCAACCACTGGAACCTGGAACCTGATTAGCTTTACTACAACTGAATCTTACCCCCCCCCCCCCCCCCGAAGCAAAACTGGTGTTCTCGAAACATTGGAACTCAAACGCATGCTTTGAAACCTTACCTTAAAATACCAAGACTCTCGAGCAACATTGACACCACCAGATTTCTACTCCAAGAACCAAACTGCCCATCATGACACTCCATTTGAAGATCAGCCAGACACATCTTTACCGCAAGACTAAACTCCCCCCCCCCCCATCACCCCTCTCATTGAGAGATATGACACGGGACACTCTCCCCACCCCCCCCCCGCCAGACACCCTACCCCCCACCCTAGCGCTTGTGGCGAGCGCACTGACTTAAAATGTTTCACCTATTAATGTTTGGGCTTCTCCTGGCCTAGGAGCCGCCCTCCAGTTTGAAGTTACACACGCTCAGAGAAGCGTGCATCTTTTGCACTTTTCCACTTGGAAGTCGTATTTGTTGTTTGTGTTATCCTTCCCCATGTTTCTTCCCTCCCTTCACCCCACCCTTGCGATGACTAATCACATTAACAATGTTCTTTCTCTCCCCAACCACTATTTACTTCAAGAATTGTACCATATTCTAATGCCAATCTTGTATTATGATGTCTTCCCTAGCTATCGGTAGTTGGAATGTGGGGGGCATTAACTCCCCCCCAAAAAGAAAGCGCATCTTGATGTATTTGAACAAGCTCCGGTTGGATATCGTATGCCTGCAGGAAACCCATCTCACTCCATCAGAAACAGCAAAATTACAGATCCTGCAGTGGCAAGTCCTATCCTCAGCCTCCTATAACTCAAAAGCCCGAGGGGTCGTGATCCTAGGTAAGAGGCAGACACCAATGACCGCTGAAACACTACACTCAGACACTGCAGGCAGATATACACTATGCCGCATCACAATAGCACAAACTCAATACCTCATACTCAACATATATGCCCCAAATACCTACTCAAAACTTTTCTTTCTTGAGATAATTAAATTACTTACACCCTACTTACACCAACCCATAATCCTCTGCGGAGACTTAAATTTAATATCCCACCCCATCCTAGATAAACAAACACAACGCACCAGACCCCTACCCAAATTAGGCATCCCAGCAATGGCTCAAAAACTCCACCTACTTGATATTTGGCGGCTTCTCAACCCCACGGAACGAGACTTTACATGTCTATCAGCAGCCACTGGAAAAATGTCTAGAATAGACTACATATTAACATCCACCACCTTATTTCCCAAAATCACCTCAGCAACAATCGAACCAATAATGATCTCAGATCATGCAGTAATAACAATTTCCCTCACAATCGCCCAAGAGAGAAGCTCCTTTATCTCATGGAGATGCCCGTCCTCTCTAGCCACCTCAGAGTCCCTGCGCACCACAGTCGTTAAAGCTTGGGAAGAATATTCCTTAAATAATAGGGACACAGCCGTATCCAATCCACCACTCTTTTGGCAGGCCTCTAAGGCCACAATAAGAGGGAGGATAATCTCACACACCTCCTACCAGAGAAAATCCACAGCTAACGAATTCTCCCAGGCCCAAGCTAACCTGACCACTGCCTTTACAAACTACAAGCAATCTCCTACCCCACAGAACAGAACAGAATACTGGACTGCCAAAACTACCTTTGAAGGCCTCTTTATTAAATCGGAGGCCTCCTACACCTTTGCAGCCAATGCAAAATTCTATAAATACGGTAACAAAACCAGCAAATTGATGTCTAATCTCCTCAAGGGCCACCATGCCCCTACCACCATCCACCCTTTAAAACGGCCCGATGGCACAATAACAAAATCTAATGCCCAAATAGCTGAAACCTTAAACGGCTACTATAAATCCCTATATTCAGCGCCCACATCTGACAATACCCAAGCTAATGCTTTCTGGGACAACATCACCACACCCCACCTTCCCCCAGATTCAGCCAATTCCCTTACCAAGGACTTTACCCTAGAGGAGGTCCAAACCGCTATAGCAGGGCTGAAACCGGGGAAAGCGCCTGGCCCAGATGGCCTAACATCAGAGTACTATAAGCTTCTCTCCCCCCATATAGCCCCTACACTTACAGCGACTTATAACTCTATACTCCATAGTGACATTGCCCCGCCGTTCTTCAATGCAGCCACAATCAAAGTGATCCCCAAACCGGGGCGAGACTTAGCAGACCCAGGCTCTTACCGCCCAATATCCTTACTCGACATAGACTATAAAATATTAACGAAAATTGTCGCAGAGAGACTGAAGATTTTACTCCCAACACTTATACATGGAGATCAGACGGGTTTTGTCATGGGAAGAAACCCAGTCACTAACATCCGCAGAGTCCTTTCGGTGTTACATCAGTCCCGGTTGGCCATGTCGGGCGCCCCGCTGGCGATACTCTCCCTGGACGCGGAAAAGGCGTTCGACATGGTCCACTGGGATCACCTGTACTCAGTACTGCGAAAATTTTCCTTCCCAGAAACATTCATTAAGCTTTTAAACACACTTTACGCTGGCTCAGCTTCCAGAATTCAATGCAACGGTACCCTATCAGAACCTTTCCCCATACTTCGAGGAACCAGACAAGGATGCCCCCTCTCACCCTTATTATTTGCCCTAGCCCTCGAACCCTTAGCCATAGCTCTTCGCCAATCCCCTACCTTCCAAGGCATTCAAATAGGAAAAGTAGACCTTAGGGTTTCTTTATTTGCAGATGATATGCTACTCTTCCTTACCGCACCTGAACACTCCCTTCCAGAAGCCTTCAAAATAATTGACCAATTCAGCTCCTTTTCAGGATACAAAATTAATATGAACAAATCAGAACTAATGACCCTAAAAGGCCCCCCACCCCTCTTCCCAGACAGACCGGACCTCCAAAAAATCAAACTCCAACATGTACAGATCAAATATCTAGGCATCCAAATCCCAACAAAAATGTCCAAAGTATACTCATCAAACTATGACCCCCTACTCACCTCTATATTCAAATCTATGGAAACTTGGAAAGATCTCCCGCTATCTTTACTAGGTAGAGCCGAGGTCATAAAATCCATGCTGTTACCCAGACTGCTCTATATGATACAAATGCTTCCGTTACGTATATCCAACAAAGACATACAACTCCTAAACTCTCACATCGTAAAATTCCTCTGGAACTCAAAAAAATTCAAAATTGCACTAGCTAAGCTTCAGATACCCAAGCCCCTAGGAGGACTGGGCATCCCAGATCTAAAACAATATTCTAAAGCCTTGCTATGCCGCTTTGCTCTAGGCTGGTTAGCTGAACTCAGTACCTATTCAGAATATGAGATAGACTGCGCAATGTTTGCCCCATATTCCCCAGGAGCCCTCTTGCACACACCTCAAAAACACATCCCACCCCACATCCTACACAACAGACTATTCGCTGACACACACACAGCATGGTGGTCTGCCTCAAAGGACCTGGGTCGCGACCCCGAGGTCTCCCCTTGGCTACCAATATGGGGAAACCCAATGTTTTCTCCTGGAATTGATAGCTCCATCCTCCTTAGACTTCGAAACAAAGGACTAAAGATTGTTTCCCAGGTCTTTGACCCAGGGGGCAAACTATACTCCACTGCAGAACTCCAATCCAGATTTAACCTGCCCAACAATAGTTTATTCCCACTTTACCAGATACGACACTTTGCAAACTCACTACCCCCACTCATCCCATACACACCAGCCACACTAGTATTAAAGAAACACATAGCCTCCTTACAATCAGCATCTTTCAAAACCAAACACATATATAAACTACTCGCCACCCTTCCAGTAGAAAAGAACTGGAAACAAACCACATTTAGATGGATGAATGATTTTCCTTTATTGACTGACAACAACTCACTTCACAAACACCATCATAACACTTTACGTATCCTCAAGTCCTCCATTTTACAGGAAGTACACATCAAAGTACTTCATAGGGCATACACATCACAACATCGTAGAAGCTTCTTTGTAGAGGAGGAAACAGGTATGTGTCCAAAATGTCGGTTCCATACGGCCTCCTTCATACATAATTTCTGGACCTGCAGGCATATAAGAAAATTCTGGTTCAAGCTTGTTTACTACATCAACTGCAACTTCAAAATAAAGGTATGTTTAGATCCTCTCCCATTACTGTTTGCTAATTTCGAACCTTGGGCACTCCCACCTGGATCAGTGCACCTGATCCCGATTTTAACACTTACCGTTACTATTGCGAAAAAAGTGATATTAAACTCGTGGATCTCTCACCACATACCCAACATAAACGAAGTTGAAACATTAATGTTGAAATATATGTACTATGATAGATATGACACACTACGGCACTTCGATGCCCCGATCTCCCGCTTCTATAGAACCTGGGGCCCATTCATACACAGTCGCGACCCTGATATGAAAGATAAAATTTGCAAACTTTTCGAAACACATATAGATAATTTTTACGTATAACCTAGCAGAATATTCTCCTCTTTACCCTCCGAATAGCTAAGAGACACAAAATCAGACTAAAACTGTTGTCGCAACATAACCCCCCCCCCTCCTAGTCTTCCCTACCCCCCCTTTCCCCCCCCCCCCCATTTATCGCTGTTCTGAAAAATTTGTATGTTAAATATTATATTTCTATACCACAAGTTCATATAATGTAAAATGAAGGTTGCATGAGTCCAAATACTTGCTGCAAGACTAGAAAAAAAAATCCAAACTTTCTAAGTAGCAATGTGAATGTATGTAAAGGATTTAGCCTTAAGTGTAAACACCACTAACCCATTCAAATGTATATACTGTCTATGCAAAATCGGTTCAACTTGATGTAAAAACCACTCTTTTGTGACAAATGCAAACCTGAATAAATATATTTTCAAAAAAAGATGCTGAAAATCCCTCAGGTCGCCCAATTGTCTCCCGCATTGATTCCATCACGTCAAGATTATCAAAATATATTGACAGCTTTCTACAAGACCTAGTAATACAACAGAAAAGCTACGTCAAGGACACAATGCATATCTTACAATATCTAGAGACAGAAGAATGGAAACCAGTAATGATACTTTGCACATGTGACAATGGGCCTTATTTTGGTTCATTCTTTCTGACAAAATCCTTCTTAGATGGACAAAACCATGTGCACTGCAGGGGGGGCAGATGTAACATGTGCAGAGAGAATTAGATTTGGGTGAGTTATTTTGTTTCTGTGCAGGGAAAATACTGACTGCTTTATTTTTATACTGCAATATAGATCTCACTTTGAAGTAAAACCCCACCCAAATCTAATTCTCTCTGCACAAGTAACACCTGCCCCACCTGCAGTGCACATGGTTTTGCCCATCTAAGAAGGATTTTGTCAGAAAGAATGAACCAAAATAAGGCCCAATAAGTCACTATATACTTGCATAGATCCCAAACTGTGACAAAATGCAACAAGACATTTAGTTTCCACAATGACGGACCTCAAAAATGAACAAATAAATTTCATAATGAAGAACATTGATTTTATTTTAAAACACAACTTTTTTTGGTCACATGGTGAATTCTTCACACAAATCAAAGGCACTGCAATGGGGACATCTTTTGCCCCATGTTGTGCAAATTTATTTGTAGCACATTGGGAGGAAGAAGAAAAAAATCTGGAATAACAACAATAAATATAGAGGACACTTGAAAAGCTGGAAACGTTACCTAGATGACCTGCTATTCCTGTGGGATGGACCAGAAACGGAACTACAAGATTTCCTAAACTACATTAATAACAACCAACATGGCCTCGAATTTACCTCCACCTCAAGTTAAGAAGAAGTCGTGTATCTAGACCAGGGGTGGGGAACCTCAGGCCCTGGGGCCGTATGCGGCCCCCGTAGCCGGTTTGAGTGGCCCTCCCACCCTTTGCCAGGAGTCAAGTACAGGGGAATTCTCGCAAGAAGTTGGTAGTTCTTGCGAGATTCCTCTTAATTAACAGCAGCCGGAGACTGTCAGTCCTATTCAGTGGCAGCCGCCAGAACGTGAAACGGCTGCAGCAGGACAATTTGTAAGAGAAATTTTTACATATGGCCCCCGAAGGATTTTTTTCCCCATACAAACGGCCCTTGGCACAAAAAAGGTTCCTCACCCCTGATCTAGACCTAGAAATTTACATCAAGGACAAGAAATTACACACCAGAAATCACACAAAAGAAGTCAGTGGAAATAATGTATTACCCATGAAAAGCAATCACCACCAACAATGGCTTAGCAATATCCCTGGAGGTCAATTCAGAAGACTAAGGAGAAATTGCACCGACAAGGAGTCTTTTAAAAAACAAAGTGAAATCATGAAAACCAAGTTCACTCAGAAAGGGTACAGTTATGAAACAATGAGAAAGCAAATAGAAATAATTGAAAATATGGAATGAAAGGACCTTATTCAATACAAAGAAAAGAATACAGAATATGAAATAAGTTTAATCACAAAATACAATAGTGAACATCAAGAAAATATTGAGAAAACACTGGCACATCCTGAAACTAGATGATGGATTGAAGGACATTGTACCAAACAAACCAAAAATAATCTTCAAAAAAGCAAAAAATGTAAAACAAGAACTCACAAAAAGACAACAAAAAATAAAAATAATGGTGGTTTTTCTTACTGCCTCAATTGCAAAACCACAAAACAAAAACAGTGCAAATTAAAAAAAGAATTTAAATCCAATCAAACTGATGAAATATATCAAATAAAGGACCAAATAACCTGTGAAACAGAAGGCTTAATATATCGGTACTTATATGTTAGTTGGGCGCCCACTATAGTAAGTACACTCATACCCCCACTATCCATGTCGGCATGGAGTTGATTTTATATAGTGTGTCGAGCACATCGAGCCACCGAGCCTGAAGCGTGGCGAGCATAGCGAGCCCCGCGAGGGGACGCGTAAAACTAAGCAAATAGCTTAGTGGGTGCCCAACTAACATATAAGTACCAATATATCTATTAGAATGCCCATGTGGGCTTCAATACATCGGCCAGACAAAAAGAAAATTAAAAATCCGACTACGAGAACATGTATACAACGTAAAAAAAGGACTTCAAACTCACAGTGTATCGAATCACTTTCTAGAATGTCATAACCAAGACCCATCACTAATAAAATTCACAGGCATTCAGAAAATCACTAAATATTGGAGAGGAGGCGACTTGATATCATCATTATTAAAAAACGGGAAAAAAAATGGATCTATCACTTGAAAACCTTACATCCTTATGGATTAAATATAGATTTTGATATAAAAAGCTTACTTTAAAGTAAAACTCTCCTCCAAAAATATAATAGCCATTTAAATACTAAACCAGAAATTATTTATAATAAACCCTATTTCATGTTTTTCCTTTCCTACTATTCTACTTTTTCTTTTTTCAAAATTGTAATACCATTTTTTTAGTAAATTTTTACCCATTGGAGTACAACATGCGGTTGCCTCCAATTTTTTGCCATTTCCTGGAGTGATTTCTGTTTTTTTTTTTAGTAAAGTTTTTCAAAAGTTCCCGAAATAAATAGAGGGAGGATAACCACTGCTGTCATCCATGAATAAGTGCCACAGGCATGAAACGCATTGGAGCAGCCTAAAGAGCAAAGTCCAGAAGCCGTATCAAGTGGAGAGCCGCATCCGAGTATGAGCGCTGAAACCGGAAGTCGCCGCACAGAGCTCCCGGCATGAGTTGAGTATCGCTACAAGCAAGACTTTGTTATACAGTAAGGGAAAGTTACCATTCAACATCACTGCTATCTCCTAAACTTGCTACAGGACTTTTCCACTGAAAAAGAGCTGAAAACATTCCAGTCATTTGAACTGGCGTTTTACATAGATTATTGGTATTGCAAACTATTTTTCTCTATGCTTTTCTTTCTCTCTTAACTTCCATCACCCCAGCGCTATGATTCTATTCTCTCCTGGTATCTGCCAAAATCACCCATCTGACTGCCAAACAGGGTAGCTTGATTCATCACTCAACAGAACATGTTTTCAATGCTCCGCAGTCCAGTATCGGTGTGCTTTACGCCTCCCCATCTGACACCTGGCATTGGACTAAGTGATGTGAGGCTTGCATGCAGCTGCTCGACTTTGGAAACCCATGTCATTATGCTCCCAAATTTTTGTGCTTACATTAATGCCAGTGGAAGTTCAAAACTCTTCACCTATGGAATCAGCAAAGCATTGGCAACTTTTACGCACCATATGGCTTAACAGTCGTTGACTCTGCTCTGTGCTATTATGTGGTCTTCTGCTTAAAGGCTGAGTTGCCGTTGTTCCTAAATGCTTCCACTTTCTATTAATATCACTTACAGTTGACTGTGGAATATCCAGCAGGGATGAAATTTCATGAACCATCTTATTGCAAAGGGTGCATCCCATCACAGTATCACTTTTGAAGTCAATGAGCTCTTCAGAAGGAATCATTTTGTAGCACAAATATTTGCAAAGTATACATATTTTGCAACAGGTTTGAATGAAGCATCTGATTTGAATAACTAAGAGGTGTGGCCAAATTCTTTTGGCCGTATAGTGTATCTCGCAGTGCATGACACACAATATCTGCTTTTCTTCCTTGGTGAGGAGACCCTTCCTTTTTCCTACCCCATGAAGAAATTGAGGTAATGTCAGTTGCTTGAGCTGGGGCAATATACACTACCCAATACGGCTAACTTTCAGCTCAGAAATGATCAGATCTGTCGGACATGTTGGATAATTCAGAATGTTTCACAAACCAAATTTGCCTTTGGGCGCAGCTATAACTGTAATTATTGGCCCGATCTGTTGATGAATAAGTAAGTAAAATATCTATCTTTGTGTTATTTACAAGAGGAAATATTTTACTTTTGAACATCGATTTTAATAGTAAATAAAAACAGCTACTATTTCTATTCTCAGAATGCTTCTTTCTCCAGATACCCTCCTGCTTCCAAATATTTACCATGGACAATTAAACAGCCATATTGGGAATCACTGTGTCACAAATTTATGAACCAGGATTAGGCTGAAGTGCGGAGCTGTGACTTGAGGCTCAGGAGCAAAATGTGTCTGGTTTAATGTAGGGTTTTCTCATTCACAGATGGGATAGTAGAGGCAGTGCACGACAGCTATTCAAGAAAACACTGAGATGGAGCAGTGCCAGTGCAAATTGAGAGCTGAAGTAAACTCAGTACCAGATATACCAGTCTACTGGAATAGGGTATGGCCAAAGAGAAACAGAGCTTCTAGGATGATGATGCAGTCTAGCTATATAGGAACACCGGGGTTGAACCAATAAGGCAGAGGTGCTGGGAGATTGGGTACTTGTGTAATATCTGGGCGCTCGATTTTTTCATTGCATCGCATCACATGCAATATAGTGGCATACAATTCATGCGATGCGATTTTTTATTGTAAAGACCCAATTTTTAATTGTATAGTCACCCATGGGTGATTTCATACCCCCCCCCCCCCCCCCACTATCCAACTACGCATGGAGTTGTATTTATATAGTGTAGCGAGCCACTGAGCCCGAAGCGTTGCGAGCGCACGCAGAATACATGTAAAGTAATCCGCGTCCCCTCGCGGGGCTCGCTGCACTCGCCATGCGTAGTTGGATAGTGGGGGTATGAAATCACCCATGGGTGAATATACACTTAAAAATCTGGTCTTTACAATGAAAAATCGCATTGCATCGCATGCCTTAAGTAGTGGCATGCAATGATAAAATTGGGCGCCCAGATAATACACAAGTACCGGAGATTGCAAGCCAGCTACACAGGAACACCAGGATTGGTCCGATGACTTAGATATGCTGGAGGAGTACAGGCCAGCTATACAGGAACACCATGATTAGTACTGTACCAATGAATCAGAGGAGCTGGGAGAATGCAGGCCAGCTATACAGGAACACCTGGATTAGTACTGTACAGATGAGAGCAGAGGAGCTGGGAGAATGCAGGCTAGCTGTACAGGAACACCATGATTACTACTGTACCAATGAATCAGAGGAGCTGGGAGAATGCAGGCCAGCTGAATAGGAACACTAGGATTAGTACTGTACCTATGAATAAGAGATACAGCTACTCAGGATAGCTGACGGAGCCAGTTGGTGCTGTAGATGGTAATTGCACTAAAGTCTCAACAGAGGAGAGTAAGCTCATCGTCAGTTGATGGACAACAAAGCACTGGTGATTAGACAGCTGACTTGGACTGTTATGGTGGCACCCATGTGCTTGGAGGGAAAATCTGGCGTGGTGAGCACCACATGCAGGCAGATATGGATGCAGGCCCAGAGGGAGCAGGCGAGCAAATTCGCTGACTGACAGACCCTGACTTATAGACGGAGCAGCAGTTGGCAGAATGTGCCTCCTCATGTGGCACAAATAAGAGCACGCGGCTGGACAGCACGGTTAAACCCCATTTTGTGACACCGTGGGTTAAATACAAAAGTATCAGTGAGGAAACTTAGATGTTTAGGGGTCAAACTCTCATCAATAAAAAAATATTCTTTTACATAACGGAATAAAAATGGATTTATGCAGGGATTCCTACAACTGATCAACACTAAATGCTGTGTAATGTAAAAAAAAAAAAACACCTTTATGAAAAATGAGGAAACACATTAACTGATTACATACTGTAATCCCTTATTTTTCTATAATGCACCTAAGAATCCACTGTTGCAATCATTTGCCTTCGGAAGCCAGTTAGTTTATTGAGTGGAGTCCACCTGTGTACAGCAAATGTGTTCCAATTGATTTTCAGTTATTCCTGCCTGTAAGATGTTCCACAGTTGCTTATAATAGGCTACAAAATAAGCTTCATCATAGACATCGAAGAACATTCAAATCAAAGCCAAGACATTTTATATAATGGCACCAATCTGGCAAAGAATATAAGATAATTAAAATCCTTTATTTACTAAACCTTAAGCATTTTGTGTAGATAACTGTTAGGGTCACCAAATCCAGTTTCATTCCATGATGAAAAAAAGGCTAGCAAGGTATGTATTTTGTTGATATTATTATTATTATTATTATTATAAACTGTGCAGAATGATGAAATCAATAACTTTTTAGAGCTAATTATCCTTATTTTCATACATAAGGAAAACAACAATAAGCTCAATTACAATATTGGTTTAGCATACTAATAAGTGGCATAACCAATGGAGTAAAAATGCATCCAAAACTGTAATACCAGAATCCTGCATGTGTGGCCCCATCTGGAGCAAGTTCATGCTAACTATTTGTTAAAGTCTGAGCAGTCTGGTAAAATAATACCATGCAGTTTAGCATCAGCTAGTTCTCATCTTTCAGCTACAGTATATCCCATCACATTCAATCTTCACCATCAACACATATTTCATCAATCTGCTCAATAAGGATCTGAGGTAGGCCTCTTACATCCAACTTCCAGCTTGAGTCAGGTGATTCCTGTAATAAATACAAGAATAGGGTTTCTGGGTGGAATCTTGCGCTCTAGAGCGGCCTGACCTGTACAGTAGGTGCGTCACCAAAATACACCAACCATGAACCAAAAATGAAAAAGATATTGACAGTCTTTCAGGCGCTCCTTAAGTGTCCCTCCTTCACGTGGACCACTGAGGGTTACTCGTGTGACATGAAAAGGAGAGAAAACAGCAATATAGTGTAACACCACCAGATAATGGTGAATTAATTCAAATAAAACTGTGAGATGGGAATCGTACCCTCTTTAATTGTCCACACAAGAGCAGACAATAATCGCTTTATGGTGTAAGGTCTGGAAAATAGGTCCTCAGGAAGATCCTTCAAACTTGTCCATATTCACCCAACATGCAAAAACATTTGAGTAAAAAAATTCTCCAATGGTGAAATACCGTTTTTATTTTTAAGGAGTATTTTTGAAACACAATACACTGTACATAAATGGGTAATAAACAGTGGACTCTCACCAGAATGAAATGTCTACTTGTACAAGAAGCAGACATAAACAGCATAGGTTGTGAAACCTCAGGCCATGGACCACCGCAGCCAAGCTCACCAGCGTGTTCAGGAAAAGAAAGAGACTGCGGCTGGCTGACAGGTAAAAAGGTGAGGGAAGGACACAGAGGTGGGCCCCCACCAGGTCCCTCCAGCAAGACTGAGTAATTAGCACTGAGGGGTAGATGTATGAAGCAGTGACAAAGGAGAAGTCACTCAGAGGAGAAGTGGCCCATGCCAACCAATCAGCACTGAAGTAACATCCAAAATCTGCATAATATACAATTATACAGAACAGCTGATTGGTTGCCATTGGCCACTTCTCCTCTGGCTCACTTCACTTACAACAACTTCATACCTCTACCCCTGAATACTCTACTCTCTGTGCCACTTTTTGCACTAGCACTGCTGAATGAGACCAGCAGTGCTAATTTTCACAGGATTGCGTGGACATCTGATCTGTCTCCACAACGCAGCAAAGTCATATGTTATAAAAATCATGTATAATCTCATTATATTAAAATTAAGCTTGATTAGTAATTACTATGTTCGTTTTAGCCCACAATCATTTATCACAGAGATTGCTACATATGAGAACCAACCACAAATGGCTCACTGATCCACGTTTGGGTGGTGACTGACAGACTAACCATAGCCCTGTAAATATCACTGTACTGAGGAGAAAAAGATGCACTTCTGGATAGGAACGAAAATATGTATTTTTTTATTGAGTTCACATTAAAAAACCTTCTTTGGAGCGATTTTCTTTCCTTGTCTGCTACCAAAGCCAAATGTATTTCTGGCAGGTTTTTCATTGTAACTTGCAAACTTCAAAATGCAAGACAATTATGTTTTCTCTCTTTTGAACAACTTCAGTTCATGTATCCATCAAATAGCAGCGAGTGTGGAATAGTTAAGTCTTCTGTTAACCAACATTATAATTATTACTGGAGTACGACAAAGACAGACATATTTGGTCATGAGAAGCTTTTTATCTGCTGCACAGTGACACGTAACATTACATGTTGTCTTATACTTGATTATTATTATTTTAAATGCATTATTTAAATCATCCTAGTGAAGGGAAGGTAGTCGGCGCTATGCAATTATCTGTCTAAAGCTGACATTTTACAGAGCTTTTAGAAAAAAAGACTTTTATTGTTCTCCAAACAACTTTGCTTTAAAAGTTTTTTTTTTTTCCCCATTCCTAATTCTGTGGGCTTTTAATAGCATGCTATTATTTATCAGCATTAAGCTTTTATCCATTTTGTTCCAGCTAAATATATGGGTATGGGTCCCTCTGAGAAATCACTTTCATAATTCAATGATTGCACAACCACTGGTAGATACTATCCTAGTGTCAGCTTTATTGAATTGTAGACTCTGGTTGCATCCTCTTTTCAGTTGCTGACTGTGGAGAACAGCTAAATGTATAGAACGGTGTAAAGAGTTTTGTGGTAAGTAAAATGACTTTGGATTGATACTTCCATAGATTCAATTGTGAAAGCGCACATGCAGAGATCTGGTCATGATCGACAACAGGGGTAGCCAACTCCAGTCCTCCAGAGCTACCAACAGTTCACGTTTTCCAGCTCCTCACGGGTGCACTCATTATTGACTGACACATTATAAAAGGATCCACAGGTGGGGCTAATTACTTCATCTGTGGTTCTGTGAGGAGACCTGGAAAACATGCACTGTTGGTAGCTCTCGAGGACTGAAGTTGGCTACCCCTGATTTACAACAGTGAGCAACTTGATCATATTACATTTAACCGGTGGTTTAGCGGCATGTCCAGGATGTCTGAATCACAATACACATGGGGGGGGGGGGGGGGGGGGTGTAATTGTGGTTTAATCACTATTAAGTTTTTCAGATATATCTGTTCAAATATGATCTAAGGTATGCAGGTTGTTGAGAGAAAGTTGTTAATTGTTTTGTCCATTAACTGATATTGTTTACCATATTTGCTAATACTTAGTACATATGTGTCCATATACATCTTTCCTCCATGCACTGCAAGTCGGGCTACACATTTTTACTGGAAAACACTGCAATGTAGCTACAGCCTCGGTTGCACAAGGAATATAGGCATATCTTTTTAATCAACAGAAGCTACTTGTGCATTCTGTTCACACCATTTTGCACCCAGCATTTTCGGCTATCTCTTGTGGCAATAAAAGTAATTCCAGACTGGGGTACATTAACCCGGACCACCCATCTTTTAGGGGCCCTCATGCAGAGGAAGACTCTTCTCTCAGCAAGGCTGCATAGGAGAACAGCTGCTGCAACTCACTGAGAGCTCCGGAGCCAGAGTTCCATAGGCACCATCATTGGGAACAGCTCTGCTCACATGGGGGTTTGTTACTAAAATGGGATTTCTATTTCAGATGGGCTGTTGCTATGGACAACTTTGTTATTTATTTTGCACCTTCTAGAAGTTAATAAATAGTCCTTGCTGGGACTGTTCCACCCAATAATTTTATTCTAGTTTATAAACTTTTTTGGCATCAGCCCGCCTAGCACAGCCTAGGGGTGGTGGGGACAGCCCATGCCAGGGTTCCACTGTAGGGGGGCACCCCTTTATTGGGGGCAGGTCCCCACTCCCCCAGGGAACTGGCCTGGGTGATCAGGCTTATGTAAAAAGTGTCCCCTGGCTGCGCATGACACAGCCCGGTGCTGGTTTCTAAATTACGCGGGACCCCTACTCCTTTTATCCCCAGGATTTTGGGAACCAGGTCCGGTTCAACAGCCTGGCGCTTTAATAGAAATACAGTATTTCTGGTCTGGGTCCGGGTGGGGGGACCACACGCTGTTTTTTATAATTCATTTTTCCGATTTCTTTTTTACACAGAGAAGCATCGCACGGATCTGAGTGAACCGTGCAATGCTGGCGGATCGCTTGGATTTTGCGTAAATTCGTCAGCCAAATACGAATGACTTCACCATCGGAAAATATGAATCCGGCTAATACAGCAGCTTAGTAAATTCTCTGTATTTTCCGGTCGTACCCGTTCGTACGCGAGTTTGATTATTTTATTTTAACCCGTGATTAATTATACTATTGATACTGTATCCCAAGAAGAAGAAACTATTTAGCTGTGATGGTTTGCATTAGAGGATGCTTCATTACTGATTTATCCTCTCCAAGCTGCTGTTTTATTTAGCTATTCTGACTAGATTGCCTACAGCAACTGCAGGCAATGATTCTCCCAGCGGCATGCATGAGCTGCCCAGCTATACTGCTAAATACATTATGGCTGAATTTGCCCTGAGAGTTTGGAAAGATCTAAGGTCTTCGGAGACTAAGGATGTGTTTTTTCTTTGTTTCAGCTAGCAGTATGAGCCTGTGGCATTTGAAAATGCAAGTCATTAGCGTCCACAAGGGTGATGTTAATATGTCTGTGTTTCAATCTCAAGACATCTTCCAGTTGCTTCTGCCACAACAATCTCTGCCATCTCAGTGCTTTCCGAGCCCCCCGTGTATTGCGGAAGCTTTGCAATGCCAGCAGGAATCACTGTTGACATCAGCTGAGACCAGTTTCTACCTGATTTATTCTCGATGCGTTAGTTGGCACTGGCTACGAACGTCATTCCATTTGCACAGCCACGGTAAAATTAATATAGATCTAGAAGTAACATACATTCATGTAAATGAACTGTTTTTGCAATTTTTGGGGGATGAAATAATACATATGTTTTTATCATGGTTTTCAGTGTAGCAATTTGTCTTCAAATGTAAAATGACTGGCTTGAAAATGTACGATTTAATCTGCAAAAATCGGGACCTGTATAGAGTAATCTATTTGGGCACTTTCAGTAATTTTAAGGCATTTCTTAATTGATAGATCACTTACACATAGTAACAAGGGGTCTTGTACAGTCAGTATGTACATTCTACCCTTTATGGGACTGGCTTACACATTGTAATTATAGGTGTCGCCACTATGTGGCACTAGCTTACTGACACATTGTGTATCTATAGCGTCATACCCTGTATGGCACTAGCTTACTGACACATTGTGTATCTATAGCGTCATACCCTGTATGGCACTAGCTTACTGATACATTGTGTATCTATAGAGCCATACCCTGTATGGCACTAGCTTACTGACACATTGTGTATCTATAGCGTCATACCCTGTATGGCACTAGCTTACTGATACATTGTGTATCTATAGAGCCATACCCTGTATGGCACTAGCTTACTGACACATTGTGTATCTATAGCGTCATACCCTGTATGGCACTAGCTTACTGATACATTGCGTATCTATAGCAGCATACCCTGTATGGCACTAGCTTACTGACACATTGTGTATCTATAGCAGCATACCCTGTATGGCACTAGCTTACTGACACATTGCGTATCTATAGCGTCATACCCTGTATGGCACTAGCTTACTGACACATTGTGTATCTATAGCGTCATACCCTGTATGGCACTAGCTTACTGACACATTGTGTATCTATAGCGTCATACCCTGTATGGCACTAGCTTACTGATATATTGTGTATCTATAGCGCCTTTCCCTGTATGGCACTAGCTTACTAACACATTGCGTATCTATGGAATCATACCCTGTATGCCACTAGCTTACTGACACATTGCATATCTATAGCAGCAAACCCTGTATGGCACTAGCTTACTGACACATTGCATATCTATAGCAGCATACCCTATATGGCACTTGCGACTCCTCAGTTCATATGGTGTAGGGACCCTCCGTTTGTTTCTATTTACCTCATGGATGCCTACTTTGAACAAAGAGGACGCAATCTATGCTGGAGGAGCTGGTGGGTATAATTTATTTACACAGGTACCCCTATGGATTCTACAGGAGAATTGGACTGGCGTATGTTGTATGTATGGATGATTGTAGTGTGTTTGAAAGTTACATTTTTCTGGGTGTCTGTGTGTTTTATATGGCTATTGGGTATGTTGTGGAACTACATGACCCAGCGGGCCCTTAAATGCCCGGAATGCTGGCACTTGTGGTTCTCCAAGTCCCTGCTTGCTGGGACTTGTATTTCCACAACATAACCCAATGGTTAATTCATCTTATTTTTACACTTTATTGCTATCAGCCTGGTGTCCACCCAGGGACATCGGGGACAGCCCTGGGCTTCAGCCTGGGCTGGTGGTGCCCTGGAGGCATGTACAGTATGCTCCACTGTAGCTTAAAGGCAGGCACTCTAGAACACCATACCAAGCAGTGTCTGCATCACCAGGGATCATGCAAGGGAGAATAAAAATAACTCTAATGATGGGGTATCACAATAAGACCTTTTTAATGAAAATGAAAAGTGGTGACCGTAGAAACCAGCGACTACCTATTTTTTGCATCTTAAGCTGAGTGCACAACAGATGACACCGCAAATGATACAGCTGGGTACAGACGATCTTTGCAAATAACTTGCATGATAATAATATTGCCAATGATATCGTTTAGTGTGCAGATACTATGGGCCAGATGCACTATGCTTCAAAGTGATAAAATGGAGAGTGATAAACAGCCAGCCAATCAGCTCCTGCCTGCCATGTCACAGACTGTGTTTGAAAAAATGTCAGGCAGGAGCTGATTGGTTGGTTGTTTATCACTTTGTATTTTATCACTTTTGAAGTTTAGTGCATTTGGCCCGATATCATTAACTATGTGCGCTCCGGACTATCAACGACAGCATACTCCTGGATGTGGCCACTGAACGATATAGTTACTTAGACCATTTAATGTTTATGCACTATTGTTTGCTCAGGGAGACAGTGGCAGAACTTAAATATAATTTGGGCCCTCCTCCACCCCAACCCAAGTTTACAATATTCAGCATGGCAGTAGGTGAGTCGACGACTTCCCCTGAAATCAGTAGCGCACGCAGGGGGGGTTCTGAGTACCCAGAAACCCCCCTATGAGTCTAAGGGCCCTTAGCTGAAAGCTGAGGGCCCCCTCTTTCCATGGGTACAAGAATTTAAAAAATCGGCCCTTGGGAACCGGAGATATCTGACTTCAAAGCAGTGGTCCCCATCCAAGCCTGTTAATTGCTCTTCCCAGTCAGATATTTCAGGTTCTGTCTGACTTAGCGTTTTTCTGAGGGTATATTCCAAAAGCTGGGACTCTCCCCCTTTGAGGGACATTAGTAGCTTGTCTCTACTCTTCCCAGAACCAGAGATATCAGCCTTCCAGCAGCTGGTTACTGCTCCAGCTCCACACACCTGGTATGTAGTTTTATATACTTGTTGGCAGATTGCTCTGCCTCCTGAACTCTGATAACCTAGTCCCCAGTACCGTTTGGTAGGTGAGATTCTCTAGTTCTCTTAAAAGCTAAGAAATCTAGTTCCAGGAACTGGAGATATCTGCAGTCAAGCAAGCTGTCCTCCCACCAGAAAATTATGAATAATAAGCTCACTCCACTATACACCCCTCCTCTGCATATTAAACATCCTCTACCACCCTGGAAGTTATGTATCAGGGCCCCTTCATTCAGCCCAATGCCCCCTTCTCCCACCCCATCTCCCACCATCTGTGCAGTAAAGGGGTAATTAGTGGAAATTACTGATCCAGGCCCTACATGCTGAGCGGTTGATATAATACCCCCTACCACCCGGGGGACATCAAAGCTTCCCCCACCTCTACTGCTGGAGGATCGGTAGGGGCCCCAATACATTGCTATGCCCAGGGGTCTACACTGATGTTAATGCCCATGTATATATGTATGTATGTATATATATATATAATTTTTTTTCAATTATTATTTATATACATTTGGTCTATCTATAATACTTTAACTGACCCGGCATATACTGGGTCACCTAAGTGTCCATCTCCGTGGTTTGCTCCGCCCATCTGGAAACCCCCTTCTGAAAATCCTACGTTTGCCACTGGAAATGGCTGTTCTCCTTGCAGAGGCAGAACTACCATTGGTTCAGCAGGTGCAGTGCACCCCCTCCACTGCTGCCCCTGTCACACGCTTCCTGTTACCCACTGTTTTCCATGTCATATTCTTCCTCCCCCTGTCTCTGCCTGTGACCCACTGCCATATTGCATATTGTAAACTTGGGTTGGGGTGGAGAAGGGCCCAAATTATATTTAAGTTCTGCCACTGTCTCCCTGAGCAAACAATAGTGCATACACATTAAATGGTCTAAGAAACTATATTGTCCAGTGGCCACATGCAGGAGTATGCTGTCGTTGATAGTCCTGAGCGCACATAGTTAATGATATAGGGACAGATGCACTAAACTTCAAAAGTGATAAAATACAGAGTGATAAACAAACAACCAATCAGCTCCTGCCTGACATTTTTCAAACACAGTCAGTGACATGACCGGCAGGAGCTGATTGGCTGGCTGTTTATCACTCTCCATTTTATCACTTTGAAGCTTAGTGCATCTGGCCCATAGTGCGCGCATGCACTAAACGATATCATTAGCAGTATTATTATAGTGCAAGTTATTTGCAAAGATCGTCTGTACCCAGCTGGACAGTCACAATCTGATTGGTCACTATATCTTCACGTGTCTGTTTTAGAAGCTTTAGTAAAATTAGGCCATTTTTTTAATTGTCTGAGGACCTGATGACTTGTAAAATAGTTCAAGATTCAGACTTATTGCTTGAGTCCCCACAGAGATATTCATTCTCTTTCTTGATTTTTCAGATGTTTATCAGACAGTAATCCTTCAGACCAGTCAAATCTCATAGGGGAGAGAAGGAGATAGCTATTTCATTTGATCCTGGGGGAGCCTTGAAGGTCAGAGATTCCGTTATTGCCCTTTACTTGCTAGAGCAGTCTCCATTTACGCAGATGAAAATGAAGTTTCCTATGTTTTGTTTCATACATGTTATTCTTAATGTTGTCTGTGTAATATATTCTACAAGTGTTTACATTTATTAACACCATTATGTTTGAAATGTTTTAATAATATTTTGAAATATATGATTGTAAAACATTAGTGATGGAGACATGTGTGTTATTATAACCCATAGCAACAGGCAGTTGTTCGATTCAAATCTGTGACAAGTTAAGCTTCTCTAAAGGCCCCCATACACTATGCGATTTGGGCACGATTTCAACTGATTCGGATGAATCGGGCCGTGAAATCGGCCCAAATCGCACTTGCAGACACCCCCTCCGATCCAATGCGCGGTCCCGTGTGCATCTGATCGAGGTTGGACAGGCTGCACATAAGATTTGCTAAATCTTATGTGCAGCCCAGCCCCGGAGCCGTGCGGGGGATGACAGCGGGCGAGGGATGCCGGCTATAGAGAGCCGAGCAGGGGGTGGCTGCATAGGGAGCCGGGCAGGAGGCTCTTGAAGCCGTTGTGGTGGGGTGACAGCGGGAGCAGGGCGCCGGGCATGGAGGATGATGCACGCTGGCTGCTGGGCAGCGACGCGAGCCGGGAGGAACAGATAACTACCAAGCCATTGATTGGCTGAGACCTCTCTCAGGTCTCAGCCAATCAATGGCTTGCTAGTCATCTGTATGGGCTGTTTTTTTTTTACAAGACGCTCATTGTGTTTGCAGTAACTTGTCAATTTATCTGTAACTATCAAGCTGAACAATCTTATTATTTTTATTGTTATTATTATTATTATTATTATTAGTAAGGATTGATGGGGCCCATTCCCTAAAACATCAGCATGTTTTTGGATTAAGGAGAATTAAGAGTGGCCCTGTTAAGGTGCCCACACACTAATGTGCCCAACTACTATTGGCTGAGAGCTCAGCCAATCAGCGGCCGCCCGGTCTTTTGAATAGGATTTCTTCCTATTCTCCCGCCTCGCCGACGGTCTCTGCTCTGCGACGCCTGCGGTCCCCGCCTGCACTACCTCTGCCGCGAGCCGTCAATGCGGGGGGGGGGGGGAGGCGCTGCTAGTAAGACAGGGGGGCTGTATATAAAGATATATCGGATCTGAACATCGTGGGTGCTAAAAAGCACCCATGATGGCTCAGATTCCGATATATCTTATGTTCTGTAGGTCCGACGCCGTGATCCGATGCGCGCGGGACCGCGCATCAGATCAGATCAGATGTCAAACACATGCGATTTTGGGCTTATTTCACCCGATTTATCGGCCCAAATGGCCGAAATCGGATTAAATCGTCCGAAAATCGTATAGTGTATGGGGGCCTTAAGAAAAATCTTTGGTAAAGATGTGCGCTTGCCTGAAAGCTTTGGTCCAGGGCGGACCAAAGATTTGAAGGCAAATTTATGCGCACATCTTAAGATCGCAGATCTTTCTAGTGTGTGGGCACCTTTAGAAAGCCCCAAAAACACAGTGCGACCATATAAACCCCACACAGATAAAGCCTAGTTATACACACTTTTTATCACATAACTGTTATGTTTACAATCAAATCTTGGTGGAGCTTTTCTAATATAACATTATAACATTGGACAAGATTCAAGTCCATGAATGCCGGGACAATGTTTAGAAGCATTCAGTTTTCTGCACTTGCACCTACAATCAGCATCGCTGACTGATTATGATACAGCGATGCTGATTGTAGAGAGAGACTCTTATACATGTTATACCACAGAAGATCCCCTTATACGCATTATGCCAGGTAGAGTCTAATACAGGGGTTCCCAATCTTTTTTGATTCACGGCACCCTAGAGAATCAGAATTTTTTTCACGGCACCCCTAGGTCCCAAAAAAATTAAGTAGATTGGGTTTATATGCGATTCTTAGCGTCAGTTATGTGGTAAAGGGCAGGATTTGCTTCTGTTTGTACACATTCTATGATTGGCAGCCACCAGCACTGGTTTTGCTCATAAATAATTAACCATTAATAATTTGAGTTGGTCCTGGACCACCAACCCGCGGCACCCCTGCATGTGTCCCGAGGCACCCCAGGGAGCCGCAGCACACAGTTTGGGAACCACTGGTCTAATACATAGTGCTGGTGTCCTTCCGTGCTGCTGCAGCAGTCCCAATGTTTCCCATTGCAACATTGCAACCCTAATCCATCTGCCCTGCTCATAATTTGCCAACTCCCCGCTCAGCTACTCACCTTCCCAACCCCTGCCCACCAGCCTCACCTCCTCTTAGCTCCTGTGCTTCTCCCATTCCCGCAGCCAGCATCACTGCTGTAATGAATTGCTTTGTATTGTAGCAGTGCTACAGCTCACCTGCAAATACAGTACCAAGGTTTCCGTTCAGGGTGGATGCAGATGGTGTGCCCACAGGGCAAATGCACAATTT
Source organism: Crinia signifera (assembly GCF_055691185.1). Classification (NCBI taxonomy): domain Eukaryota; kingdom Metazoa; phylum Chordata; class Amphibia; order Anura; family Myobatrachidae; genus Crinia; species Crinia signifera. The sequence continues at coordinate 43,975,155 of NC_139219.1, forward strand.
GCAAATCACTGTGTGAACCACCCCTGTTAAGAAGTTAGATGTACTAAGCCTAGAAGAGTGTTCAAGTAGAAAGTGATAAACTACCAGCCAATCAGCTCCTAACTATAATTTTTCAAACACAGCCTGTAACATGGTAGTTAGTAGCTGGTTGGCTGGTACATTTATCACTCTCTACTTCATCACTTTTTAAGGCTTAGTACATCTGGTCCATGGAGTTGGGTACATCTAAAAATTGTCCCGGCATAAATGAATTGCCATCGGATCTTGGTAAAACCCTGGTGAACCATCCTGATTCTGCACCAAACTGGCTGCTGTTGGACACAGCTCCTTTGCATCTGTGGCACTTGTATAAGGCCATCTAGATAACAACTTTAATACTGGATTGAATTTTTTTTATTTATTTTTTGAAATGCACTAAAACAATGACAACTCTTGAAGGGCCTTGACAATCTCCTTTCAGTGGCAGAAGCGCTCACAACAATATAATAGGGGAAAAAAACTATTGAAAAGTGACAATTTGCATCTGAAAACTTTAATGCCACTCAGCTGTCAATGTTTGGCAAAGCGGGGAAACCTAATGCATCGCCATCACATTAACAGACTTGTGCTTAACGAGCGCTCATTTTTTTTTTTTCTTTGCTGTTCGATACACTCTTAACTATTTTAATCATTTGATGTACAGAAACTTGCAACAATGCTTTCACCGGGGTTCACAAACGGCAGACACATCTCCTTGCATTACATATCCCAGCAGAGTGACATTTCTTTAGCCTGCTCTTCCAAGTTGTTACATTAACAAATTTGCACTGATTTCTATCGCTGTCATCTAAAGACCACCTTGTAGTAAGACGGTGAACTTTTACGGCAATCCGCCGCTGATGCACTGTCTAATGTCACAAATGTCTGCTTGGATTACTTCACCGGGACTTGAGAAGATTCCGCATTGTGCTCTTGCCTCTGAGCTTAATTTGACAGAATCAGTCCCCAAGTTGGCTCATGGCACTTATCAGTTAGTCAGCCTTCCTTGGGGAAGAGAATATAGAGTGCCCCATATTCTGTTTTCAAATCAAGCTCTGTCCCCTTAGGAAACAGGGTGCTGCATTATTTAATAAGGTGCCATCAGCCGTACCATGAACCTTAAACAGTCATTCGTATAAATGGTTGTTTGATGATATTAACTCCTCCATGTCGCGTCTGTCTGCTCCCTCCTTCCTATAGCGGCATAAGAGACATCTGCAAGCATCTTCTATGACCGAACTACTGTTTATATTTTCAGATGATGATCTTGAACTTGGGTCATGATATATTTTTCAAGGCAGTCACTATAGGTATTCATCTTTTGAGTATTAAGAAGACAGATATAAAAAAAAAACTTTATTTAAACGAAATGGTTCAAATACGAAATCTGCCACCCCCTGCCATGTAACAGTTATTGACAGATTTACCACATACCAATACGAGCATTGTTAGTTTGGTTCATGAATGCATTTAATCAGTGAAGAAATGCAGGCCAGAAGAGATATTAAGTGCACATTTCACCAGAACTGGGTCAAAGTAATGTATGGCACCAATCAGCAACAAGTGTCAGGGTTCAGAGCTAGGCTCCATGTCCAAACAATTAAAATAAATAAATAAACATTTGGTAGCTCAGTATCATCGATGGTGGGAAAACATCTGGTTCTCCACCATCAATGGTAAATGTAGTCAACATCTGTGACAGCCGATTAATAAAATTAAGGCCTAATTGGCTAATTTATTCCACGCTTGTTAGGAGGGGCGGATTGGTAAAGAAATCCAGCCTGAGAAAAGTTTTGAAGCAGCCCGGGGGGGGGGGGGGGGGGGGGTTGGGCTGCAAGTGACCCGGGGAGGGGGGGTGGTGTTAGTGACCTGGGGACGAGTGACCAGGGGGGGGGGGGGTGTCGGCCTTGTCCCATGTCGACCTAGATACCTGTCGACCCTCATCCATGCCAACCTAGAGCACTGTCGACCTAGTTGCCTGTCGACCCAAATGTGTCAAACTAATGACTGTCAACCTAAGTCGGGTCGACAATACGACCGTATCCCATCCATTCACCTCCTCCCTGCCTCCGCTGCTGTCTGCGGAGTACAGCGGACAGCAGCGGAGGCTGTGTGTGCCCCCAGTCCAACCTGCGGACGCTGCAGTCTGGAGGTTGAGCTCCCCCCATTGATGTTAACGGGAGCTGGGTTGGATGACCCCGCGTACCCGTTTATACTGCCCTCTACCCAGGTACTTCCCGTGTTCTACCCTGGTCAGGACCTGGGTAGAAGTCCCGTGTAAAGGGAAATGGGTTCACCCCTTTTACACCACCGCTGACCCGGGTCCACAAGGGAAAAATCTGGGTTTTTGCGGCAGTGTAAAAGGGTTATTAGCCTAGGGACCTGGAACCTTTAATCAGGCCATGCCTGTCATGCACCATGTTTTAGATTGATCCTGTATATACTGTAGTGATTGTAGTGAATGCATTTTCTATACAGTTCCATTATCTCTATAATGAAGGGGATAACCTCTGTATCTACCAAGAGTGACTGCTACCCATTTAATGCTGGCCATACATGGTGCAATGCGTACCGTGCGTTTTGGACTAGATCGCATCACATCTAGTTCAAAACGCATGCAATATGAACTAGGGGCTGATTCTGTTTCACTCACAAAATAAACTCCTTCTTTAATAGACACAACCATATGCACTGCAGGTGAGGCAGATGTACATTTGCATAGAGAGTTAGATTTGGGTGGGGTTGGTACTTCAAAGTGAGATCTATATTGCAGTGTAAAAACAAAGGAGTTAGTATTTACTGCACAGAAACAAAATAACTCACCCAAATCTAACCTCTCTGCACATGTTTCATCTGCCCCACCTGCAGTGCACATGGTTTTGTCCATTAACGAAGGAGTTTACTTTTGCAAGTGAACCAGAACCAGGCTCTAGATGCGATGCAATAGGTATTTAAGAAATACCGTATTTAGAGGTCCTGGATCCCATGACAAAGTGAAGATCCTGGCTATCTAAAATGTTTTACTCACCTGCAAACGGACGTCATTACATTCCACCACAACAATAAGGAAGCTCTGTTGCTCTTTGGTCCAAGTCTATTGCCAGGAGATCAGACCTAAAGGTAAGGCTGGGCTAATTTACAGAGGTGGCCATGGTGCCCAAGGGATTAAACATTGTGGGTGGCTGGCTGTGCTAACTGGTGCCTCGCCCACATCCTTCAAATGGCACTGCTGTCGAGTGGCATCCTGGCCAAAGAATAGTTATGGCCTGATTAATTACATTGAGGAATACAAGCAGGGCACTACATCACTGTACTAAGAAGACCACTTATCACTCTATTTATTTATATATGGAAACTCTCTTTGGACTAACAAGAGTATAGCAACAATTCTTTTTATATTACTTAATACTTATGTTTAAGTAATAAACTTCTTATTCCTTTATGGTGAGCCCTTCTAACCAACTTGACCATCCGGCCATTGGACAACCCACTGTGCGTCAACAGGCTCCGTGTCGCTGTTTAATCTCTCATAGAGTGATCTGATGTTTCTCCATAAAGGTAATGTACAGCCTCCTTGTGGGACCAAGGGTCACTGGTCCGTTCCTCGAAAAAAATATGTTACTTAACACTGTTACAAATGATCTCCGAATGTAAGCACTACTCCCTTCTATTCGGAAGTAGTGTCACACCGTACGAGTTGTCATTGCTAATAGGACATCTTCTTCAACTAGAACCATGAAATACCTTCACTTCTTTGTTTTGATTGTACACGGAGAAGCTTAATGGTAAGGACGGTATCCATTTATAAGTTTCATGTTGATATAAATAAGAATGAATGACTCGCTGCTTCCAATTTCCAAACATATGTAGTTGTATGAATTTTAAATGGCGGGCCCATATTATCATCATGATTTATTTACTTCCCAAGGCTTTATCAAAAACGGACCAGAGTCTGCCGCGGTGGATAGAACTACACTGTAATTGAGTTTAGAGTGGTAAAATCACTCAGGAGGCCGCGACCAGAGAGAGTCCCTGAATTCTACCTGTCAGCTGGTGTTACATCTCATCTCAAACAAGGCGTGTCAGGCTGCTCTTGTTAAAGACTTATGTGGCAAAAAGGAAGGAAAAAAAATCAAAGTCGCTTCTAGGAAAAAAAAAAAAACTCAACAGCTGCACAGTGTCAAGTGGAATAATGATCTGAAACTCAGCCTCGAAGGGATGCTAGTCTGGGTCCTAGTTCTGTAAGGTGACATCTTCTTCATTGCAGTTCCATTAAGCATGAAAGTAACTGTCCGTTAGGAAACACCCCAGGACCAGCACAGGGATTTGTAGAGGACAAGGTTTGCCAACTACAAAAAAACAACTGGGCTATAAAAATTGGTATTATATAATAGGTAACAGCAAGGAGTCATGCACAATATCAATCTTATTTTAGGATTCAAACCCCCCTTTGCTCAGCTCATGTTTGCCCATCTACTGTATTGAATTCATGTGGCTAGGTCACATGGAGACACACAATAAGTACGGACAGTCCAGGCTTCCTGCAGCTCCTAGCAGTGAGACAGAACGGCACATTTGGGCTTGATTCAGACATGGGGCCGCAGGCACTAACCTTCAAAAGTGATAAAATGGAGAGTGATAAACAACCAACCAATCAGCTCCTAACTTCCATGTCACAGACTATGGGTGGGATGTATTAATGGCCCTTTGCCACGCCCCCGCCGCGATGCCAGCACATATGTACTAACATATGCGGCTGGCATTGCAGTGCAGTGACGGAGTCCACCCGCGATACCTGTACTGTGGTGTGCGGGGGGTCTCCATCACCTCCCAGGCGCCTACTGCTCCCCTGCAGCCGGGACAGCTCAGCGTGGTTGTCCCTGGCACCTCCTCCTCCCCCCTGCAGCCGGAAGGACATCCGGTTGCCTTGCTAGGGGGAGGAAGGGCTTACCTTTCAGGGTCCAGGAGGACCTGCAAGAAGTTAAGCTGTTGGGAGGGGGAGAGGGGGGTCGGCGAGGCGGCGGGGTTGCGGCGAAAAGAACCCCCATAGGCTTCTATAGGGTATCGCCACCCAATGGTGGCGATACCCTACTATGCGGTATTGTTGCGGCCGGGTTTTAATACATAGGAAAATGCGGTAAACCGGGGGTTTTACCGCATTTTCAGCTTAATACATCTCGCCCTGTGTTTGAAAAATATCAGGCAGGAGCTGATTGGTTGGTTGTTTATCACTCTCCATTTTATCACTTTTGAAGCTTAGTGCATCTGGCCCATGATCGGTGGGCTGCGAATCTTAGCAGCGAGAGCAGCGAATCTCTCTGCACATGTTACATCAGCCCCACCTGCAGTGTGCATGGTTTTGTCCATTAAATGTGCAGAAGAGAGAGCACGGCTAGGTGGCAATTACAATGTATGACAGGGATACTTGGTGCAGTAGGTAGGTTCTAACAGTTGGGAACCTAATAAGCGCTGGCATCATTTCACCGCAGGGACAATCAGCAATAAATGTAACATACTGTAGTCCACCATCACAAACTTTGATAAGGCAATGAAGATATCTGATCAGTGGCATAACTACCCAATGCGCTCCCCCTGCCAGGAATTACAAAAACAACCCCCCATTACCCCCCAACCCTGCCTTACCCTTCAAATGTGCCGCCGCCACCGGGACCCACAAATGACTCTGACTAAGCCAACTACGTTGCACGCACCGGTGCCCTTACAATACGCTGACTACGTAGCTCTGACTACGCCAACTACGTTGCGCGCACCGGCGCCGTGATAATACACAAGTACCAAAAACCCATAAATAACGGTGTGACAGAATAACGTATGGTTAAGACAAATCAATAAAAAGTAGAATACAGGTTTAATTAAAGATACAAATATACAATATTTAACACTTATTTTTAAATTATCTGGGTTACATATATGCCAGGGAAATGATAGTCCATGCTGGTACAGAGTTATATAAGATGTTTGTATAGTTAATCCCAATGATTTCAGTGCATATGATGGAAAGAGAAAAAGCCTTTTCTAGCTAGAAGTGTGTTTGTGGAACTACAAATCCCAAGAGTATGTGAACAGTCACAGACCTAATGATAAGAGGAAGCTGATGATTTTACCAGATGATATGGCTAAAGTAATGTGCTCCCAGGTCCAACATGCAGTCAGATTAGCCACCTGGTGAGCTGATGTTAAGGGTTGCGCTCACCACCGCAGCATTTCCACCGCTGCTGTACAATGAGCTCCAGGCGTAGGCCGGGAAAAAGCTTTTCGAATGAAACAAACAGCTCAGGTATCTAATAAAAGATCTAGATTTGACCCAATGCACAACCACGCGGCACTGGGATTGAAAGCAGAAATAGACTTGCCTGGCATCCCCCCTCCCTCCCCCGCGTGCTGTCCTCCCGCCACCCTCCCTCCCTCCAGCTCGATTTCAGCAACCCTCCAGCTTCTGGCGGCCGTCGATATCAGATTGGTATTGACGAATGCTGGGATCAAACCGTCTGTATGCCCATTAGAGGCACAAGGGGTGGTCACCGCCATTTTGTCTGTGCCACGTGTTTGTGCCGCCGACTTGTGTCACTTAGCTCAGTCATCCAGCTACCTTGGTGCAGCCTTTTGGCCTAAAAAAAATATTGTGAGCTGTGAGGTGTTCAGAATAGACTGGAAATTAGTGGAAATTAATGTTGTTGTGGGTAATAATACTGTAGGTAGAAAAAGAAAGTTTTTATGATAAAAAAAAAAAAAATCCAAAACCAAAACACGCAAGGGTGGTTTTGGCAAAACCAATCCAGATTAAAACGTGGATGAGATCCAGATCCAAAACACAAAACCCGAAAAATGTCCAGGTGCACACCCCTAATTTCCTCAAACTGGAATAATCATTAGATGGTGAGTGAGTTGCGAATGGATTTGCAACTTGCAGATGATTGGCGACGTTTTCACAAGTCATTCCTAGACTTGCACAGGGTGGTTTTTCACTCTGTCATTTGCGGCAACTATCTGATCGCAGACCTCTGCAAATTCACACAGCAGACATCAGGCCCAATGTTGCCACTGTAAAGTATTTGCTGTAGATAAGTGTGGTGAAACGCGTCAGGTTATTTTTCCATTTGATTGTGCCTACACATAAGTTGATTTAAATACCAAGCAATATCTGTGAGTCAAATGGTGACACCCAGAACCAGGTCTTCAGGGCACGTACTGTATGCATCTCAATGTTCATTTAAATGAAGTAGCAGTGAGCTCGACTAATGCCAATACTGTTTCTGACAAACTGTCATTAATTCATCCACTTACTAGCTATAAATGCCACTTATTAGGATGTTGTTTCCTGTTTAAATACTAAATAAACACAGATGAGAGCTAATTGTCTATTCCATCTATACAAACACTGCACAGCTTACAGGTGATGGATGACTCATTTCACACTGAGTGACTGTGTGAATAGCTGGGGGCTTTACTCCTTGCGGGATTATATATAAAAAGAGTGACAATGCACTCTGGATTTATCTTCTACATGTTCTCCAGTCACAGTACATTAATTGAATTGTCAGCTTGTAAGAGCCTACAATACAGCTATAATGATTACAGTTGCAAATTATTATTTGTTACGTTCTGACAAGTAAAGATCATCAATATTCCCGTTAATCTGCTCTCTGAGAGATAATAACTGAATTGTTAGCTCTCATGTATATATTTTACAGTTCAGATGACGATGGGCCAGGCATGACTTCCATCAATCCCTACACTACACTCTAATCAGAGGATACTATTTAAATAGTTTTTTTTTTTTTTTTTAAGTGAGTGCTAATATATCTGGACAGTCAGAAAGTATATATTTTACCTAAAATAATATATGGTACCCCATTATGCTTCTGTTTGTTCCCTGCTTTTTTTGTTAGGTAATTCAGCATGCTTCGAGGTTGCACCACAACAGGGCTTCATTTATATAAAAAAAATTGCACCCTTATTTATTTTTATTTATTACCAGTTACTTATATAGCGCACACATATTCCGCAGCGCTTTACATGGAATAGTTGTACAATTACATCAGTCCCTGCCCCAGTACTACCAGCATATTTTTGGAATATGGGGGGAAACCAGAGTACCCGGAGGAAACCCACGCAAGTACGGGGACAATATACAAACTCCGCACAGTTAGGGCCATGTTGAGAATGGAACCCATGACCTCAGTGATGTGAGGCAGTTATGCTAACCTTTACACCGTCCGTACTGCCCATATGCTTCTGATGTACACAAGAGGAAGTGTGTGCAAATCTGCACCCGTAATATAGGTGGTTTACATCAAACAAACAGAAGGGGCATCAAGACCTGTGCTGTGCTATGGGGGGCATGACGTGCGCTGGCATGGCTACACACACTGTGGGGAAGGCACACGCAAAACTAAGACACTCCGAGGTGTCTTAGTTTTGCATGTGTTCTCGAGGAGAACATGGCGGGCAGCTGATATCTGGTGATGTCAGCTACCCATCCCCGGAAACCGCGTCACTGCGTAATTACCATGGAAACGCTCAGCCCGACAAAACGGGCTACTTTATTTTTACACAGTAAGTTACAGTAGATACCACTTTGACGTAAAACCCCAGCCAAATCTAATTCTCTCTACATATGTTACATCTGCCCCACCTGCAGTGCACATAGGCCCTTATTCTAGTTGAATCGGACGGATGCATATTTCGGACAGGAACCGAGTGTTCTTAGCCCTGCCTACCGTTCGGATCGCTCACACTGTCCGAATGCGGTAAGACGCTGACCGAACGGACCGCGAGTGGATGTTTCATGTGAAAGCCTCCTCCATCTGTGGGAACCTCCCCCATCCTCCGGTGGTCGCTGACCATCAAATGATGGACCGAGTGGTCAGGCAGCACTGAGTGCTCCAGACCAATCAGACATTTTTCCGTATGAAAGCAGGGATATGGGCGGGCAGCTGACATCCGGCTATGTCAGCTGTCCGCCCCCCACGCGCGCTTCACGGCCGCATTACCATACGTACGTCCAGCGGTTTGATGGGAACGCCCATGAATTGCGGGGTGTACGCATATGGTAATGAGCCCAAACAGCCCTTCACGCCTCTCTCCACCCCCTGCTCGGATGGTTCCGTACGATCATTTTCTGCACGGACCTCACGTCGTGTTCGCAAACACCAATCATCGGCCGTCCGTCTGCACACGGAGCCATCCAACTCAATCAGAATAAGGGCCATAGTTTTGTCCATCAGAGAAGGAATTTGCCTTCGCGAGTGAACCAGAATAAGGGCCCGTGTGTGTATGTGCTTGCAGGTGTGTGCATACATGACATTCATCTGTTGCATATAGAGCAGATGTGAATATGGACGACTCCGTGACGTATGTGACTGAATATATAGGCATTAGGAAGCTATTTTTACTAATATAACATCCGAAGTGTGTGTCTGTCCCAGCATCAGGCTCAGTGGAACGAAACGCCAAATCAGTTTACTTATCAACAAATACCTTGTTACCTGTTTTGCTTCCTATGCTATTTCCCCATTCCAACACCCATTTAATAATCTAGTATGTGACCGAAAGTTCAAACTCACCCCGATGTACAATCATCCCAGCAGAGTGCTACCACCAAGCTGTATAACTGGCCGAGCATTGCTGTTCTCTCATAAATCAACCTCATGTGGACTTATTTCTGTGGCTTACTGATGTCCCAGTGTACGTGATTCTATATAGTGTGCAGTTGTTGTTGGTTTTAATCAAGAGAGCAAAATATGTGTTTATATCTCAGTGCTCAATAGAGTCATCAGCCAGGCTCTGAGCACCAGGCAGTAAAGTCATTACCAGTTTTACAGCAGTGTGTGAGTTGGAACGCTCACCATTGCCATATTAAAGTGTAACAACATTAATAATATGCTTACCACCTGTATAAGTCTAAAGCAAAATTTAACGTATCTTAAAGGGACCCTATCACCAAAAGGGTCATAACTTTGGGTTTATGGGCCTGATTCAGGTCTAGATGCTAGTTTTAATCATGACGCAAGTTACAGATGTTTAGTACATGTGCTGGATCCGTGCTGTGCAGAATAGGTCTGCGAGGCTGGAAGCAGATTTCCAGCATAATGTCAGACCACTGGGAGAGGCCGAGAGAGGAGGTTACAGAGAGGAGTTTGGTATGAGGACACGTCTATAAACTGCCTCACACACATGCATACTGTACATATACTCATGCACTTGACTCACACATACATGCACTGCCGCTCTCATTCATACATACTACATACACTGCTGCTCTCAGACATACATGCACTGCTGTTATCATTCATATATACATACATACATACACTGACACAATCATACATACATACACTGCCGCTCTCAGACATACATACATTCACTGACACTCTAATAGTGTGTACACACGGTCCGATTTCCTTTCTGATGTTGACGATATAGGATCGGCATCGGATCAGAGTTGGATGCAGATCACAAGGGTTTTAACCCTTGCGATCCCCATGCGCGTTCACGTATCGCAAGCCAGAAAGTCTTGGCTGCCTTGACTATATAGTGCAGATCTGCACTATATAGTCAAGATTGTATGCAAATCGGATGTGCCTTGCGATCCGATCCCGATCCAATCTGATCGGATCGTGGATCGCATCTTAAGGCACATCTGTCCGTGTGTACACACCTTTATGCTGCTTTCACATTGCAAGACCTGCTTAAAAACGTTTTCTTTTGAGTCAGAGCAAGTTACACCCCTTTCACATAGCATGTTGTAAACGATGTATTACAGAAAACAGGTGGGGTGTTTGGTTCACCCCCCCAAATAAAAACAAATTCATATATATATATATATATATATATATATGTATGTATATATAGCTGACTTTGGATCCACTGCAGTGGAATCACGAGGCGGCACTCTCCGGGTTTGGTGCAAAATAACTTGTATTAAATCATAAACAGCAAATGCAAGTGCAAAATCAGGTCATGGATGTCAACAGTTTCGGGAAGCAATCCCCTTCCTCAGGACGACCAACAGGGTAATGGCGTGCAGGTTGTTTTGTTTTCCTGCACGCTATTACCCTGTTGGTTGTCCTGAGGAAGGGGATTGCTCCCCCGCTGCAGTGGGTCCAAAGCCAGTGAATCCAAAGCAAAGTCCATGACACCCATAGAGAGAGAACAAATGAGTGTGCCGAGCATAGCGAGGCACCGGGCCCGCAAGGGGGGCAGGGGCGTAACTATAGCACCGCAGCCCCCGCCACCGCGGGGGGGGGGGGGGCGCCGGGGGCTGCGGTGCTATAGTTAAACCCCCCCTCAATCCCCCGCAGACTTACCTATCGCGCTGGTCCCGGCGGCTCCGTTCTTCTGCTGAGGACCACCACAAAATGGCCGCCCCCATATAGCACACTGTTCTCTGAAACTGTCTGCTGTATGGGGGCGGCCATTTTCTGGTGGTCCTCAGCAGAAGAACGGAGCCGCCGGGACCAGCGCAATAGGAAAGGCTGTGGGGGATTGAGGGGGGGTTTGCATGGGCGGTGGGGTAGGGGTGCTCGGCGGCGGGGTAGGGGTGCTCGGTGACGGGGGGGGGGGGCCCCTAATGGCGGGGGGGCGCCCAAAACGTAGCTACGCCACTGAAGGGGGGGGGGGGGGGCGATCCACGCCCCCTCTTGTCGGGATTTCGACTTGGAACACCAACTTATCCCCAAAACCCAATCAGTGGACCATTATGAGACTGGTAATATGAAATTAATTTTTCAACCCAGCTGGAAATATCTACACTTCATAATTGAGTAATATACTATACCACTCATTTCATTTTTATTTTTATATTTATTTGTTATTGTAATTACAATGTTTCTTAATTATAATTTTTAGATAATAAATAAATTATTTAATTGTGAACCATTGTCTACACATATTTTTTCAGCCAGCGCTGGCAAGTCTATACTGTATATTATTATGCATACTGAGATGCTGTATGCTATACCAACAGCAAGAGAAGTACATTATCACAATATTGTAGAGAAAATAAACACAGTCCATAAGGAGATGCCAAAATATCAATACATGTGTATCAGGTTTATGAATCAATCAGTGATTAAAGATGTGGGCCCATAGCAACCAATTAGCCTCTACCTATCATTTCTTTAGAATGTACTTGATACATGTTACTACTACTATGTTGGTTGCTATGGGTAACGTCTTCACTGGTCCACTTTACTCTTTTCACTGCTTGAACCATCAACGCCTATGAGTTATAAAGCTCACACCATCTGCCACAAAGGAACCCAGTGGAAATCGCTAGCGACAATGCAGGATACAAATGTTCTTTATTGTGTGATCAATTATACAGACACATTGATTAACATACAGCAGGACTCTTATCTGACCTGCAAACAGAACCTAATTGACAGTTACAAGAAGCAGCAACAATGACACAAAGTAGAACCCGTTTAAAAACAGAAAATACCATTTACACAATGTACCCTACTATTTCACAAATACATGGACACCCATTTGACCAGAACATAAGGCAGCATCCATCTGAACAACAGAAAGGCTGATGCCAGGAATGGGGGGAGTATTGTTATTTAAGGGCTAGTAGGGAACTGATTAATGCTAATGTAAATGGCATAATTTGATGTCAGAGCTGGTTTATGGGAAATAAGACTATTTGTTAATTAGGAATGCTATTTAATGTCAGTGGTTGATGTAGGAAAATAGATGAATAATTTTGGGTTGAGAAAGTTTATGAGAAATAGACCTATTTATTAAATGCGGATGTTAGTGATGTAATGTCAGGGCTGATTGCGGGGGATACGGTCATTAGGTCTACACCAACTAGGTCGCCTAGCATTGGGCCGACACCACTAGGTCGACATGTGTCTAGGTCGACAGGTCATTAGGTCAACACAAGCATTAGGTCGACATGGGCTAGGTCAACAGTCAAAAGGTCAACATGGGGTTTTTCACTGTTTTTTGAGCTGACATGTGCCGACAGGCGATATTTCATGCCCTACCATCCACTAGGGCGTGGCGGGAGAATAAAATAGTGTGACACTTCAAACTGTGTCCATGTCGACAGTGTCGACATTTGGGCAAAAAAAACAGTGGAAAACCCCATGTCGACCTTGTGACTGTCGACCTTGCCCATGTCGACATAATGCGTGTGTCGACTTAATGTCCTGTCGACCTTGACCCATGTCGACCTAGACCCATGTCGACCTTGCTGCCTGTCGACCTAGTGGTGTTGACCCAATGCTTGTCGACCTAGTTGGTGTAGACCTAACAACCCACACACGATTGAGATGGGGAATAATAGATGAGACTCATCTCTTTTCCAACATACTGTGTTTAATTTTCTGTTCTGTGGAGTTGAGATTGGGCACCAAAATAAGTTTTCACACTTGGCCACTTGGTCTAGATCAGGGGTGGCCAAACCGATCCTCGAGCTCTACCAACGTTCCACGTTTCCAGGTTGCCTAGCTGGTGCACAGCTGTAGTCATTACTAACTGTCACATTTTCAAACCTGCTGCATTCATTCCTACTATAGATTCACAGGTTGCCTGGAAAACATGCACTGTTGGTAGATCTTGAGGACAGGTTTGGCCACCCCTGGTCTAGAAGCTGTCTCTGCTAATACCTATATTTGGACATAACTCACAGTATACAATATATCTATATTTTCCAGCAATTGTTAATTAGTCCCCATTCCTCCGTACAGAACAGCTTCAACTCTGTTATGTTAGTGGGGTTTCTCCCATGAATTGCCTGCTCCTGGTCCTTCTACAACATTTCGATTGGATTAACCCTTTGAGTGCCAACATCTGTGTGAGAGATGTTAAAAATATCTGCTAAAAATTACAGCGTCGCTCACATTTGTTATATAAATTAAAATAAAAAATTATATTTCCTATATAAGGTAAACATTACAGGTCATTATGATGAATAAAAATGTTTGCTTGCCAATTTTCATACCAATTTTGACAAATTCACCTGGCATTTAAAAGGGTTAAGGTCAGGACTTTAGCTTATCCATTCCAAAACTTAAAATTTGTTCTTTTTTAACCATTCTTTGGTTGAATCACTTGTGTACTTCACTTCGGGTTGTTGTCTTGCTGCATGACCCATAGAAACACAGCTCATGGACAGATGTCCTGACATTTTCCTTTGAAATATTCTGATATATAGCGTAGCTATAATATAAGTGCCCCCCCCCCGGCCGATAATTTGGCAGCTTGAAGAGAGAATAGAATAGTGTGCCGAGCGTAGCGAAGCACCGTGCCCGAAGCGCGTCTAACGTCTCATTTGTTTGACTTGGTTATCTTTATCTAATTTTATGACTTATCTAAGGCAATGTTAGGTCGTTTTAGGCCAAATTTCTGTAGAAATATAGAAAATTCGGTACTTGTGAATTATCACGGCGCCCATCACACATCGGAGCCCGATGCGATGCGATTTAAGCCCCCTATACGATGTTGAATTGTATAAGAACCCTAATGGGTGTTTTTAAGCACCCTAATGGGTGCTTACAATGTTAAATGCACCCCCACGCCACCCCCAGTATGAACGGGAACCCAAAGCGTGGCGAGCGCAGCTAGCCTGCGAGGGGCGGCGGTACGCGTCCTCCGACCTTTTCATACCCCCACTATCCACGTCGGCGTGGAGTTGATTTTATATAGTATATGTTTGTATGTATATGCCATATACAATGCCATACAATTTTAACATTGTATGACGTCGCGGAACATCGCGGAACATCGCATCGCATACCATCGCATGCCTTATGGTCTGCGATGGGCGCCGTGATAATACGCAAGTACCGAAAATTCTAAAAGGCCCACAAACTACATTGTGTGTGCGTTTGGGTGTGTGTGTTTATAGGTAGATAAAAAATTTAAATCCTGTATACAAAAATTGTAATCCCCCAGATGTCAGCTGCCCGCCCTCTTCCATCAGAATGTGCACGCACATCTAAGGTTGCTCTGAGCAACTGCACATTCCACATCATGTGATGGTCGGCGACCATCGAATGAAATGGGTGTTCCCCCTGCAGGCTGTGAATGGATGTTTATGTAAAACACAAATTCGCAGTCAGTGCGTGCGAACACACGCTGCATATGGGTTGTGGCCGGTCACCATTCGCAAGGCGGAATTTGGTAGGATTGCAAGGCTGCAAATTCGCAGCCTTGTGAATCCAAGCAGCAACATCTGCAAAGCTTATGTAAGTGTGCTGTATGTGTATCCTCATGTATGGGTGTTACATATACATACACATTTTGTGGGAAAAATTCAGTCACCTGAAATGTGCTGGTGGACATCACAGCCATGGTATGGTGCGCACTGTAGTACTTACTATGGTAGAAATCCTTTGTCATCTTTGTAGAAGAATAGATACTTTGCTAATTAAAAGATGCTGCACAGAAGTGTTTCCGCATGACTGTTCTGGAGACACTTTATAGATATTGTGCAGAATGTAATTCCCCGTTATATATTTATCCTTTTACTTATAAGACTAATATACACTGACCCTAGTTATATAAAAAAAGAACATTGATACCAAAAAACACTTGAGCTTATTAGCACTAGATGGCGCACTTTACTATAATATTAGATAACCTCTCTGTATCGCAGGCTTTAAAGTTTGCTTGTAATGGAACATATAAATATAAAAGAGAGGTTTGTAACATGTATAATAATGTGTTATCAATTTAAATTCAATCAAATGATGTAGTTAACGAATGTAATGAATAAATTAATTGTAAAAAGTTAAATTAAATAGAATTTGATTCAGTATATAAAACACAAGAGCAGTATACTGAAAACGGTACTTGTGTATTATCTGGGCGCCCGATTTTATCATTGCATGCCACTACTTAAGGCATGCGATGCGATGCGATGTGATTTTTCATTGTAAAGACCAGATTTTTAATTGTATAGTCACCCATGGGTGATTTCATACCCCCACTATCCAAATACGCATGGAGTTGATTTATATAGTGTCGTGAGCCGAAGCGTGGCCAGCGGACGCGGATTACTTTACATGCATTCTGCGGGGCTCGCTGCGCTTGGCTATGCTTCGGACTATATAAAATCAACTCCATGCGTAGTTGGATAGTGGGGGTATGAAATCACCCATGGGTGACTATACAATTAAAAATTGGGTCTTTACAATGAAAAATCACATCGCATTAATTGTATGCCACTATATTGCATGCGATGCGATGCGATGCGATACAATGAAAAAATCGGGCGCCCAGATATTACACAAGTACCCTGAAAACGATACAAACTGCGATCGGGTATGGATCATTAGGTCTCCAGCAACCCTAGTGGTTGGTAGGGCATGAAATACCGCCTGTCGGATCAAAACCTTTTGACTGTCGACCTTCCCAACCGCCTGTCGGATCAAAACCTTTTGACTGTCGACCTTCCCAATGTCGACCTAATGCTTGTGTCGGCCTAATAATCCCTGTCAACCGAACCCATGTCGACCGTCCTGCATGTCAACCTCAATGCACGTCAACCTAAATGCATGTCGACCTATTGACTCCGACCAACATGCTGGTCACCCAGTTACCGTTTCCATACGGTGCTAGTGCCTCCGGGGCGTCTTAGGAAGAGAGTAGAGAATGCTACCTGTTTGCCTAATGACTGTCGACCCAATGCTTGCAGACCTAATGACCGTATCCCCTGCGATCTATGGGGGTAATTCAGACCTGATTGCTGCTCTATAATTTTAGCCGTTGCCGCACCAGAGTGAAAACCCCCCAGTGCAAATCTGCGAACGGCTTGCAAAAATATTGCCAATCGGCGTCCAGCTGCAAATCCACATGCAAATCACCTCACTCACCATCAATGTTTCTACTGTGTGCGGTCTGTGCGTAGCCCTGACCCAGCCACAACTCTGCAGTAGAAACAGGCTGATGTCAAACTCCTTCCCTGAAAACACCTGGGCACGCCTACAGTTTCCCTGATACTTCTAGATAATGGCCGGTTACCACGCCCAAATGTCGACTTGTCAATCAAACAGCGGCCAGCTTGCGATTAAACAAATCACTACCTTTTGTGGCCTTGCACATGTGTACTGTGATCTGTACGCGTGCGCAGTCATTCGATTATCGATGCTGTGCGAATTCACACAACAGCGATCAGGTCTGAATGAATATATATACTGTGATAGCTGTGTAGTGTAAGCACACAATGGGGGTGTATTGACTATGTATGGGTTTATGTAAGTGTGGATGTTGCATATATCAACCAATCAGATTATACACACAGGGTGATTTAAGCCCCATTTCTAAGCAATCTGAGTAGATGACTTAGACATGAAGCACAAATTGCTGTGTGTGTGTGTATGCCCCATAGCGATAGCGATGCGTGGCCCCAAGCATGCTTGAAATATCTAGTCATCACCCGTGTTCTCTTTATTGAGAACACGGGCAGTGACAGATCACTCAGCACACATCACTCCCCACTGCCCGTCGCTCCCTCCATGTAACCCGGCCGCTGCTGTCCAGTGCTGCCTCCCCACTGCCTGTCGCTCCCTCCATGTAACTCGGTCCGCTGCTCCCACTCCAGTGCCCAGTTCTCAGTGCCATGTGCCCCCAGCCAGTGCAGTCATGCAGCACTGGGGCCACTGCTGCCCCCCCCCCCCCCACTCTGCACGCTATTACAGCCAGCTCCCCTTACACCCCGCAGCGTCTCATATTGCTGCTGCGGCCGAACACACCGTGCTCCTCCAAGACAAGGCCTCCATCAAGCCCTGAGTCCCCACAGCTTGTCCCTGCTCAGCAATTCAGGTAACTAAGCAGGGGGAAGGCATGGAGGTGCAAGTAGGCAGATTAGCATACCTGCTGAGGTCTTGCTGTGTGTTCTGGCCCTTTGGAGGTTATTCTGATCGGAGCGGCCAAACGTGCGTACGTTCGCTATTAACGTACGCTCTCCGTACGCGGCCGTTGGGGTTAAGTCCACCCACAAATCAGCCGCATACGTACGGCCAGAAACAACGTCGAAGGGGAGTGGCGTACAATTGAGCGTACGCCAACGTACACGGACGGACCAGCCCTTACACTCCGACAACTGGCGTACAACAGAGCGTACGCCACCGTTTACGGACGTCTCTCGTCCGTCTTCCCACCGACTTATTGCGGCTATCTGAGCGTACGCCAGCTTGCACGGACGGGTCCCTATTGTTTTCAATAGAAAACTCAGCTTATGTCACCGCTCGTGAGAGTGAGCGTACGTCCGTGCACGCTGGCATACCCTTCACATATATGGACCTGCAAATCTTGCCTTTCAACTACAATTCTGACAATTAATTAATTATTCTAATTGTTATTCAATTATTGTTTTCTATTAACTCAATTGAAGATTGTGTGCAAAATAGTGGGCATGGGCTTAAAACATTGCTGAAACATCCTTTGTAGGTGTTAGATGTGGTTTATGTTATTGTATCATAAATACAAAACCTATGTTTGTATTAGAGTGAACACGTTGACACATGTCGACTTGTGTAGATTGAGTGTGCTACTGTGTAAAGTCTATGAAAGCACGTAGTGAATGTGTCTAACTGTTTAGCAAATACCTACCTTAGCATATATAAGCAGGTCTTAAAAAGATTCTTACCTTAAATTAAACAAACCTTTAAATGTAGAGAAGTATAGAAAGATAAGCTTCCAATGTGTTTGAGTGCTGTGTGTGGCTTGCAGGTAGTGAAATCATGGTTTTGACTTAATAGACTGCAGCATTGCTTATTACATTCAGGTGTATGTGTTTGAGTAGTAATCAGCGTAAATTAGCAAACCCAGGCGCACGCTGGCATGCGGTATCTGTAGGGGTGGTCTGAGGTGGCGGTTGGCGGCCGCCTGTTTTGTGTCCGAAATGAACGGTGCTTTAGGCGATCGTGCGGTAGTAGCACCGTTCATTTTTGGTGCACACCCCCGTGTACACCCATATTTACGCCCATTTTCCCTCATTATTTCGGCCGCTCCCCTCAACACGCCCCTATGCCGCCCCCAATGCCCGTACTCTTGCGTACAGGTTTTTTCGCACGGAGAGACCCGTCCGTAAGCGTTGTGGAGTGTTCGCGCCTGCGCATTGGCGATTGTACGCATGCGCAGATCATGAAAAACCCCGGAACGTACGCGTACGGCCCGGCCGCACCAACCAGAATAAGGCCCTTTGTCCCTTCTGTGTTCTGTCCTTATGTCCCCGTCCCCCCCCCCCGCACACACACACTTTTTTGTTCTGTACCTGTCACCCAACCTTCTGCATTCTGCCCATGTGTCACCCCCACTCCTGCATATTTCTGGGCTTACCACATTCATAACAAGTTAAACCTAGCATCAGGTTCTCCTTTTAATCCACATGGTTTTTCACTGTTGGGCCCAGGCAGGGCCTGCAACAGAATTTTTGGGGCCTGATACATTGATATTTCTGCGGGCCCCTATGCTGGAACATAAACTGGAAGTGCCCATTACTGGATGGCTGCGGAGCAGGGAGGGAGGCTTCGATTTGGATGGGAAACTAGCCTGTGAAATTTCTGGGAGCAGCCCTATTTCTTCAGCCTGTGCTCTATCACACTGACACACTCCCTCACCCTGCGGCCTGCCCACTATCACACTGACACACTCCCTCACCCTGCAGCCTACCCTCTAACACACTGATGCACTCCCACACCCTGCGGCCTTCCCACTATCACACTGACGCTCTCCCTCACCCTGCGGCCTGCCCACTATCACACTGACACTCCCTCACCCTGCAGCCTGCCCTCTAACATACTGATGCACTCCCATACCCTGCGGCCTTCCCATTATCACACTGTCGCACTCCCTCACCCTGCGGCCTGCCCACTATCACACTGACACACTCCCTCACCCTGCGGCCTGCCCTCTAACACACTGACACACTCCCTCACCTAGCGGCCTGCGCTCTATCACATTGATGCACTCCCACAACCCGCAGCCTACACTCTATAACACAGATGCAATTCCTCACCCTGCAGCCTGCGGTCTATCACACTGACGCACTCCCTCACCTTGTGGTCTGCATTCTATCACACTGACTCACTTCCAAACCCTGCGACCTGCGCTCTATCACACTAACGCCCTCCCTCACCGTGCGGCCTGTGTTTTATAAAACTGACACACTTCCTAACACCCGCAGCCTAATCCTGACCCTTCTCGCTAGTGTCTAACGCTCGTACCCTATGGACAACCCCCCCCTCACCTCAGGGTAGATGCTAAACTGTAGTGGGCTAAGGGACCTCCTGATATCACAGGGGAGGAGAGGGGGTGGAAAGAGGAGGAAGAAGGATCCCAAACGGACCCTCGTGGGCTCGTTTCGCTCGCCACCTGGTTGCTAAAGGCAACTAGTGGTGGCGTGGATAGTGAAGGAGCAAGCCCCCTGGCCTTGCTCCACCCCTTGGGCGTCGAAGGTCCTTTAGCCCACTACAATTTATAGTATATAGTATAAGTATAATCTTCTGGGTGCCCATACAGTAAAGGTATCAATAAGGTCCAAGGAATGCGGCACTCCAAAACGATCTCAGTAATGCAGTAAAACAGAATAAAGTTTATTAACAACGTTTCAATACCATTAAGGTATTGTCATCAGGTATATATATATATATATATATATATACACAAAGGGGGATTATCGGAGTGCGCTATAATGAGTACCACCTAGCTAGTTCGCAATAAGTCCATATCCACTGGTATTCTTATCAGAAATTAGAAAGTTTTTCTCATCCGTTTTCCGAAATAAGTAGGAGACTTCTATTAGGATAAGTGATCCTTTATTCATAAAACCCAACGCGTTTCGTCGCACAGGACTTCGTCAGGGGTATAGCATAAAAGGTTTTTTATGATCTTGACAAGATTGATGCGAGGAAAGTGTCTTCACACTGTATAAAATCTATCTCAGGTATTCAAATCCTGGATAGACGGTTAACCCTTCAGAGAAAATTCTTTAGTACAGGCCGGTCTAATTTAGATTTAAATGGTAGCCATGACCATAGAGGTCTATGTAAAAACTCCACCCTTTTAGGGGCAAAAATGGATACACCAATCCGATCCACCTCAGACTTCGCCTCAATGTATGGTGAACCCAAATATTGAGATCTCTGAAATAACTGCTTAGCAGATGGCCAAATGCTGGGAAATGTCCACAGTAACACTGTCCAATCACCTCTACTAGCAGATACCTCTATATATATATATATATATATATATATATATATATATATATTCCGAGAGAACTGGCACTCCTGGACTTGGGTATAAGCCAAGGTAGCTTGCCCTGGTGCCTGCAATAAGGAACCTTGCAGTCCCAATGATATAAGTCCAAATAAAGGGCACACAGGGTCTTCAAGTTGGTGAAAGCAAAGGACTGATTTATTTCTCAGTCATGGATGTGTCAACGTTTCGGGGTCGCCCCCGTCGTCAGGACAAAAAAAGGTGAATAAGCATGGTGCAAACAATACAGACATATATAGGCTTAAGACATACTTACCCCCTCCTGCAGTGAGCACTCGCAACGCGACCGCCAGGCTTGGTTTCCGGGTGCGATCGCACGCTGGTGACGTCACCGCTACTCACAGCGCCGTCTGGCAGGCGCATCACTGCGGCTCCGTCCTGGGGTCACGTGGGGCTGGCTGCTGGGGAGGGAAACAGATGATTAGTGCTATGGCAACAGTGTAGTAAACAAAACGCATGAATGGGCTGTGTCAACAATGTACAATACAAGACATCCACAATACAGCATACTTTTACGAGGATGCCTAAAACTAAGTGCAATCAAAAACACACAGACAATGGTGAAAAATACATTGAATAAGGTGGCAACAGGTGAGGAAATATGGATGTAGGACAAAAATGTAAAAGGAGAAAAAGATTAAAAACCCTGTACTTCTAGGGGTTGCGTGTAACTCGCAAAACGTCATACTATAGCAAGAAGCTAGATGGAAGAGCAGCACTAAACAAAGTTGTGCCTCACATGTATCATGTGCATCAAAGACTGCACGGCAGAGCATGAAAGCAGGTTAGTCGTCATGTCAGCGTTGTGCGGGTGTCGACCATGTGTCGACTGGTCACACAGTGGAATTAATCGCTGTGTGAACAGGCTAATGTGGGGAAGCAGGGGGGTGGAACGATGAACTGTATGGACCTTATAAGAAGGCATGCAGGCCTAGACTGTCATTTAACCCCTTAGGGGCCAGTGTGTCCAACCTGAATATCCACTGACATTCTAGTTGGAGAAGTTTCTTAGACCGGTCTCCACCCCGAATAGAAGGGGGAACGTGGTCAATGATTTTGTAACACAGCCTCGCCAGGCTGTGTTTGGCCATGGCAAAGTGCCGGGCCACTGGTTGTTGGCTTTTGCCAGACACCAGGGCTGCTCTAATGGCACTACGGTGCTGGGCCATGCGGACTTTAAACGCACAATCTGTCTTACCGACATAGTTGAGTCCGCATGGACATTGGATAACATAAACAACGAATTCTGTAGAACACGTTAAAGGCCATTTAATTTTAAATTTTTTGCCAGTGTACGGGTGAGCCACATCTTTGCAGACTATCAAGTAGCCGCAAGTGATACAGCCCAAGCATTTATAACAGCCAACCCTGTTACTGCGGCTAGATCTTGTCTGGGTGTTAAAGTTGGTGATTTCTGTTTTAACTAACAGGTCTTTAAGGTTAGGGCCACGGGTGTAGCTTGGCATCAATTTGGTATCTTTAAAGATGGGTAGATCGGGATCAGTGCGCACGATGTCCCACCACTTTTTGGCTTTGTAGGTGGTGTTTTGGCTGGTGGTACAGAATTCGTTGACCCAGGGGATACTGGGTTGTTTTTGGCTAACAGTTTTGTTGGAAATAAGGTCTTTGCGATTTTGGGCCATGGCTTTGGCTTTAGATTGGAGTAATTCATTAAGTGGATAACCACGTTGGAGAAATTTGTCAATCATTATGTCAATTTGGTTGGATGCCTCTGCATCCAGGTCAGCTATCCTGCGGGCTCTTAAAAATTGGGAATATGGGAGGCTTTTGACAGTATTGCGGGGATGATAGCTATCATGCCTCAACACTGTGTTGCGGTCCGTCGGTTTGACATACAGCGTGGTATGCAGTGTGTCATTGCTGATTGAAATGGCCAAGTCTAAGAAAGGGATAGTAGAAGTACTGGTGGACAGCGTAAGTTTAATGGGATGATGAGAGTTGTTCTGGTCAGCTACAAACTCCTCCAGCGGGCT
This sequence comes from Crinia signifera, assembly GCF_055691185.1. Classification (NCBI taxonomy): domain Eukaryota; kingdom Metazoa; phylum Chordata; class Amphibia; order Anura; family Myobatrachidae; genus Crinia; species Crinia signifera. Next base: position 43,998,422 of record NC_139219.1, read on the forward strand.
AACAGGACCTCGCCATAAGATGAAGAGGTCATCTATATAGCGCTTGTATGTGTCAATTTGGGTATTGACCACCAGGTTATTTAAAAGCTGGTCCTTTTCCCACTGCCACATGTAGGCATTAGCTAGGGATGGAGCTACCGGGGATCCCATGGCACACCCCGTTTTTTGTAAATAATAGCCCCCGTCGAAGTAAAAGTAATTATGCGCTAAGGTGTAACTCAATAAAGCGCTAAAAAAGTTGATCGTGGGGCCTTGGTACAAGGGGTGATTAAGGATAAGGTTGGCCACTGCCTGTACCCCATCTGAATGTGGGATACAGGTGTACAGGCTGGTTACGTCAAGTGTGGCTAGCGTGATGTTCTCCATGTGGGGACTCTGGTTGGCAAAGAGCTGTAAAAGAGAGGTGGAATCTCTCAAATAAGTGGGCAAGGATTGGATACAGGGTTGGAGATATGTATCCAGGTACACCGCTATAGGTTCGCACAGCGACCCCCTGGCAGAGATGATGGGTCTGCCCGGGGGGTGCTGCGCGTCCTTGTGTATTTTAGGTATAGTGTAAAAGATCGGCGTAACCGGGTACGCTGTCTGTAATTTTTTGCACACAGTCTCGGTGATAATGCCGTCTTTGACAGCTGTAGTCAACATAGAGTCCAGGGTACGCTTGAACTTGGGGGTATTTATTTATTTATTTATTTGCAGTTTCTTATATAGCGCAGCAGATTCCGTTGCGCTTTACAATAGTAGACAGTGATAAAACAAACTGGGTAACAGACAGACTTGGTGGTTAGAGGGCCCTGCTGCAAGCTTACAATCTATTAGGTATATAGGAGGGAAACACAAGGAAAGGCATCAGTAATAGCATAGCAGTCCCAACAAGTTACAAGTCCAGAAGGGAAGCTATATAATACATAAGTGCCTCAGAGGGTTATGCGTGTAGAACTTAAATATGATAGGCTTGCCTGAAGAGGTGAGTTTTCAGGGAACGCTTGAAAGTTTGGAGGCTAGCGGAGAGTCTAATTGTGCATGTAAGGGCATTCCATAGGATGGGAGCAGCCGGATGAAAGTCCTGTAATAGTGAATGGGAGCTAGTGATCCGCTCAGATGAGAGACGCAAATCTTGTGCAGAGCGGAGTGGTCCAGATGGGAGATATTGGGGGTTATTCTAGTCCATTCTTTCTGACAAAATCCTTCTTAGATGGACAAAACCAAGTGCACTGCAGGGGGGCAGATGTAACATGTGCAGAGAGAATTAGATTTGGGTGAGTTATTTTGTTTCTGTGCAGGGAAAATACTGACTGCAGGATTTTACACTTCAATATAGATCTCACTTTGAAGAAAAACCCCACCCAAATCTAATTCTCTCTGCACAAGTTACATCTGCCCCACCCGCAGTGCACATGGTTTTGTCCATCTACTGTAAGAAGGATTTTGTCAGAAAGAATGGACTAGAATAAACCCCATTGTGTGATAAGTGCAGAGATATATGCTGGTGCAGTATGGTTAATAGCTTTATATGCAAGTAGAAGTGTTTTATATTGAATTCGGTAATATACAGGCAACCAATGGAGGGACTGGCAGAGCGGATCAGCAGACGATGAGCGTCTTGCAAGGAAGATCAGCCTAGCAGCAGCATTTAAAATGGATTGCAGTGGTGAGAGTCTGTTCTTGGGAAGTCCAGTTAGGAGACTATTGCAATAATCAATGCGGGATATAATGAGTGCATGGATAAGAGATTTAGTAGTGTCTTGTGTGAGATACGGTCGTATTTTGGATATGTTTTTTAGATGCATGTAACATGATTTGGAGACAGATTGAATGTGGGGAACAAAGGACAGGTCAGAGTCGAGGGTGACCCCTAAGCAACGAGCTTGTGGGGTAGGGTAGATTGTCGAGTTGTCAACAATAATTGGTAGGATCTCCCTTAAGTTTTTCGTAAGTAACACTGTCCGGTAACAGTCATTCCTGTAATGGCTAATGTCCATAACAACGATGGCCCCTCCTTTGTCAGCGCTACGGATAACAATGTCCGTGCGCTGGCTGAGATCTTTGAGAGCTGTTCGTTCTATAGGAGATAAGTTGGGGAATACCTGTGGAGGGGGCTGTGGGAGTACTGCATCGAGGAGACGGGCGAAGGTTTTGATCGAGGCATTTGTGGATTGTGGATCGAACTTCGAGCGGGGCCCAAGGTTTTTGATAGCCTGGGGTAAAGGGTCTTCTCCCAGAGGCGCTGGTTGTTTAGCGAAATATTCTTTAAGTTTTAGGTTCCGGTGAAACTTGAATGTGTCGACTTTCCATTGGAAAGGATTTGGGCCCCTGGAAGGAACAAATGAGAGGCCTCTGCTCAACACCTGCATTTCTGGAGTGGTAAGTGGGGTAGAGGAGAGATTGAAGATCAGATCCGGGATCCCTTCGGGGGTTTGTGTTTTGCTTTTTCGGCGGCTTTTCCCCCCTCTTCTTGTGGGTCTTTTTGGCCGGTTTTGGGACCGGACCTGGTATGTATCCCTAAAGGGCTAGGACCGCGGATATTGCTGGGGCCACCTCTGAAAGCTGTATCAGTTTCGCTCCCCGAGGTGCTGGAATTATGGAAGCGTTGGCGGTAACCTGGGCGGCCGCCCCTTCTGCCACGGATGGAAGGTCTGGAGGTGCTGCCCAGCCACGGGTATACGGAATGTTGTTCGTAGTCGGCTTGGACTTTCTTCAACTTCTCTTTTTTGAAGCGCAGTAACTCAGTTTTGTATGCGTCCACTTGGATGTTTAATTTGTCCAACCACTTGGTGGAGGTGTCATTAGAGAGGCTCTCAAGCTTGGTGGCTTCGAATATTTCCAATTTCTCCTTGGTGAGTGCGTGCTCTTTTTTGGCCTCCTCAATTACTAGAAGGATCAAGTCCATGGAGCATTTATTGAGTATGGAGATCCACTTTTTGCAAAACGGTACGCTGTACCGGCCAATAGTCGGGGTGTTATGGACCCTAAATCCTCGAGGGATTTGCTTGCTTCTGTAATAGTCGGACAGAGTCCTTGCGTGGTATAAGAAGTCAAGTTCTTTTTTTTTTAGCTTAAACAGCTCTTTGTAGATGTCTTCGCTGGAGTCGGTATCAGTGTCGACAAATGCCGGGTCTTTGGTGAGGATGCCGTCTGCCTCAGTTTCTGAGTAACTGAAAAAGTCAGAATTATCGCACTGAAGGACGTAAGCTGCTGCTGCTGGGAATTCGGGCTGGCTGCTTGTCATGCTCGGACAGTAGCAGTATTGATAGAAGTAGAATGGTGCTGAATGCAAAGCTTACTTGACCCCTTGGGCAAGGGGAAGGTTGCAGCACAAAGTGAAAGTGATGATGCACATCAGATGTAGAGGGCAAGGATGGGGAAAGCTGGTGAAAGGGCGTGCCTGGTGCCAGGTTCCGAGTGTCAACTGCGTCCGAGTAGAAAGGCAGTCTACACCCCTATGTAGAATCCGAGAGAACTGGCACTCCTGGACTTGGGTATAAGCCAAGGTAGCTTGCCCTGGTGCCTGCAATAAGGAACCTTGCAGTCCCAATGATATAAGTCCAAATAATTTATTTCTCAGTCATGGATGTGTGAAAAAAAGTGAATGAGCATGGTGCAAACAATACAGACATATATAGGCTTAAGACATACTTACTCCCTCCCCAGCAGCCAGCCCCACGTGACCCCAGGACGGAGCCGCAGTGATGCGCCTGCCAGACGGCGCTGTGAGTAGCGGTGACGTCACCAGCGTGCGATCGCACCCGGAAACCAAGCCTGGCGGTCGCGTTGCGAGTGCTCACTGCAGGAGGGGGTAAGTATGTCTTAAGCCTATATATGTCTGTATTGTTTGCACCATGCTCATTCACCTTTTTTTGTCCTGACGACGGGGGCGACCCCGAAACGTTGACACATCCATGACTGAGAAATAAATCAGTCCTTTGCTTTCACCAACTTGAAGACCCTGTGTGCCCTTTATTTGGACATATATATATATATATATATATATATATATATATATAATATGATATGCACACATAAACGGACACACATCACTCTTACCTATAAAATAACAGTGCACTGCAGGCTGGCTAGGTCAGGAAACGCAGCAGCCAGCCTCTTCTCTCCCTATCTTTGCAGACAGCAGCACCTGCCTATCACCTCTAGCTCTGCCCCCGAGTCCCATGTAGCCCCACCCCCGCTGATTTCCATGAAGCTCCGCCCACATGAAGCCCCGGCGTGTAGCAGTCAGCTTCTTCCTCACCCCGTATCTGCATGGTGTTCCAGGCGGCTTAGAGGGGACTCGGGGAGGGAAGGAGGGTAATGGAGATGTGTGCAGGTTCAGGTACTGAGCGGCGGGGGGGCATCCTTTGGGCCCCTCAGATCGGCGGGGCCCGGGACAGCTGTCCCCCTTGACCCCCCCTGTCGCCGGGCCTGGGCCCAGGTGGTTACCAGACAAGACATTTATTGTCTTGGCACAGGCTTTGAAACAAAACCAAAAGGCTTGGCCATTGCAGAGTGTTATATTTAACCACATGCTATATAAATGGGCCGATTCAGACCCGTTTGTTCGGGTCCAAATTCTACCCCGTATCCGATGGTGGGGGTTTGCGCATGTGAAGGCATGTGTTCACGTTCACAACCCCTCACATGGTAGCGAGGGGATTCAGGTGGCGGGCGGACATTGGCAGGGCAGAGCTTACCTGTTCGCTAGGCTGCGAGTTTATGCCGCCTAGCGGACAGGTCTGAATAAGCCCAGAGTGGTTTCTTTATTATCTTAGATGCTTACAAAATGACACACTATCATCCACAGTCATATCATTCCCGAAATATGTGAAGTGGTCTTCTCTAACACATTAGGGTCAAACATTCAAGTGTCCAAAATAAAAGGATTTTAGATTTAGTTGTCAAGTGTGGTCAAGTGATGATCAGACCTTTATCCCTCGATAATTGTTTCTTCTGAGTCTGTTCGTTAGTTTTGTTCACGAAAACTGAACATTGTATACAATGTGGAAAACATTGCGGAATCTTGTGAAAAGAAAAGCATTTCACTTCATATCCACACTACTAGATAATGTGACAGGGAACTATACATGTAGCAAGTTAAGTGATACTGTTAAAATGTTTCCATTGCCACATGATTATTTTGAATGTAGCTAACAGACAGCGTATGCTACCTTGCGCACACCAGGCCGACAGGCCGACCGCTGGATGGAAACATACTGTATATGTAGCATGTGTTGACTGTCCCTCTTTCTTCGTCTACTCTAAGCTCTCAATTTCCCTTTCTTTTTAGTTACGTAAAACTTCAAGGTCACTGATATCATTGGATCTGTTGTATTCATATGGTTGTAGTTTAAGTTGAAACGTTCACACCAATGACTTGTATCACCGAATTACTACGATCCTTACTGTGATGCCTGAAAATGTTTCAGTTTGTATTGAACGCATTGTGTTTAATGTGCAAAGTTCTCAATAAAACACATATTGAAAAAAAATAAAAATGTTTCAATTGCATTGGCAAACAGGAAAACATGGTCAACAACTGACCACATTAAATGGACTTTTTAAGCAGGGCCTGGGTTAGGCGTAGGATGGCATAGACCAGTAAAAGCTGTGACCCATTAAGCTTGATTTAAAAACAAATACAAAATCCAGCAATGTGTTTAAAGAGAATAATTACTGTATGTCAAATACAATATGAAAACAAATAATGAATTGAAAGCCTATAAACTATAGCTGTCAAATCCAAAATAAAGCCTTTTAACTAAAACATAACTTATTGTAAAAGAGTTTTAAAGAACTCTATAGTACGCTGATGCTAAATAATTAAATGTTTTAAAATAGCACTGAGGTAATCTACAAGGCATTAACTGTGTAGAGCAGGCCTGGAAAACCTGTGGCTCTTCAGCTGTTGTGAAGTCCCAGCATACCTTGCATCAGTTTTGCTAGAACTGTCGCCATTTTCCCAAGTCTTCATAACTAAATTCTGCACCACTATTTTGATTGTTGTGAAATCATACTGGACCCTGCAATGTGAGATTTATGAATAACTGTTAAAAAAATAAATACACCCTATACAGGGCCGGTGCAAGCCCCCCCGACCGCCCCAGACAAAACTCCCCGCCGCCCGGCCGGGGGTTGGTGCGGACGATACTGCGGCACGGGGGGGGGGGGTGTTTCAGCGGGTGCGATATGGCACGGGGGGGGGGCGGGTGCCGGCGATACTGATAGCCCCCCAGCGGGGAGCAGGAAGCGGGCGGCACTGGGGGAGGTAGCGTTAATTAATGGGTGGGATGGGGGTCGGGGAGGGGAGAGGATTACCTACTCACCTGCTCCCCGCTACATGCTTTCTGGTACCTCTCTATGGTACCTCGGCGGTTCAGTACCGCCCTCCAGTGGCCAAATGCCTAGTCCTGCCTAGTGGTGGCACCGGCCCTGACCCTATATACCTGTGATGTGTTCAATAAAAAACATTTTAAAAAAATACTACTGCTACTTCTAATAATAAGTCATAATAATAATAAGTCATAATAATAATAATAATACTTCAAGAGATTCATGGCTTGTGGAGTTGTTGCATTGTTCAAAATGTATTTCTTCAAATGCAGATATTTGAACATATTTCCTCATACAGTTTTATTGAGTCTAGGGGGGGGGGGGGGGTATTCAATCTGTTCTGATATTTCCTGACAGGGGAAATATAGTCACTCACCTATTCAATGCTGCCCTTAATGACAGGAGTCCAAATAGACAGCAAACTGGGATGTAGTGCCCATTGTAATGTAGCTACAAAAAAGGCCAACAAAATTCTGACATGTATTAAGAGGGGAATGGAAACTAGGGACTCAAGGGTAATCATGCCACTGTATAAAGCATTGGTGAGACCTCACCTCGAGTACGGAGTGCAGTTCTGGGCCCCACACTATAAAAAGGACATCATAGAATTAGAAAAAGTCCAAAGGCGAGCAACAAAGCTTATTAGGGGAATGGAGAATTTAAGCTACGGGGAGAGATTAAGCAATTTGGGACTATTTACATTAGAAAAGAGATCTCAACATGTACAAGTATATCAAGGGCCAATATAAGGAACTGTCACACACCCTCTTTTCTACTAGAAAGGAATCTAGGACACGAGGGCATGAGTATAGATTAGAAGAAATTTCTTTACGGTCAGAACAGTCAAACTCTGGAACTCTCTTCCCAGAGAGGTGGTAATGGCTGGCTCATTAAATACGTTCAAGGCAAAGTTGGACAAACATTTACTGGAGAAAAACATCCATGGGTACAAATAAGAAATATAATTTGTCTGTAAAATACCAGAACCTACCAAATCAGCAATGGATATATATACCAGGTTGAACTAGATGGACGCAAGTCTTTTTTCAGCCTTACCTACTATGTAACTATGACAGTATTGAAGGCTGTCGGAAAACGGTTGAGGATTGGCAAACTGTTTTCCGACAATCCGTGTCCGTTTCCGATCATTTAAATTGTGTTTTATGTTTTTTTTTTATATCAGCCATTTTGAGGCTGAGAGAAGGTATCAATGGTGATAGCTAATGATCAAGTCAAATTCCCTCGGTAGTATGTAAGGGGATGTGTACGCAAAACCTCCCCTCGCATGTGGCGGCAAGCAGGTGAAATCATTGATTTCTCCTGCCTTCGGTAATAAAATTATATTATGGACAATATCCGCCCAGTGTTTTCATGGGGACACTCATTCTGATGCCAACCCCTGTCTCACCCTCCCTCCCTTAACCATGTGAATGCCTCACATGCGCAGACCCCCCAATATCAGAATGGGGCCAAATTCAGCCCCTTCTGTTTGGGTCTGAATTAGGCCCTACAGTACATCCATGAGTTGGAATGCGTCTTCCAAAAGATAATGCAGAGAACATCAGTGACCACAATACAATATGGTTAATAGTGGTTGTGACTGTGACCTAATGAGGCTGTGAGTGAGGGGGAGAAATCTTCAGAGGGGAGACATGGGCCATGCACAGGGCCGGCTCTACCACTAGGCAGCTTTAGGCAGCTGCCTAGGGTGCCGAGATCTAGGGGGGAGCCACCAAGTCTGCCTATCAAAAAATCAAGGATGTCTGTGAGGATCCTTGTTGTACTTAATGCTGTGGAACCTCTACAAACTCACCTCCATACTTTCTCTTGAGGCATACTTCCCTATTTTGCTGCCCTCTCTTCCTGTACTCTGTTGTTGGTGGCAAAGGGGAGGGTGGGCCTCCACAGAAAGCAGGGGTCTTGCCCACCTACCTGGGGGGGCAGGGAGGACCACTCAATTTTGGGAGGCAGTAGATTGAAGTTTTGCCTAGGGTGCTGTGAAGCCTTACACCGGCCCTGACCATGCAGCCTATTGTTGCATTACTTTGCCCCTGGAAGGAGATATCCATACAGAATGCAGCCAACCACCCATCCTCACCTTTACAGAGTTTTCATCTATCCTACCCAGGCTTTGGAAGGGCCAGAAACCTTTGCTGCATTATAGAATAAAATAAATAAATAAATATATATACATATATATACATATATATATATATATATATATATATATATATATATATATATACAGCAAAGGCAAAAGGCGTCACTCGGAGACTCATCCTGAGGACGAGCTTAAGGCTCAAAACGCTGGTGTCGGTTATCACCCTTTATGCAATAAAGCTTTGAAATTTCTACAAGAGTCTCCGAGTGATGCCTTTTGCCTTTGCTGTATCTCTGGACGTAACTAGTCCTAGGAGGGCACCGGAGCAAGCAACTTGGATTGTAACGAGTGGAGTGCCGGATTCTTTTGTCTATATATATATATATGAAAGAGAAATGAAAAGCGCACCAGTGAGCTATAGTAAGTATAACAAATTTACTATAATAAATGCACACATACATCTAGGTTTAAAATGAACAGCTTGCCAAGCATATGGATCAGCGTTACTCATGCGTGGAGATGGAATACAGACACCGCTCCAAGTGCCGCTGTCAGGAGGTTCGGGTCCAGCACGCCAGTAGCCACTTTGCCAGGAGATGCTGGAGAATAATCAGGACCAACGAATGGACGTAACCACGTCAGAGAGAGACGCCACGCCCAACACGTTATTATCACAGGTGCCGCATAGCATTTAGCTGCTATGTGGCACCTGTGATAATTGGTAGAAATACATGTAGATGCCAGGGACTAGCCACACCCCCTGATGAAGTCATACTGAATGACGAAACGCGTTGGGAGTGGTCTCTCTCTCTCTGACGTATACCAATTATTACAGGTGCCACATAGCAGCTAAATGCTATGCGGCACCTTTGATAATAACGCGTTGGGCATGGCCTCTCTCTCTGACGTGGTGACGTCCATTCGTTGGTCCCGATTATTCTCCAGCGTCTCCTGGCGAAGTGGCTGCTGGCGTGCTGGACCTGACCTCCTGGCCGCGGCACTTGGAGCGGTGTCTGTATTCCATCTCCATGCACGAGTAACGCTGATCCATATGCTTGGCAAGCTGTTCATTTTTAAACCTCGATGTATGTGTATATTTATTGTAGTAAATTTGTTATACTTGCTATTGCTCACTGGTGTGCTTTCATATCTCTTTTTGAAAGCATAACATATTGATCCGTGGCTGGATCTTGAAAAGCAAGCACACATCTGGGGATATATGGACCCTGTTTTAACCACAATCTGAGGACATTTGCGCTGGGTATCACTCTTCTATATATATATATCACTCTCACGGCGGGGCACTCAGAGGTCAGAAATAAAAGCCAAAACACACTGTACAGTATGTCAAAGGCGTAACTACCATAGGTGCAAGGGGTGCAACTGTTATGGGGCCCAGAGCTGAAGGGGGCCCATCTTTACAGTCTAAGGTATATGTGCTATATTCATTTATTACCAACAGTTGCTAAATAGGGGGCCTATACAAACTTTTGCTATGGGGCCTATGAATGTCTAGTTACGGACAGAATTTTTATAGTCACCAATGAAGTGAACTCTCTACTGTAAAATGGCCACGAATAGGAGTGGTGGCGGCAAGCACACCACCTATTGCACAGAGAAGACCAACAGCACAAAGAAAGTCTAGTATTGCTATATTGTGCAAATATATTGTATTTTGGAAGAGCAGGGAGCACAGGACAGCAGTGGCGGTATTCAGATGAGTCAGAGATATGGATAACGTATAGTATTCCACAGCCACCTGTACAGTGCTCCTTATGAGTCATGTCAGCACCCCTCACTCCAACCCATACCACGTCACAGCATTCAGCAAGCCGCACCCGCTCTCAGCACGGCAGAGCAAAGCCCAAGGGTATTGATGGAGTCCCAGCAGCGGTATCCCAGCGGTGGCCATGCGTATACAGAAGATCGGGGCAGCCGCTGCGTACTCACACAGAGCAGGAGCAGGAGGAGAGCAGCAGTGAGTTGCGTGGTGCGGCCCGGACCAGCTCCGTGCTCCACTCCAAGACCGCTGAAAGAAGCACTTTGCGAACAGCCAATTCTATCAGAAAGCCCACCAGTGTGTGCACACTTGCCTCCCCAAGCGGTAAATACCAGATACGGTCCTCAGGTAATGGATTAGCAGGATAAAAACCAGGATTTTGTTGAGAAGCTTAGAACAGCATGTCATAGTTCCTAGTTCTTAGTGCAGTTCTGTTTGTCTAGGTTCCTGCTTCAGAGTGGTCCCAGTCCCTGTATCCAGCATTGTACACAGCCTATCAGCATGTTTCTGGTTCCCAGCCGTGTCCGTCTCTGTCCTGAGGTCCTGTGCTCCTGTTGCAGTGACTCCTTGCCTGAGTCTGCTGTGCTTTTCCTTCAGATAAGTCAGGGGTCACCCTGCAGTGTTTTTCTATTGTTACTGTACTGCTACCATCTCTGCATTGTTGCAGTTGCTCGTGCAGGGGGTCAGGTTTGTCCTGTCAGGGTTCACTCCCTCCCTGTGTGGGTAGTCAGGGTTTTTAGTATTTACCACCTTAGTGCATTGTTGCACCTGTGGGGTTATTTTTCCCACGCATTGGTAGGCTGGGTGTGTACGCCATCTCACCCCACCTTGCCATGTGTCCCACTTCCTGCGGGCCACCTTGTCCCACCCAAGACCAGGCGGCACCGGTCTGGAGCTGGACCTAATTTAGCCCCACAACATGGCTGTTATTGGTGAAGCCTTAGCCCACAGGAGGCCAGCAGAACCGTGGAATCACGTCAACTGGGTCCACACACCCAGTCCTACCTTACATTATAACTGCCCATTAAAAAAATTCTTGAGTTAGGTCCAGTCCTGTCTTGCCGTAGTATTGTATTGTTTTAGTTGTTTGGTCTGTGACCTTGCACAGCTATGCCATGCAGGCCATGCAGGAGTCATTAGCAGCTCTAAATTTGGCTTTCACTGCCTTTAAACCGGGGCGGTTAAAGGTTCTGCAGCAGTCCCTACTGCAGCTGCAGGGACTCTTCTGGCCAAGCTGAGTCCGGTTTCAAGACCTATTCCTGTCTCTACTGTGGCAGAGGTACTTGTCCCAGAACCCACACAAAAAAGTACTCTGAGCTATAATTGGGGTCCTAGAACTAGGGATCGCCATTATAGATTCAGGAATCAAAGGAGGACATTTCCCTTATCTTCCACCTTTCCTGTAAAATCAGAGTTGCAAATCCCTAAGGGGAAATCCCAGGTAATAGGCTCAGGGGGAATGTTTAGTAGCATTGCCTCTGATGTTGTGGGTCCTGGAGTTGCCTCCGATGTTGTGGGTCCCGGAGTCGCCTCCGATGTTGAGAGTCCCAGGGTCGCTTCCAATGTTGAGGGTCCCGGGGTCAGCTCCGATGTTGAGGGTCCCGGGGTCGCCTCTGATGTTGGGGGTTCCGATATGTGCCCAATGTCCCGGTCCCCACGGGTGACTCCATTACCGGGGGCCCGCTGGGCGATTCTGTTGCCGGGGGCCTGCTGGGCGACTCCATTGCTGGGGGCCCGATGGGGGGCCATTCCGTTTTCAGAATGGGCCTCGGAGGTCACTAGCCTAGAAGACATTTTGAAGGCCATAACCCCTAAGGGGGTCTCTAAAGTCACAGCCTCAAGTGCCTCAAGTGAGGTCACTGGTGCCATTACCCCAGTGAACCACTCAAGCCAGTCAGTGCAAAAGGCCCAGCCCATGGCTATTGCCGCTGGGTTTGCTCTTTTGTCTCCCTCTTACAGGAATGTTCCTGGAATATTAGCTTCTAGAGCAGTGGAATCCATGTTTGATTCATTCTCAGATTCTGATTCAGAATTTGTGTCTGAGATTGATGGTATTTCAGTTTTTACAGGCCACATGGTTTATGAAGAAGCCTTTTTCAAACCGGGGACATCTTCTCTTACTAAGCATTCTAAGAGAACAAAAAAGAAAAATAAGCACTCTTATTTGGCACTGACCTTTTGCTTTTGCCCTGCTTGCCAATATGCACTTGTTCTGGTCTTTTTGTGTCCAGTGGTCACCTTCAGGGGAGGCACTGTTACAAGCAAGCTGCAGCCACAGCTTGTTTATGTTTTTCATATTTTTTGTTGTTAGTACCCACTTGCCAGGGTTTTGGAGAACCTGGTATTGGCCTTGACTCCTCCTCAAGGGGGGGGGGGGGTACTGCTAGGAGCCATTATAAGTGGCACATTTCTGTCTTGTCTGTTCTGTCTGGTTTTCAGTCTGTGTTTGGTATTTTACTCTCTGGTGGCCTCTGGTGATGGGTCTGTGCGATTGCGGCTCAATCTCCTGTGAATTTAATTATGCACAGAGAAGACAGCTGAGATGGGCAATCAAAAACGTTTGGGTACTTGTTTCCTAGCACGGCCACAATCGTGAGTAATCGTGTCCCTTACTTAAGGGACACGATTACCCACGATGGACCCGATTTCTTTTGAAATCAGGTCCATTTTGCCGGCTAGGATAAAATATCGGGGGCATCGCGTCGGTCGGGACCATTAACATTGGTCCCGACGCGACCGACGCGATGCCCCCGATATTTCCATAGACTTCAATGTTAAAAAATATTTTAACATTGAAATCTTGTCGGGAAAGGTAAAATATCGGGGGCATCGCGTCGGTCGGGACCATTAACATTGGTCCCGACGCGATGCGACGCGATGCCCCCGATTTTTGCATAGGATTCAATGTTAAAAAATTTTTTAACATTGAAATGGTGTAAAAATGTCAAAAAATGTGAAATGGGTCCATATGACCCATTTCACATTATAGATGTCCCCGTCGTCGCCCCACGATAGACGCCAACCCGAAGCGTGGCGAGCGCAGCGAGCCCGCGAGAGGCGGCGGTACGCGTCCTCCGACCTTTTCATGCCCTACTATCCACTAGGGCGTGGAGCGAGAATAGAATAGTGTGGCGAGCGCAGCGAGCCACCGAGCCCGAAGCGTGGCGAGCGCAGCGAGCCCCGCGAGGGGACGCGGATACCTTCACAGTTATACGCGTCCCCTTGCGGGCTTCACAGGTGTCCGTGGCGACGCGGACACCTGTGAAGCCCGCGAAGGTACGCGTTTACCTGTGAAGGTATCCGCGTCCCCTCGCGGGGCTCGCTGCGCTCGCCACGCTTCGGGCTCGGTGGCTCGCTGCGCTCGCCACACTATTCTATTCTCACTCCACGCCCTAGTGGATAGTAGGGCATGAAAAGGTCGGAGGACGCGTACCGCCGCCCCTCGCGGGCTCGCTGCGCTCGCCACGCTTCGGGTATGCGTCTATCGTGGGCTGCTGTTAACGCGCTTCAATTTGGGGGGTTGGGAATTTTTTTCATTGAATACAATGTAAAATTGGGTCCCAGGGACCCAATTTACATTGGATTCAATGAAAAAAATCGGGTCAAAAATCGGTCGGTCGCGTCGATCGCATCGCATGCGACCAAATCGCATGCGATGCGATCGACCCGATTTTTTTCAGCACGACCACCCCGATCTTAATCGGTGTGGCCGTGCTAGGAAACAAGTACCAACGTTTGTAATTACTACTACATAGGCCATGTGATCCTGGTTGTCTTGGTAGTCCATGACACTATACAGAATTATAAATCATTAATAGCAGCCAGAAGAAACAAACCAAGGAGAAATGGCAATTTTCTTCTTATACCCTGCCCCTTTTTTGTCATTGGATTGTTGCTTTCAATAATAATAATATTCAAAAGAAAATTCTGTGGTTGAAAAAGTCATTATTAAATGTAGCCCATGGCTGACCGCAGTGAAAGTGTTAAGTTGACCAATATGAAAACCTTTAATATGGAAACTGGCTTCTAAAGGAATGAAAAGTTAATGAGAAAGTTGCGTGGGAGGAAATATGAGGAGTTCAATTTTTGACACGCTGAGCTTGTTCTTGGTTAGAAAAATGGCTAAACATGACAGGCCATTGTTTTCTTCCAGTCTAACTGCTGTGTTAGTGTGTTACATCCAGCTGAAAGGATCTCTCAGATCACCCATCAGTAAACCAATCATTAATTTTTTTTTTACTCTTAGTTTTGTAGTGGCTTCTATTGCGTTACAGCTCCTTCAGCTGAATTAAGCAATTGGACACCTCCCCTGCTGCTCCTGAGGGCAGTTAAGTAGCACACAGCCATTAACCTTCTTTAAAGAGTTCATTTAAAGTTAATCTCCTCAATAAAACATTTCCTTCTTACTTGCTTTTGCAAATAGGGAAAGGTAAAAATAACATTCCGCTAATATTTATGGTGTCACAAAAACAAAAAAAAACATTACTATATGTTTTTGTTATCAACTGCAAAGTATATGGACAAGTGGGGTTTTTAAGTTTTCAAAAATGTACCTATTGTCTTTATCATGCACACATACTTATAGAGGTGCACTAGAGGTACTTATAGAGGCGCTCACGTGCTGATTTTAGAAAAATATACTGGTAGGCTAATTGGCTCCCAACAAAAAATATGAACCCTAGAATGTCTGTGTGCATGTATGGGTGCCGGATGGGTTCCCGACAGTCGGGATCCCGACAGTCATTTACCCGACGTCGGGATCCTGACTGTCAAAACGCTGACAGCCGGGTGCCCGACGGCCACCCGCTATTTTCCCTCGTGGGGGTCCACGACCCCCATAGAGGGAGAATAGAAGAGGTTGCTCGCGTAGCGAGCCACCGTGCCCGCAGCGTGGCGAGAACAGCGAGCCCGCAAGGGGCTTTTTTGCACTCACCATGCTGTCTGACTGGCAGTCGGGATCCCGACGTCGGGATAATGACTGTCGGGATCCCGACTGTTGGAGTCCCATACCACACCCGCGTGTATATGTGGTAGGGAATATTTATTTATTTAATTACAGTGTCTTATATAGCACAGCATATTCCGTTGCACATGGAAACAACAGTGATTAAACAAACTTGGTAGATACAAACCGACATGGAGGTAGGAGGGCCCATATAGATTGTAAGCTCCACTGGGACAGGGACTGATGTGAATGTTCAAATATTCTCTCTAAAGCGTGGCGGAATATTTATGCGCTATATAAGAAACAGCTAATAAATAAATAATAAGGCCCACAGTAACAGAGCCGTTTACACAAAATGCCCACAGCAGCATCACTGCTTATACACATAATGCTCGCAGTAGCAGTGCTGCTAACACACATAGTAGTAGTGCTGCTTACACATACAGTGCCCACAGTAGAAGCGCAGTTAACACTATGCCTGCCATAGTGTTGCCACTTACACATAATGCCTACAGTAGCATTGCTGGTTACACATAATCACCGCAGTAGCAATGCTGCTTATACACATTGAACCTTATTCCGGTCCACACGCAGCACTTCGATTTCCACAGCATTGCGTGGGGACTAAACACCGCTCACACAGCCGAAACCACCACCCCCTCGCTCCAGGGCCGGTGCTAGGCACCGGAGCGCCCCAGGCAGGGGGGCGCCCCGGCGCCCACCCGCTCCACTGGAGGGGGGGCTTTGCGATGCGGCCACCGTGCCGCTACAGGGGTGGGGGTGACGCGGTCGCTCCACTGGGGGATTGGTGGCTTGGGTTGCAGGGTGTGATGCGGCCGCTGCTGTCATTCGACGGGGGGAGGGGGAGCGATGTGGTGGCGGCTGACGAGGTTGCTGGGGGGGCGTGACAGCAGCCACTCACCTTCATCCGGGGGGGGGTCCGTGCTCGTAAAGTCATTCCACAGGGGGGAGGGGGGCGATGCAGTGGTGGCCACGAGGTTGCTGGGAGGAGTGACAGCAGTCATTCACCTCCATACCTCCATCCAGGGGGGTCCCTGCTCCCGACTACCGCCCTCCAGTGGCCGGCACCCTAGGCAAATGCCTAATGCTGCCTTTTGGTGGCGCCGGCCCTGCCTCGCTCACCGAGTTCCCTTCATGGCTACAAAATGGATGTTTTCCATAAAATGATTTTGCATGGAATGATTTGGAAGGTACATGCGAAACTAAGACACTCTCTGGTGTGTTTTGCGTGTTCCCCATATGGGAAGAGGGCGGGCAGCTGACATCCGGTGATGTCATCTGCCCGCCCCCTGGCAGCCACGTCACTGCCTAATTTCCATGGGAACGCCCAGCCTTTTCATTGGAACACCCATGAAACGCAGGGCGTTCCCATGGGCGCAGCCCATAACCACCACCCACGCTCCCTGCCCGCACTGGTGGATGCGAACAGGATGGCTAACTGGCAGTTTGCCGTGCCCGCTCACACCCAGCCTATGCACATGTTCAGAAATGTGCATGCGCATAATGAAAACATTGCTTCCCTGTGCGAATGTGCAGGGGAGCCTGTAAACCAGAATAAGGCCCATAATGCCCACAGTAGCAGCGCCGCTTATACATACAGTATAGGGCCCGGTTCATCCCTAATCTTACGGCTGTGTATTTGCATAGCAGCCGATTACCGGTGCACTGCATGGGCATATGGACCTCAATATGTGCGCACATGCATTTGCATGGTGTGCAACTGAAATTTCAAGGCAGGATTTCACTAAAGCTGGTCTGCGTCTACCTGATTGCAATCAGGTCTGAATTACCCCATAATGCTTACAGTAGTAGCGCCCCAATGCATAACACCCACAGCACAATATATTATGCCCACAGTAATAGCACTGATTACATACTGGATAATGCCCACAGCAGAAGCACCGCTTATTCACATAATGCCCCCAGCAGTAGCACCTGTTATACATAATGCCACCAGTAGCAGTGTTGCTTATACACATACTACCTGCAGTAGCAGCACCGCTAATACATGATGTCACACTACCATTATGTTTGGGGAGGCACCCAGCTAGAAATGCACTTGGTGCATCCTTAGCGGACCTAAGGGCATGCTCGGCACCCATCTTCCTGATCCTGGAGCTTCTTCTGTGTTGTCATGACGATAATTGCACCAGGGGGTGCAGGGTCCAGTGCCAAGTATCGCATGCAGGGACAGAGCTTGTGATAAAGTTTTGTCCCCGGGTTATTCTTCACAAAAAAGACCAATCGCCGATATTGCCACCGCAGGCAACCGCTCCCCACTTCACCCCTGGAATACTCACCAACCACCGGGGATCGGCTCCTGCAGCACTGCCGGTCTTTGTAGCTACCTTCTCCTGTGACCACCGATGCTGTCAAGTGAGCTGCTGATATGCAGCATCACTTTACTGCAACAGGGGTCACAGCACAGCGGGAGGCCTCGAAGACCAGCAGATCTCACTGGAACAATGATCACTGGACATTGACGAGGTATGTTTTTTTTTTATTTTTTTCATTCTGTGTGCCTGTTGGACATACACAGCTGATCACCCTGGCCCCATCCGTGCCTAAGAGCAGAGGAAGCAGCGCAGAAGCTCAGGATTCACATCTGAGCCCTGTGATATGCTAACTGAGGCCGACGTTACTATCACAGGGCCAAAGGTTTTTTTCTTTCACATTTGTTTGTCAATTTGGACAGATCACATTTCCCATTCTAAGTAAGGGAAATGTGATCTGCTTACTAAAAAATGCTATTTGAGGGGTTTGGAGCAGTTTATCATGAAAAATGCTCCCTAAAGCCCTTTAGTGCATTCAGGTGAAACTAAAATAAAAGGATGTGAAAAAACCCTTTTTCACATAATTTTAGTAAATATAATGTTAGTAAATGGGCCCCTTAATGTTTCAAAAACATTATGATCAAAAGCAGAAAGAGGGTACGTTTGCACGGAAATAGATGTGCTGGATGCATGCATATTTTGAGGTAAGTAAATGACCGTTCTTCGTTGCTTGATTTGCTAATGCAGATTTGTTTTTTCTCAGCTTTAAAAAAACAGAAGCACAAACAAAGAGGAATAAAGTTTTATTGAAAATGTATCAACTACTTTCATTAAGTTTGTTGCTTTTAGGTATAACTATGCTGTTTATAGTTCATTTTAACATGTAGAGCACTATTTTCTTTTGCTATTGCCTCTTGAGTGCCAGCAGGTCTTTTCGATGGGTTAATAGACATGTACTGTCTGTGAAACAGCTGCCGCATATCGAGTAGAATTTGCACACTTGGAATATTTGGAAAATAATTGAACTTGGCAGGTTTGTTGCAGATTTAAATGGGGGTCCACCACTTGGGCGCCGGCCTCCAATCCATCCTTCCTGCAGCTCAAAATATGGAAATTTGAATGACTTTGCCTGTTTTTATTGTATATGTTTCAATAAACAATTTTCAGAACATATTTATCTTGGAATCATTTCAAAATATATCACTTCTTTCTAATCAAATATAGGCCAGGAGGAAATTATCCTGTCCTAATTTTCATTTGCTCTTAGGGAGAAAAAGTCATCAACATCCTATCTGCATGATACACACACTGGCAATCGCATTGCCGCTGCTGCCAGGCCGGTGGCATGTCGAGCTTGCCAAAAAACAGATGTTCCAGCTAGACTAATACATTTCTCAGCTTGACATTTTTATCGGGGCTACATAGCCGTTCAACAACCTGCATGGTGATGAGCACACACTATTTTACATCTATCTGAAATTAGGCATATAATAAAGGAAGTAAAAATGGATTTGCTTCTATGAGTGCTGTGGGCACGAGATGCTGGTGCTTCTAATACAAATTTAGCAGAGCTGTACTTGACCTGTCATTGCTTTTTTTTTATCTTCCAAACAGATGAGTTCCTTTGTTTAGCCACTTTTGCTGCTTAAATGAATGAATTATGGGCCATCAGAATTGTCGTCATGTGGTAGTTTATTGTGTTTGCAGCTTTCCTTGCCATAGGTCAGAGAGCACCTGGAAGGTTTGGAGTGAGGCATTCTTCAAAGGGAGAGAAGTATTAGAAAAGGAGGACGTGCACTGAAACTAAAGGGAGGGGGTGTAGGGGAAATTTGGAGGAAATTTAAAGGAAAATTGCTTCACAGAAAGGATGGTGGACAATTGGAATAGCCTCCTGTCAGAGATAGTAGATGCTATAGAATTCTAAACATACACGGAAGGGACATAAGTATCTCCGAATAAAGAAATAAGGATAACATATGGTGTGAGGTAACAATATGGGGGCAGACTAGATTAACCAATAGCTTCTTATCTGCAGTCATATTCTACTTTTCTATGTTTCTATGTTCAAAATGTTGGTAATGTACTGTATGTGTACATTTCACTGGGAAAAAAGCGCTTATGTGTCAAGGTTATATGGCATAAATGTAATACAATAATAATGGTAAATGAAATGTGCTTTGCCGCTGAAAAGGAAAAGGTTAGTGTTAAAATGTTTACAGCCCTTATTGGGCTTTTTTTGGGGGGGAGAAGGTTTTGCGGGTCCCGGCTGTGGTTGAAGGTGTAGCACTATTGGTGAAGATCCTCGGCAGCTCTAACTGTCCCTAAGCTTACCTAGGTCTTCTGGCTTTCCATTCTTCCTCCACGTCGTCTGTATTCCGGACCTCCGCAAGAACGCCGCGATTACCGGAAGTTCGGATGTGATGACTTTCAGAATCGGCGGTGTGCGGACTTGAGTGTTCCCCGGCTTCCAACGCGTTTCGAGAGATTTGCTCTCCTTGACAAAGAGAGCAAGTCTCTCGGAACGCGTTGGAAGCCGGGGGACACTCAAGTCCGCACACCGCCGATTCCTGCTGCGATCCCCCCCTGCAGCGCCGCCGGACGCATCCCCCATAGGTTTCTATGGGGGATGCGAAGCTGTCCAATGTATCAACGTCGGGCAGCCTGGCATCGCACCCCTGGGCTATCGCCATTCTGATATGGCGATAGCCCATTGTAACCCATGGCTACGGGATCGCACTGCGAGCGGGGCAGTGCGGTCACAGGGGTCGGCGGGGGTCAGCGCATAACCGGGCATGCGCAGAACCCCCCGGCTTCCGGGTCAGGGCTTCGCAGGGAGGGGCTCCTTTCGGAGCCCTGTTCCTGCGCCCTCAAATTGATACATCCAGGCGGTATCAGATGATACCGCAATGCGATGCCCGGCGGTATTATCACGCCTGCATCGCAATACAATGATAAATGCGCCCCTTAGTCAGAGAAAACCTGAGAAATATGACTGGAAAGTGCAATTAACAGGTCAGATGTGGACTGCCGCTTTGAAGTTGGATATCTCCAGTTCCCCAGGGCTGATTTTCACAATTCTGTTAGCCCTGGAAAAAGGGGATCCTCAGCTATCAGAATAGGACCCTTATACACCTGGGGCCCCTGGGCAACTGCCCATTAAGCCCTTACGAAAAGACGGATCTGTTAATACATTTAAAAACTGTTAAGGTAGAAATGTTTTATGATAGGGGTAAAGGGGAAATTGGAAAGACAAGTGCACAGGCATGGGGAATCAGTTAATTTCAATCCAAAAATGTGTATGTTAATCCACAAGTAATTAAAGTAAGGTAACAAAAGGTAATTGGTGTGGAGGTGCACCCTTGAGAGTAAATACCAGGGGCGGATTGGCCCACCGGGAAACCGGGCCGTTTCCCGGTGGGCCGGCACCTTTTATGTCAGAATGGGCCGCTATCCTACCTAACTGGGCCGCCGCAGCATCTCCGTGCTGGGCCGCGGCACTGTGCCCGAAATGAAGATGGCTGCGTGTGCTTCCGTCCGACTCCTTCCTCCCTGCTGCTGGGGCTGCAATGAGCTGCAGATACAGCTGCTGGCAGCCAGGGGGAGCACCTCTCAGACTGATGACGTCAGCCTGAGAGGGGAGAGAGACGAGGAGCAGCAGCGCTGTGGCCGGGAAGGGGCAAACGCAGGATTTTCAGAAGGGGGTTTCCAGAGGGGCGGAGCAAAGCACGGAGATGGACACTTAGGTGACCCAGTAAATGCCGGGTCAGTTAAAGTATTATAGATAGACCAAAAGTATATAAAAAATAATAATAATAACACACACACATATATATATATATATATATATACATATACAGGGGCGTCAACAGCAGTGTAGACCCCTGGGCATAGCAATGTATTGAGGCACCTCCGATCCTCCAGCAGTAGGGGTGGGGGAGGCTTTGATGTCCAGCGGGTGGTAGGGGGTATTATATCAACCGCTCAGCATGTAGGGCCTGGATCAGTGATTTCACTAATTACCCCTTTACTGCACAGAGGGTGGGAGAAGGGGGCATTGGGCTGAATGAAGGGGCCCTGATACATAACTTTCAGGGTGGTAGAGGATGTTTAATATGCAGAGGAGGGGTGCATAGCGGAGTGGGCTTATTATTCATAATTTTCTGGTGGGAGGACAGCTTGCTTGACTGCAGATATCTCCAGTTCCCAGAAATAGATTTCTTAGATTTTAATGGAATTAAAAACTAGAGGATCCCACCTACCAAATGATATTAGGGTCTAGGGGATCAGAGTTCAGGAGGTAGAGCAATCTGCCAACGAGAATATAAAACTACATACCAGGTGTGTGGAGCTGGAGCAGTAACCAGCTGCTGAAAGGCTGATATCTCTGGTTCTGGGAACAGTAGAGACAAGCTACTAGTGTCTCTCAAAGAGGGAGAGTCCCAGACTTTGGAATATACCCTCAGAAAAACTCTAAGTCCGACAGAACCTGAAATATCTGACTGGGAAGAGCCATTAACAGGCTTGGACGGGGACCACTGCTTTGAAGTCAGATATCTCCGGTTCCCAAGGGCCGATTTTTAAAATTCTTGTACCCATGGAAAGAGGGGACCCTCAGCTTTCAGCCTAGGGCCCTTAGACTCCTAGGGGGGTTTCTGGGTACTCGGAAACCCCCCTGCGTGCGCTACTGCCGGGCTTCAGCTTCCAGCATTATGTAAGTCACACTGGGGGCTCTGGGGACACTGGTTGGCAACCTTGTTAGGAATGTGTGTGTGTGTGTGTGTGTGTGTGTGTGTGTGGGTGTGTGTGTGTGTGTGTGTGTGTGTGTGTGTGTGTAAGGGAAGAGAGAGAGACTCACTCCTGTCACTGTGTGTGAGGGACATGGGAAAAAAATATCCCTGCATGTGCCAGTTTTACAGTGTAGGCTGTGCTGGAGGGGATTCTGTGTATGTGACATTCCTGCACTTTAGGGGGAAGGGGGTCTGTGACTGTCTGCTGTCTGCATTAGGGCAGACAGACTCACTGTGACAAATCAGCTCCCCCTCCAACTCAGCTCCCCCATAGGCAGACATGTGACATTCAGACTCCCCCCCCCCCCCCATTTCTGTCTATAGGGGCTGTGCTGGAGGGGTATGTGACATGTCTGCCTATGGGGGGGGGGAGCTGAGCTGGAGGGCCTGGGGCATGTGAATATGTGACAAGTCTGCCTATTTGTGTGTGTGTGTGTGTGGGGGGGGGGGGCTGTGCTGGAGGGGGATCTGATTACGTGACATGTCTGCCTATGGGGGTGGGGGATGTACTCAGGCCCGGCGACAGGGAGGGTCAAAGGGTGCAGCTGACCCGGGCCCCAGCGTTCTCAGGGGCACCAAAGCATGGCTGCGGCGATGATGCACTCAGTTGCCTACACAGCACCCTACTCAGCCGACCGCCCACTTAACCCTCCTGCCGCGCAAGTTCCTTCACCCACTACCCAGCCACACTGTGGGCGTTACATGTATAGGCGTCATTACTACTGCGGGCATTATGTGTATAAGTGTTGTTACTACTGTGGGCGTTACATGTATAAACATCGATACTACTGTGGGCATTACATATATAGGTGTCATTACTACTGCGGGCGTTATGTGTATAAGTATCGTTACTACTGTGGGCATTATGTGTATAAGTGTTGTTACTACTGTGGGCATTACTTGTACAAGCGTTGTTACTACTGCTGCCGTTATGTGTATAAGTATCGTTACTACTGCTGGCATTGTGTATAAGTATCGTTACTACTGCGGGCATTACATGTATAAGCATTGTTACTACTGCGGGCGTTATGTGTATAAGTATCGTTACTTACAACCCCCCCTGTGGCAACCAGCATAAAATGCCCCCCCCCCACCCCCCCCCTGGCGCCAACCAGCATGTAACCCCTGCAAGGAGCATATAACCCCTGGCAACAAGCATGTAGATAAGCAGCACTTATGTACTATAATATATACTGGGCATTACGGTGTGTGCTATAATATATACTGGGCATATCGGTGTGTGCTATAATGTGTACTGGGCATCACGGTGTGTGGCATTTGTATAATGGGCATCACGGTGTGTGGCATATGTATAATGGGCATCACGGTGTGTGGCATATGTATAATGGAGCATCACGGTGTGTGGCATATGTATAATAGAGCATCATGGTGTGTGGCATATGTATAATGGGCATCACGGTGTGTGTGGCATATCTATAATGGGCATCACGGTGTGGCATATGTATAATGGAGCCTCACGGTGTGTGGCATATGTATAATGGAGTCTGACGGTGTGTAGGCATATGTATAATGGGCATCACGGTGTGTGGCATATGTATAATGGGCATCACGGTGTGTAGCATATGTATAATGGGCATCACGGTTTGTGGCTTATGTATAATGGAGCATCACAGTGTGTGGCATATATATAATGAAGCCTCACGGTGTGTGGCATATGTATAATGGGCATCACGGTGTGTGGCATATGTATAATGGGCATCACGGTGTGTGGCATATGTATAATGGCCATTATGGTGTGTGGCATATGTATAAAGGCCTTCATGTTGTGTGGCATATGTGTAATGAGCACCACGGTGTGTGGCATATGTATAATGGGCATCACGGTGTGTGACCTATGTATAATGGACTCGTTATACATAGGTCACACACCGTGATGCCCATTATACATTTGCCACACACCGTGATGCTCAATATACATATGTGGCTCTCTGTGTCCCCGCTGTCACTCTCTCTGTCCCTTTGTCCTTGCTGTCCTTGAGTTTTGGCTCATACCGTGTGGCACAATGTGTTAAGGGCACTAGTATTAGATAGTATAAGGGGTCCTACTAGTGTGGTGTATAAGGGGTATGTGGTGTGGTACGCTACACTTAAAGACACAACCCTTTTTCAGTGGCCACACCCCCTTTCCCGGAGCGCGCGCGCCTTCGGCGCACGCATATGTAAGTAATTTATTTTCCCATACCCCCACTTTAAAATGTCCACTTCGAGCACTGTGTATATATATATATATATATATATATATATATACACACACATATACATACATACATACATACTGTATATATATTTATACATATATACATATACGCCACCCTACATCCCACATCCTATGCCACTCTATGTCTCCCCTCTGTCACCCTACATCCTACGCCACCCTGCGTCCCCCCTCCCTGTATCCTCTGCCACCATGCAACCAACGCTACTCTGCGTCTCCCCTCCCTGCATCCTCCACCACTTTGCGACTCCCCTCCCTGCATCCTTTGTCACTCTGCGTCCCCCCTCCTACACTGCATCCTGTGCCAACATGCCCCCTCACAATCTGCGTCCTATACCACCCTGCATACGTCCTCCCTCCCTTCGTCCTCAGCCACCCTGCATCTCCCCTCCCAGCATTCTACACCACCCTGCGTCCCCCCTCCCATGCGCCTATTCTGCAGCCTGAGGGGCTGGGGACATAACCAGCAGCTCGGAGAGCAACTAGCCATGCCCCCACAGCGGCAAAAATGGGGCGTGGCCTCATTGAAATAGGCCATACCCCCATAATGCTACCCCCCCCCCTCCCTCCCATTAGGGCTGCTTCAAGATATTTCCCGGGCTGGTTTTAATTCCCAGTCCGCCCCTGGTAAATACGTTAGGAATTTGAAGAAGAAGGAAATTATGTGTGATCTCATAGACACAATATGAGTTTGTCAAAATGATTAACATAATAAAATATTATTGATGATGGAACCAGTACCAGAAATAATAGAATGAAAAGGTGGGGTCATAAGATTAAGTTTGGTAAATCATAAGTGGGATCTCTCAGAAGTCAGGAGATTTTTTTTATACAGGTCATCATCTACCTTTTCAGATGCTTAATTATAGGTGTATAATCTGATGTACATTTAAAAAAAATAATCTTTTTTATGTCAAATTAGTTTTTTGGTTTACATTGTCAAGTATTAACCCTTTGAGTGCCAAGTGAATTTGTCAAAATAGGTGTGAAAATTTTATTTCAATGTATATAACAAATGTGAGAGAGATTTTTAATTGATATTTTGAACATCTCTCATGGGCCCTTATTCTGATCGGTGCGGCCCGATCAGAAATATGCGGTGATGTCCGTCTTGGCGAATCCCCGCCTTCCATACGGATCGCCACCTCCGTCCGTATGCGGATATGTGGCGGTCCGCATGAATGTGGACGGGGATACGCCTCCTCCATGGTGGGAGCAGCCCCTGCATTCGATGGTCGCCGAACATCGAATGCAGGGCCGCACGCTCCACCAGGTCCCGCAACACAAGACCACACGGACACTTGTCCGTGTGAAATCTTGTATGGGGGCGGGCAGCTGACATCCGGCGATGTCAGATGCCCGCCCCGTACCCACGCGTCACGGCCTCATTACCATGCATACGCCCCGCGTTTGCATGGGAACGCCCATGAAACGTGGGGCGTATGCATAGGGTAATGAGGATAAGTAGCCCCTCACGCCCCTCTACGCCCCCTGTGCGGCGTATAAAGAATCCATGCGGCGAAATCGCCTGCACATGCGCAGAGTGACCTCTGCACATGCGCAGACGATAAACATCGGCGGCCCGTACGCAAGCGGGAATATCCGCACCGATCAGAATAAGGGCCATGGAGATGTTAGCACTCAAAGGGTTAACAGCAATTTTACAATTTTATAAATATTTTCAATATATTCCTCCTAATATTATAAATAATACATACTACACATTCCAGCATGCCCTGCCACAGATTTAGCACTCTCTTGTACATAAGATGTGGCAGGACATAATAAGATATGTAGTCCCACAGCTGGAGGACCACAAGTTTGACATCATTGCTCTCCTCCATTACTTTCTTGGCAAAGGACTTCTAATAGAACTAAACTTGCTACTCTATACTGTCAGTGTTGTAATCCAAAATACCTTTATATGTAAAGATTTTATACTGTAGTGTTGTAACGTAAGCGTGTACATGCGTGTGGTGGTGGGCAGAGCCCTCAGCCAGGACCGCTGTTTAGGATGGCCGCGGCGCACACTACACTGGCTCTATTGACCTCCTCGGGCAGATCGCTGTAGTCTGCAGGTATATAGGCTTCTCGGTACTTATGTAATATCTGGGCTCCCGTTTTTCTTATGAGACCGTGTCCCCTCGCGGGGCTCGCTGCGCTCGCCACGCTTCGAGCACGGTGGCTCGCTGCGCTCGCCACACTATATTAAATCAACTCCATGCGTATTTGTATAGTAGGGGTATGAAAAAATGGGGTTCATTTAACATGGGAGCCCAGATAATACATAAGTACCGGCTTCTCCTTTAGTCGCCGTGTTCGAAGGAGCGAGTTAGGCCCGCTCCAACCCCAATGCAACGAGGTCTTTAGTGGTGACAAAACTATGGCAATCGTCAGAGGTAGTGCCAATAGGAGATCTAGCTAACCGGCGCTATCTGGGAGGAACACCCTGCCTGACGGCACCAGGCCAAGCCTACAGATGGACCGTGGTGCCACCAACCAAAACACTGAGTACACAAAAACCTACGGTACCCCAAATCAGGCTTAAAACCCACAACCGTGGTCCTCCACACCTGGGAGAGCTGGGCCAAAGTGAAAACAGGGCAGCTTGCCCACAGTTAATAAAGAAAGGAACAGAACCAAGCTCACGTGACCTGAACGGACACAGTGACCAGACCGCAACACCCAGCAGCACAAGATGGAGAAGTGCAGTCAGGGAACGACTGGCAAGGCTGGACAAGACAGGAACGCTGACCAGGACAGGACCAGGACAGGACCAGGACAAGACCAGGACAAGACCAGGACTGCAGCAAGGACAGGACACACTGCAAGAAGCAATATAACTGGCAGGGCTGTACTGGGCCAGATCCCTTAAAAGGGATTCATTGGCCAATCAGCCGCCGCCAGAGCACCAGCCCCAGAGATAATTAATCCGCTTCAGGTGGCGAGCACGTGCCGCCCGGCGTCCCCCCCGTTGCTATGCAATCGCCGGGCGATGTGGCCTGTACAGTCCCCCGGCCGGGCGGAAGTGAGGCTATCTGGCCGGGCAGACGTGAGGTATTGGGACCTGTCGGAAGTGTCCGGGCGGCAAAGCTCCGGGTGCCGGCACTTCGCTGCGATGGCACCGCAGCAGCAGAAGCAGAACCTGCGCTGCTGACAAGTGTATACCAATTATGTTTAGGTAATGATAAGCTAACAGAGTAGGGTTAGCTGAAGAGCAAAGTTTAACCTTTATTAGACGCAACAGTTGTTGGTCTGTAAAGTTATGTGAAGTCAAATTAAAATTCCTTTGGATTTAAATGTATTTTTCATACAGTATTTTCTTACCATCCAATTCCTGTATAATTATATCCCTCTTATCAAGTTACCTAAATGGTTATAGGTAGGAAGTTACTTTTGCATTGGTTTCCCTTAACATAAGGATTACTGTATTTTATTTTTTTGCTCCTAATTGGTATATGGAGGGCTGGCAGACAATGTCTAGATCAATAGGTCTACTTCAAATATCAACATGCACAAAGTCGACATTGACAAAAGGTTGGCACACCCAATATGTCGTCATGGCATGACTCATGAAAAGATTGACATGAGTTTTTTAAAATTTTTGGTCTTTTTCATACCTTACCTTCCAGGTGGACTCTGACTAGAATGGTACCATCCATATGGACACCTGGTGCGAAGCATGGGAAGTGTAGTAAGTCATGTAAGGGTACGTGGTACACTAAATGGAGGTCCAAGTGCTCAAGTGTCGACACTGATAAAAAAACTAATTAGTGTGTCAACATTTTCCATGTCAACCTTTTGCTTGGGTCAACCTTTTGTCAAGGCCAACCTTCTACTGTCGACCTAATAGCTATAGATTTAGACATTGACTGTGAGCTATACCACACACCTAACTAAACCAAGCAATTCCTATTGGAGATTTTCTGACTAAACATTATACTCCCTGTCTGTTAGGCTGACTGCAAGTTCCCTCAATGAGGTCACCTTGCAGTCAGCCTGAGACGCCGGTTCCCACTACTTAATTAAATGAATAACATGGGCTACTATGAACCCGTGCAGAGCCTATCAGAAGCAGAGAACCCTCGGAGCACGCTCCTGATTGGCTGAGGGAATACCCGGATTCCCTCACTCTCTGGGAGGGACTGCAAGTGTCAACACACTTGCAGCTCGATATTCACCCTCAGTGCGCAGGAGCTGGGTATTTGGTTTCTTTTTTTCACCCTGTGTGCAACTTGGACCGAAGCGGACTCGATATTCACCGGATGGGATGGTGAGTTTGATTTTTTTTCACAGGTTCCAATGTGCATTCTACTGGACAAGAGGACAGGCCTACGTTGGACCCTACAAGTAAGTATGTATGAATGTATGTATGTATGTATGTATGTATGTATGTATGTATGTATGTAGTATGTATTAAAGTTTTATTTTTACAGGTGTGTGTCAGTTATTGACCTGATGTAGGACTACAAGTCCCACTGGGCCCATTAATGCCCCACATGCTGGGACTTGTGCTTCTTCAAGTCCCAGCATGCAGGGGAGGTTTGCCGGGCCCTGTAGTTCTACTACAGAACCTAATATCCCATCCATATATATCACATCAAATGGGTATGAATGGTTGCCTTTGTACCCATTCAATCTTAATAAATTTCCCCCATAATATGGAGTGAAAGAATTAGTAGTGAAAGAATTAGTAAACAATAAGAAACTAAAAATACATTTTTCCCACAGAAGATATAAAGGCAGACGAGTGAAATTAAAAATAAAAAGTGAACAAATAAAATGTATCATTGACTACAATTATTATTCACTAGATAATTGAATAAAATAACTAACAATCAGCAACAATGGTTAGGTACGGTACTGCTAATCATAAATACAGAAGGAACCAAGCTGAGGTCAAGCTTGGTCTAGCCGTGCCAAAAAGAAATCTCAGTTTTACTATACCGTATGCATATTCTGAAGGCTGAAAGAGTTAAAATCTTCTTGAAAACCCGTGGAATGAGATATATTTGGCTCAACAAAATTCAATTTAGCTTTCTGAAGGAATATCGTGTCTTTGAGGCTATTAATTTGTTTATAATATTTGCAATCAGTAATCTTATGATTCACAAATACCATCATGCTGTTCATTCAGTATTATTTACAATTTTCTCTCTGCGGTAAGATAAGTCTTTTTGTGTTACATTTTTTTGCCTTAAGTACTTTGCCTTTCTCTCAGTATTGATCCCATGTAATATAAATTGTGCCTCTTCCCAATATTTCTCTAGGTTCGGGCTTCTGCTGTTGAAGATTGGCCCTCACTTTAATAATGTATCACAGCTTCATTTTCCTCTAATTCAGTTACCTAGTTGCGCTGTCTTGATATATTCTGCACAAAACAACATGAAAAGACATTTTTTTCATAGAAAATTAAATCTATAACTTAGACTTTTGTATTTTTTTATACAAAACTAATATTTGTTAGAGACTTTTAAATACAAAGATCAAGATCTGTAATATACACAAGGCTATTTTGCAAATGTGTGTGGTCATCAGCCAAACAGTCTATCTTTAAAACAAATAAATAAAGAAAAATATAATTTTTAATTTGGGCATACCGTGAACAACAAAAAAAGGTAAAACATTTCTTCTGGTTTGTGTGATTGACGGATGCATATCATACATATCTAGTTGCCTCTCTACCATTAGATATTTCTCTTCCTTACGGTGCGCACACACTAGGCGGTGCCTTGGGACGAGTGAGATACAGTAGCGCTAAAACACTGAACAATATCATTAACAATATCATTCTGTGAAGTTGCTGGGACCCCTGCCGGATATGCCGTCACTGACAATATGGTCAGATTGAGCTGTATGTACAGACGATAGGGGTTAGTCATTAACAACCTGCAGCGGTGCGCACTGTTCGTCGTTTGGAGCATACACACTGGATGATAATATGAACAATATCGCTAAGAAGGGCTAAAATTAGCAATATTGTTCATTATATTGAACAGTGTGTACTTACCTTTTCCAGTCCTTCTGACAGTATTTTCGTATCCTATCAAAAGTCAACAATAACCAGGTCAAGATTTTTTCATTTTGCCTTAGACCTGGTATAGAATACCGGGGCCTAAATTCTATCACAATTAAGGACCTGTACCCTCTATCATTAGGGCCTTATTCTGGTTCACTCGCAAAATAAAATTCTCTCTCTAATGGACAAAACCATGTGCACTGCAGATGTAAAATGTGCAAAGAGAGTTAGATTTGGGTGGCGTTTTTACTTCAAACTGATATCTACATTGCAGTGTAAAAATAAAGCAGCCAGTATTTACTCTGCACTGAAACAAAATAACTCCCCCAAATCTAACTCTCTCTGCACATGTTACATCTGCCCCACCTGCAGTGCACATGGTTTTGTCCATTAGAGAGAGAATTTGCTACTGCGAGTGAACCAGGCCCTTAATCTCCAAACTCTTCGGCAGAATTAAAAGAGCAAAGGGCCTTGGCCTGGTAGATTTTCATGGGGTTTACAATCTAATTAGGATCGGTTCTAAAGACACGTGGAAGATGGTCACTATGAGTATTTGGTCATGCCTTGATTAAGCAATGCATGGTTGGTTTTCAAAAGTATATGAAAGTATGACATTTTAATATTCTCCAGGTAATTAACAAGTCATTGCAAGTAGGTATGTGTGTATGTGAAGTTCTCTCTCAACTTAGAAAAAAACGTATTTTTTGCAATGTAGAAAAATGACCTTAGTGCAAAAAGAAATTGCATTCCTGGGTTATATTATTTTTGGTTCCAGCTGTCAGATTGACCCAGAGAAGCTCACATACATTTTCTGGGCTTCAAAAACATCTGCAGACAATTCATTAACAACTATTCTTTTATTGCAGCCAATATTACTGCACTCACCGGGAATGGCCAAGATAAACTCACTAGGAATGGCCAAGATAACGTAGTGTAGTCTTCTGAAGCAGAAAAAGCAACATTCAGGTAAAGCCGTCCTTTATTTCAGCACTTATCATCTAGCAACCAAACTGATCAACCATTCGTCCTGGTGTTGGAAGCATCTATGGTTGGTGTTGGGATGATGCTTTCAGAAAACTATAAAGCAGGGAATTAGTACTCTTGCGTCTTCTTTTTTCACAAGTTTTTGGCTCTAGAGAAAAGAAACAAGAGGGTAAGGAATAAGAAGCCATCTGGATAGCCCTGCAGTAATGGCAATATTTGTTGGAAGGGGAGAAATTCTCAGTGACAGATCATAAGAACCTATTGTACCTCAAAAATTTTACTGCATAAAACACCATCGGTCAATATGGTCAATATTCCTTGATTGTTTTAACTTGATTAGCACTTAGCATCAAGGAAGTAGCGTCAAGGTTTCAGTACAATATAGGTAGTGGTGGATAGATTCTTCAAGGCTGCTCTCTTCATTCTACTAAAGGCAAGAGCGGTATGATCAACATTGACTCCCCAACAATGGGGAATCAGCACTGCGTTTTCAGCATCTTTGAAGACTTCCGAGCATTGCCAGGTCCTTGCAGCACAGACTGGACATCACGCATGCGAATGACACAGAAGCCTGTCACTGAGGGGTAGATTTATTAAGCTCGGTGAAGTGATAAAGTGTCTGGTTTTATCGCCGGCCAATCAGCTCCTACCTGTCATTTTTCAAACCAAGCCTGTAACTTCACAGGTAAGAGCTGATTGGCCGGTGATAAAAACCAGACACTTTATCACTTCACCGAGCTTAATAAATCTGCCCCTGAGGCGGCTACTGCTGCTCTGGACCTTTGCTGGAGAGGTAATTAACTCTGAATGCCAGCTACATAACCATTAGCATCACCGTAAATCGAAACAAACTATGCCGCTAGTATTAAAATTGCCTGTTAAATAGGGCCCTTAATCTATTGTGCAAGCTTATAATAATCAGCAGATTCTCTATATAGCGCCTCAACATTCAGTTAGAATAATGTTATACCATTTCATTTCCAGATTGTTGAAATTAGAGGTATAATTGGTTCAGGTTATCTACTATATTGTGCTGACAGTTCCACTTTTCACCATCTCCTTTGTTCATCTTTTTTTCCCCCAGGTTTATAAAGACAGTTATTCAAAAATACATTTTTAGAGCCGAAAAAAGCAACTTTGAATGATTATTTGATGGATGTATTGTTACTTTTGATGCATTCTACAGAATGCATTGTTAAATATGACATTTAAAACTATCATTTTTATCATGTTTGCCTAATAATTCACAGTTTGATTCAGGGCCACAGAATAAAAGTGCACATTCCAAAACATACAGAACTATTCTGCGCATCTGTGTTAATAAAGAAAACAATTAACGAAGACAATTTAAAAAGAAAATAGGACAAATACTGCCACATTTAAAAATGAAAAAAAAAAAAGTTGTAATTTTTTTTCTTTCCGATATCTTTATCTTCCCCTTAATGATTGCTTTTGATATTTGTCATTGCAGTAGCCGTAACTGTTTTAGAAAAATTAGTTGGCAGCAATTGTCTACTTATGTTTGAATAACTTGAGACAGCGGGCTAAATGTAATAGGGAACCAATAATAACCAGTTCAAACTACTCGCTGTACGTTCTGAGTGAGTTTGTATCACAACTGGCACTAGATCATAAGAGAGTTTGAGGCTATTACAACTATGCAGGCTTAGGGGGGTATGCAATCCCGGATCACAGCTGTCGATCGCTCCCGACAGCCGTGATCCAGGGCCATTTGCGTTTTGCCCAACTGTAAATCGGCAGACGGGTTTCAATGTACCAGCAGCCGATCGGTGAAAAGTGGGCAAGTTCGCGTAAACAGCCGTGGTTTGTCAATCTGTGGCCGGGATGGCGACAATCTACTGCCATTATTGGCAGAACGGGTCTGACAGCTTCTAAATTCAGGCTCGTTCTGCCGTGATCCCTCTTTAATGCTGACGGTAAAGAATAGGGCCCACCGCCGCTATTTCCCCCATCAGGAATAGCGGCATAGGATTGCATACCCCCCCCTTTACCCTTTGAGTACCAAGGGAATTTGTCAAAACAGGTGTGAAAATTGCCAAGCAAACATTTCTATCCATTATAATGACCTGTAATGTTTACATTATATAGGAAATATAATCTTTTTTTACACAACGTTTTTTATTTGAATTTATATAACAAATTTGACCGATGCTGACATTTTTAGCGGATATTTTGTGCATATCTCAGATGTTGGCACTCAAAAGGTTAATTGCTTGCTCTTTGTAATAGGAGTTTCCTTGCAAGATGCACGTTCGACAAAAGTCTGCACAGATCAGCCAGATGCAAAAGCAGCTTAAATAGCAGGGCACCTGTATTTAAGCTGCTTTGCCAAACGGCAACACAGAAAACGGGTGTCACCCCTTCAGGTTATACAGAGATATATACAAGTGGTAGTTGCGCTCAATAAGATTCAGGTTGTGCAATAAGTAAGAATTTACATACATATTTATTAAATAATAATTTGGCCTAATAGCCTAATAAGCATGACAAATATGTTAAAAAAAATGATATATATATATATATATATATATATATATATATATATATTGTAGGGGAAATTGCAGCATATAAAGTTGTTTCACATATTTAATATCACCGCAGTTCTTGCTTCTCCTTTTGGGCCCAAAAGTGTGTTACAACCCAGTTGATTGACTTTAGATAGCCTCTCAAGCTCCTATTCCCAGGTGTTAATTAGAGAGGTGGTGTTCCTCCACAAGGGCGGTGTTAGTCTGGGATGAATGACTTGATGTGGTTGAAGTTCCCGTCGATCCTACTCAGGCAAATTAGAGAGGTGGTATTCCTTCACAAGACCGATGGAATGGGCCCGGAATGGATTCTGTGTAGCTTATTGTAAGGTGTACAGAACCATTGTGAGGGCTGGAGACATGAGAAGGCACGCTGGAATGGTGTTTAGGAAGGAGGTGAGAAGAAGCAGCATTTCCTATGTACCGAGTTCGATGCGTTTCGCTGCTCCTGCAGCTTTTTCAAGGTGGTTTGTTTGGTACATGTTGTGGGTATAAATACCCTTTGCAATTAAAACATGATGCACACCTGATCATACCTAATTAACCTTAAACATTCTCCAAATACCCTAATAAACATAATGACATGAATGGGAGACAGACTGAAAAATAATAAAGTGTTTATATCATTACAACCATTTGTAAAAACATCAATAAGAGACTATATTCATATATAGTCAGTAGCCAGCATTTCCGGATTTCTGGTTACACACTGGTTTTTGTGGAATGCATATGGAAAGCATATGTATTGCCAGAGATAGAGCTATTAGCCCTTTTGTTTTTTTAGGGGGAGTAGGGAACTCACTTCCCCACGCAGTTCGAGAAGCTTCCACTCTGGAAACATTAAAATCTAGACTCAAGACTTTCCTGTTCACCCAAGCATTTCACTAATGTCCGTTGTTAAGTTTGTTTTGTATTTTGTGCTGTAAAAGGCTAATGCAAGCACTTTGAGTCCTATTAGGAGAAAAGTGCTATATAAATAACATTATTATTATTATTATTATTATTATTATTATGTTCCACCACTTCATTTATGCCTTCTGGGTGTATCATGTGCATATGAAACATCCAAAACACTTTTTGTTTGCAGAGTTTATTGTGGGACATACTGTAACACACTTTTGGGCCCAAAAGGAAAAGGACAATGCAACAACTGAGGTGACATTAAATACTTGAAACAACTTTATATGCAGCAATTTCTCCTGCAATATATACAGTATATATGGTTATTAGGCTATTAAGCCAACTTTTGAGTGTTATTATTTAATAAATATGTATATGTATATAAATTCTTACTAAGTGCACAACCTGAATCAATCCTTTTGAGCGCAACTAAAACTTGTATATATCATCAGCCAGATCCTGCAGGCTTCTGTGTGTAAAAGTAGAGAAAGACTTTAAAAAAATCAGGGGAGAAATGTGGAACCCCCCCCCGGCTATACCAGGCACCCTTTAGTTGTGGGTGCTGAGTTGATAACAATTCAGTGAAAATTAGTGACAATTAGGAGTAATATTGTCTTTAACAGGAGGCCTACAGGTCCCAGCAAGCCTTCCCCACCTTCTGGCAAGACGAACACCACAAGTACCTGCCCATATTGGGCATTGAGGGCCCACTGGTACCTTTAGTCCCCATATAAAAGATATATTAAAATAAAGACAGTATACAAATCGTGAAGTTTAATACACACACACTCTCACATATTGTATACTTACCTTGTCCCTGGTGTCGCTTGTTACACTTATCTTGTAAAATCCACTACATGGAGTGGGGGGGGTTCCATACTCACTTATCGCTTGCTGTGCTCATTTCTCATCTCCAGTATCTTCCACGGGGGTTTAAAAAAAAAAAAAGAACATACCAAACCAAGCAGGACCTAGACAATATATATGTGTGTACATATTTTGCTCCTCCCTGCTAATGCCGGAATCCATGGGTGTTCCATTATTTGCAGACCTGCTAGCCAATTAGCACCTGTTACCGTGGAAACAGGCCACTAATGGCTGTGTGTGCACTGACTGTCAATCCTTGCCATCTTGGAAATGATTGACAGTCAGTGCACTTATAGCGAAGCCCAGTTCTGTTTCATTAAAGACAGTGAAACATACTTGGCTACTTTTGAAAAACAGTTTCAGGGAGATTACAGTTGGTAATAGAATTTTGCAAAGCGCCCCATTGAGGGGGTGTGTCATGCTCCTCCCAAAGGGCGTGTCTAGTTCCATATATGGAGAGATTGTGAAAAGAGATTGTGAACGTGGCACCTAAAAGCGTGGGTGTGCACTGCTACATCTGAGAGGAATCTTTTAAAATGACTTATATCCAAATGTAGTTGAGCCCCAAAGCAGTTAGTAAGAGCTACTATACTTGGTAAAGTGCTGGGAAATGGCGCTGATGATTCAATGTAAATGTATCTGTCTCTCATTCCTTTTTCCCCCAAAAAATGTAACAGTGTAATGTGGACTAGGTGAAATGAGGGAGATTGCTAGACTAATGAGGGAGAGAGGGAGATTGCTGCTATTTCAGGTAGTCTCCTGCAGAATGCAGGAGGGTTGGCAGCTATGCAGTGAAACCGGTCTGTAAACCTTTTTACCCTGTATTTTTTTTTTTAAAGGACCAACAGTGGCTGGTAATGTTTTGGGGAGGGGGGACCCCATGTCATTTTTTTTCTGCAGATTTTTAACTATTGATTACTTTTGCATAGAGATGTGCAGGTTCTGATTTACTCTGATTTACTTTGATTTCAAAGCAGGATCTTATTGGCTTTCCCAAATCACATGACAGTTGTTGAGATTTATGCAGGCTTCTGTCTGCAAAAGTTTTGCAGACAGAAGCCTGCATAAATCTCACCGATTTCTGCTGAATTTCTTGCCTATCTGAAGTAGGTCTATTTCTTTTCGAGTTTAATTTAATAATTCTGTGTGTGGTTTAAACTAGCACCCTATTACATTGTTTGAGTTGTATATTTTAAATGGGAAAACATCTGGATTTGAGTTTGGTGTATGCGAGTAGTGTAAGTGCGACTTACATGCGCACATGTTCTCTATTAAATGTACACATTCTAAAAAAGTGTGAGTTTAGCACTGATCCCGCACTCTTTCAGAACACGCCCTATTACATTTAGCCCAAAGTTTGCAATGAGCCTCTTCCTGTTTTTGTTTTATGTTTGTAAATAATGCTTCTTTTCTTTTAGAAATAAATCTCCTCAAGGTGGCACTAACACTCCGCATCCAAAAACAGAGAATCTGTATTGCAGGTGCGGACAGTATGAGTTATGTCATAATAAATCATGTTAGATATTTTGTATAGGCATAAAAGCATTATTCACTATGGAAAAATAAGGCAAAACGCGATAAAATGATGGGGTCTGTTGGGCTTTGTTTCCTAATACAGAAGTAATTAGTTTATTTTTCTTAGGGTGCAGGCTGCGATTGGGACCCCTCCTCTCTGGCAGGGCAGTAAGCTCTTGCAGTGTTATTGATTATTTAGGAACATTCTCATCAGTCCCTGCCCAGTGGAGCTTACAATCTACATTCCCTACACATTAATTCTCGCGATGATGTTGTTGGGTGCCAATTAACCTATTCTTCAGTATTCTTTTGGATTGTGGGAGGAAACCGGAACACCCGAAGGAAACCCACGCAAGCACATGGAGAATATATAAACTCTGCACAGTTAGGGCCATTGTGGTAATCTAACCCTTGACCTCAGCACTGTGAGCAGAGCCCCGGCGCCCACCCGCTCCACGAGGGGGGGGAGGGTGAAGCGCCCACTCCATGGGTGGAAGGAAAAGAGAGGGAGCAGCGTCTAGCTCCAGGGGTGGGGGGGTTGAGATGCGGCGATGGCCGCAGCGTCGCTGCACAGGGGGGCTGGTGAGAGAGAGGGAGCTGCTCACCGGATGGGAGGGGGCCTGCTCCAAGTGGCCACCCTCCAGTGGCCGGTGCCCTAAGCAAATGCCTAAGGCTGCCTAGTGGTGGCACTGGCCCTGAATGTGAGGCGGTAATGCTAACCATTAAACCATCCATGCTGTTCAAAGTGTTCCAGAGTCTATTGCACATTTCCAGGTCTCTGGGGAACATGGCGCCTGAATCTTGTTCCCAATGGTGTCTAATTGTCCAGGTGATTTCTACAGCTCCGCAGCCAGTGCTGTGCAATAAGTTTAATTACATAAGTGCAGGGTGTGTGGGTCCCCCTGGTCCTATGTGGGCTTGTGTGCCCCACAAACCTGCACCCATTATAGATACACTGTTGCCCCATGTTGGGAAAAGGCAGACAAACAAGGACAGGTAGATTCCTCTTCGTAACCCAAGACTCCTTCCTAGAGAAGCAAGGCAACAAAAATTTTGTATAGGCAGATGTTTGATTTGGCGCCACCTGAATTATACCAAATATAAGAAAACAATGAGTAAATTAAAAAAGATTTTCCTGCAACTTGGGAGAATGATGGAATTCCTGGGGGAAAAAAAGTTAAGAAATGTGTGTGTGTGTGTGTGTGTGTGTATGTGTGTGTGTTTCCCCAGGGCTGGATATTACTGTATGTTATTTCCTATAATAATCAGCAATGTGCAAGGCCTCATACAGAATGTATACTTTGTGGGCTCTAGTGGTGCTCAGAACTATTCCCATATAGTGAAGATGAGTGTGGATCAAAGGGTCAACAGTGTCTAGGTCGACAGCCTATCGGTCCACACCAAAAGGTCGATTGGGCACTAGGCTGATGTTGACAGAAGGTCAACACAAGCAAAAGGTTGACATACGAAAAGGTCACCATGAGTTTTTAAGTTTTGTGTCAATGTTGACACCTAAACACATGGCCTCCCAATTAGTGTAGCGCGTACCTCCGCTCTCCATGCTTTGTTCCTGATGCCTCACTGTGCTAAGCACGCTTTACCATTCCCAATTGGAGTCCAAAGGAATTGTAAAGCATGAAAAACAGGGAAACAATCGTGATAATTTTAGGTACTTGTGTATTATCACGGCGCCCATTAAGTAATTAACGTAGTGCCCTATTCACAAAAGGTAGATTGCATCGCATGCGATCTGTCATGCAATGCAACGGTACTTGTGTAGTTTCACAAGCCCACTGCCCGCAGGTTGCATCACACACAAATCGCATACACGTCCCCACGACCTGTTCATACCCCCACTATCCACGCTGGCGTGGAATTGACTTGATAAAGTCTGGCGAACGTAGTGAGCCACTGAGCCCGAAGCGTGGTGAGCAGACGCGTAAAACAAGCCCAAAGCGTGGCTCGCTGCGCTCGCCATGCTTCAGGTTCGTTTCCCACGTCCCCTCGTGGGTCTCACTGCGCTCCCCACACTTGGCCACTCGGTGGCTCGCTACACTTGCCACACTTTATAAAATCATCTCCACACCGATGTGGATAGTGGGAGGTGGGGTTTTGAACAGGTCGGGAGGACGCATACCGCGTCCCCTCACAGGGCTCGCTGCGTTCGCCACGCTTCGGCGTGACATGGATAGTGGGAGTGTGCTAAGTAATAGTGGGGGGGGGGGTGCTAAATCGCATTGCATCGCATGCGATCAAATCCCATGCGATTGCATGTGATTTGCGTGCATTGCGATCTGTGGGCAGTGGGGCCATAGGTGTCCCCAGGAACACGCGGCAGGTGCCATGTTCCCTGAGCAATGCCAGAGTCTATGCACCACCCAAGAGAAAAAGGGCCAATAAAAACAAGCACACGAGCCCCCTCCTCTCTTAAAGCACCTCTACCCAGTGGAGATTTAATTGGTGATATGAAATTCATGTATAGCAATGTTCAGTCTATGGGTTAATGAAATAAATACATTTTATTGAACTAAATGAAAAAAGCCCGAATTTCTGGAGTGCGCATTCCTTCAGTCCCAGAATCTAATAGCATACAATATAGCAGTTGCATTTAGAGTATCGGGGGAGGTGTTCAATTTCCTGATTGTTCTGCGTAGCACCTGCCGCACTTTACGACAGCGGGATCTTGCACAAAAGTGGTTTGGGAGGGCCTAGATGGAATGGCATGCCATAACGTCGCTATAGGTCTTTGAGTCCCGAAAGACTAACCAATGGGACCAAGTATCTCTGAATTGAGCATATCCATCATCTACCGAGGACTGAACATCCTCCATATCCATGTAAAAATCTATTTTTTTAAACCAGTCTCTAATTGTTGGAGGAGAAGTGGAACGCCATCTCACTGGGATAACTGATTTAGCAGCATTATTTAAATGGCACAGTAGGGATTTTTTATATCTTAAAGGGGGGCGGGAGTGAGATGTAACAGCCAGAACTGTGGGTCCGTGGGAACCGGGTCACCCAATATAACTCTAGAGAATTTAAAGATCTCAGACCAGAAGGGTACTATGAGGGTGCATTGCCACCAAATATGGAAGGGGTTACCAGGAGCCCCAGAGCAACGCCAGCAAACATTTGGGATCCCAATGCTCATCCTGGAGAGGGTGTCCGGGCATCTGTACCATCGAGACAACAACTTATACTGGGTCTCGCGTACCCCCACACTAGTGGAGCACGCATGCACCAAACAGAAAGATTTCTCCCAATTGGTTTCCCCTATCTACACCTAGCTCCCGGTCCCATGTATCAGGGAAGTGGGGGAGTTTGGAACTGGCATCTTCTAAAAGGAGGTTATATAGAATGGAGATTGCGCGTGAGGGAGGAGACTTATTTGCACAAAGGAGTTCAAAGGGCGTGTAAGACTTAGACAATGTAGAGGGGGTACCTAGGAACCCCTGACTTTTAAACGATAAGTTTTTATTAAGTCTTGCGACACAAAGTACAGAGAATAAGCTGTGATCCAACAAAATACAATGATAGGAGGTGAACGTACACAATCAGCATGCAGTCGTTAGCACAGAATAACCAATATATAACCTATTTCTATAAGACTTATATTTATAACATATAGAAAGGGAAGAAGAAACACAAGAGACAATGGAAAGGGAACACGGGGGAAGGGGAAAAGGAGGAGGCTGACAAGGGGAGTGCCTCAGCACAGTTGCCAAAAAAAAAAAAAAAACTCACAAGAATAAATCACTCATCAGTGTTACAAGGAGAAGAAGATAGTACCGACAGGTCTAAGGGCCCGCAATATGTTACAGATTGACCTTGTCTTTCCCTGTATTCGCTCCATTTGAGCCATTTTATGGATTGACGAAGCAGAGGATAAATATTTGCAGTCAGCTGTCTCAAACAGGAAGTGCTTATGAACCTTATTGGAAATGTGTCGAATTGAGGGTTCATAGGTGATTTCCAGTTTTGGCCGATAGCGGCTTTGGTAGAGATCAGGATGTGACCCATAATATATAATTTGCCTTGTGAAAGCTGTGTATTGTGGTGGAGTAGCACCACCACAGGGTCATTAACTCTCAAAACATCACAAATAAGGGAGAATACTTCAGACCAAAGCGGGCGCAACAGTGGGCACTCTGAAAATGTGATAAATGTGATAAATGGTGCCAACGCAGCCACAGTTTCTCCAGCAAAATTTTGAAACGGAAGGCCAAATATTATGTTGCCGCTGAGGGGTGAAGTATGCCCTTTGGCATAATTTATGAGTGTTGTAAACATTTGGACATTTTGAAGCATGAAGAGGAAATGGAATCCCAATCCTCTTCAGAAAGGGTGGTAGAGAGGTCTGATTCCCATTT
The DNA here is from genome assembly GCF_055691185.1 of Crinia signifera. NCBI lineage: Eukaryota > Metazoa > Chordata > Amphibia > Anura > Myobatrachidae > Crinia > Crinia signifera. Next base: position 44,040,087 of record NC_139219.1, read on the forward strand.
AACATGAGCAGGCAGTTTCCCTTTTTTAGATTTTGCGATTTGATAATCATACCATTTCGAGATCCCGCCCCTGTGTAATGGGGATGACAATCTAGAAAATAAAATTATAGGGAGACGGTGTCGTAGACGTATTCCCATACATAGATTATAACCAGTGGCGCATCTGGAGGAATTTGTAAAAGTCATGCTTAGAGATATTATATTTTTCCTGGAGAGTGGAGAAGGGTAAGAGGGCACCTGTCGGGAACAGCTGTTTTAGGGATGTAAGGCCAGCAGCAATCCAGGAGTCTAACTGCAAATTAGGTATGAGCCTAGCAACAGATGCAAGGGGTAAGTCTGGGCCTGGTAGGGAGACATCGCTATCATCCAAAATTAGTCTATGCCTGGTAAATATCGTAGCTCTAATAGCAGCACCTGGGCCAGACCAGGCCGGAATCGCCTGAGAGGGAAGCCAAAAGAGGTCAGTAAGGGGGAGTTTAGACAGAAAGGAATGTTCTATAAGATCCCAAGGTTTGGGGAAGGGAGACTCAAACCAGTCCCTGGCCTGGCTAAGCAAGCACGCCTTTTGATATCTATCTATATCCGGCTAAACAACGCCACCATAGCACTTAGAAAGGACAAGGGTCTGCCTAGATATACGGTGTTTAGGTCCCTTCCAAATGTATCTGGAAAACAAATTGTTTAGTTTGGAGATAATAAGTTAGGGGGGAATCCTAGGTATTGCTCGAAAGAGCTACATGAGCTTGGGTAATAGGACCATCTTAGAAGCTGCAATCCGATCCAGCCAGGGAATCTCATGACTCATGAAATCACCACTCTGTAATAAGTTTTTCAAAGGCGTGAAGTATTGGTTTAAAATTACTATCAAATATTTACAGTCTCTGGTCACGTGCACTCCCAAATATTTAATAGACTGAGTTTGCCAGGCATACTGGTATTTGTCTTTCAGTAATGCAACTAGGAATGTTTAAGGGGAGGGCTTCAGTTTTGGATGTGTTTAATTTATAAAAGGAAATGTTAGTTAATAGGTCCTATTCACCTAGGATCTGTCTGAAACTGAGGGAGTGGTCTGATGCCGGGATGGAACCCTGTCTATTGGAGTGTGATCTGTCAACTGAGGAGTCAAGGACCATATTAAAATCCCTAAGGACTAAAAGGGCGCCCTTAGCATGTTTTTGTATGATTGCACAGTTTCCTGCAAAAGGACAACTGTCTAGTATTAGGAGCATAACATAAGACCTGGGTTACCTCAGTATTTTCCAGGGTGTCTACCAAAATGATATATCTCCCCTTTGGGTCAGAGTGCTGGGAAGCAAATGAGAAGGAGCAGTGGGCCGAAACCAAAATAACTACCCCCGCCTTTTTAGAGGGACCATCAGCTGTATAACATTGGGGGTATCTGCTGTCAAAAAATCTGGGAGGGGCCAACTTCTTGAAATGCGTCTCCTGGACAGCTACTATGTGCTTTCAGTTTATGGAAGGAAGCCAAAGCCACTTTACGTTTCTGAGGGGAATTTATATTAACCATTATTTAAAAAGGAGTGATGCAGGAATTGAGGGAACATTACACCACCTAAATGAAGCGACATTAGCGAGAGGGGGAGAAAGGCATATATGGCACATAAGGGAATAAAATAAAATAAATAAAAATAGCAACTCCAGTAGTGGTCGAAGTAATGTGCCAAATTAGCAATGCCTCACCCAGAGTGTAGGGTGAGGTAGCAGCCCCTCCCCCCACAGCCACACAGTAACCTACAACATAGCAGAACATTTGACAAAACAATGTATACATTATAACATAGGGCTTCCAATGAAGCGAACCTCAAAACAGTGTAAGTAAAAGCCTAGAATTGCATATATAACAGAATTAATGAAGAAGTTGGCTCTTTGTGATGTGTACATGGTTAACATATAACATGGATATCATATAGAATTATAAGCAAGTCACTTCTCTGCCGTCGACCAGTCCTGCTGAAGCCGACCGGCAGGAGAAGCATCTGAGGAGGAACCAGATATATTCCATCTAGTCAGAAGCTTCATCCAGTCTATTGAAGAGATCGAAGTTATAGAACCTCACGTGAAATAAGTAAGCGTGTCAGAAAGCCCCATCAGTATAATATATTTGCCTTCCCGAAGGGCAGATGTGATAGGCTGAAGAGAGCACCGTTTAGCAAGGGTCATCTGTAACAAGTCTCCAAACTGTTGATAGGAACCAAGGGCAGCAGCAGTCTCAGAGGCAGGTCTAGCAGCTTTCATCAACACTTCTTTAATGTGGAAGAAGTGGACTCTCATAAGGACATTTTTTGGGACCCCGCCGGGCGCATTCCTAGCTTTCGGGAGTCTATGGATCCGGTCCAAAGGTAGGTCAGAAGTAGAAGCAGAAGGCAAAAGTTTCCTAAATATGTCCAGGACGAAGTCATGCAGGCTACCATTGGAGATGTTGTCCGGGATACCTCATATTTTGAGGTTGTTTCTACGCGACCTATCCTCCAAGTCCGCCACTTTATCTCGCAAGGCTGCAACTTCCCTCTCCAATGTAGTATGCGATTCAATCAGGTCCTCATGGGATCCAACCACTTCTCCCATTTTGGATTACAAGGCAGCAGTGCGTTCGCCAAGATCATCTATGGAGCGCTGGCATGACTGGAGCAAAGTGTGAATCTCTGTAGTCACTTCATCCTTTACTTGTGTTAATAGGAGTTTCATTGTGCCGACTGTTTGAGCTGCTTCACCTGCAATCTCTGTCCGAACCGGAGACCCCGGTATGGGAGGCAGAGCAGGGGAAGGACCACGTGGAGGAGGGGTAGGGGCAGAGGTCGAGTTAGATGGAGGGGTCCCCCTGGTATTAGTGTGTTGGGGAGATGGTTTGAAGAAAGCCACCTGCGACACAGTTTTGGAAACTCTACTCCTCTTTGAAGGCATAGTAACTGGAATGAAATACAAAAGGATCATCAAAATTTGTTTTAGACAAGATGTGAGGGTTCAGAAAAAGATATCACAAAAATACTTCCATGTAGATAGGGCCAACCAAGCTCAGAGGGTCATGGTGGTCACGGTGACTGCAGGGTGGAAAGAGAGATTAGCCGAGAGAGCAGCTACACATTTTGGACAGGTGGGGGCCTCACTATCAAAGAAGCGATACTGTGCTAAGGAGTATTGGGACAGCCTGGGACAGCCTTTATATTGCAGAAAGGCATCCACCCCGGAGGACAAATATAGTGGTAGTGCCGCAAATCAGTCCTGAAGAGAAGGGAGGGGGGAGTAGAGTTCCAGTCTCCCTGTCCAATGTGCCCTAGGATCTCTGCAGGTGGGTACAAAGTAGTAAGCAGGGGGACTCTCAGGTTAAGGAGCCAGAGGGGTCCCACACAAAAGATTGACAGCTGTTTTGCTATAAAGGGGCCGGCTGGGTGTACCAATATGGCCACCACAGGGCCTCTAAGGATCGTGGGAGCCAGTATCTCCGAGCTCAGTGCGCCCAGAATACTCAGGGAGGCGCAGTACTGCCAGCAGGGGGGTGCCCAGAGGCCGGGTGGGGGTCCGCTTACCTCCTCTCCCCCTCTGATGCTCCAAGCCGCATCCGCTGGCTGCGAAAGGCCATAATTCTGGATCTGGGGCTTAGACGCCGGCCGCGTCCAGTACTATAGGCCCTGGCTCGGTATGGTGGAAAGGCCGCAACCTGCAGGGAGGTTATATACCGTCCCCCGGATCCGCAGCACACTCCACCACCGACTGGACCACAGAGTTTCTCTGCAGAACATCCGGCATAGGCCGCTTGTGCAGACAAACTGCTCTGGGGAGTGTCGCCCACCACACAGCATGATGTTGTATCTACCCGACCAAGGATCTCCCACCTCTGCATCCGAGGTATGGAGAGTCGGCACTTGGATGTATGATGCGGTGTCAGGATGCACAGCAGAACTCAGCTTAAGACTGCAGCACCTCTCACCATGCATCTCAGTGATGGAATGTCCACATAGGTGTCCTCACCCAGAAATGGTGAGTGGTGCTGCAGTCTTAAGCCGAGTTCTGCTGTGCATCGTGTTCCAGCCAAGTGCCAACTCTCCATACACTGGTGGCAGAGGTGAGAGATCCTTGGTTGGGCACACACAACATTGTGTGTCTGACCATATGTGTCCTTCCAATATTGTAAGGATTTTTTTGAAGGAAAGCTGTTTTCCCAAGACTATTTGTTGAAAAAGCGAAAAGTGGCTCATTCTTCGGGATTGAAGTTTGGTTTAAAAAAAAAGTGCACTCAGTAATATGCAAATTGATTTTTTTTTTTACAGCATACTCTTTTGTCAGAAAACAAGAAAAGTATTTTACTGTACCAACCCCCTCCCTTAAAAAAAGACCACCAGAGGGAGATGTTCTAAGATGACATTTAATAAAAGCTCTTCCCTGTTCTATTGCACTGTACCCTGTCGTGTTCTTCATGCTAGCTATTGATTAGAATTACGTACAATAGAAAGGACTCAGGCCTGCAATGTAATAATTAAATGGGCTTATTGATTTGTTGAATGTATGAAAGACAAACTTCACTCTCTCCGAGAGGGCATTGCATGATGTTCCCCTTAAATGAAGAAACCTCAGTTTAAAAAAAAAGAAAAAAGAAAAAACAAGTAATGCAAAATGAAAGTGTTCTGAATTTCAGCGATGATTTGTTTAGAAAATCATTAGCGAAGAATAAATCAAAGGAGGAATCGGTACACACATACCATATTGTTTAAATGGCAGAGAGCAGAAATCACAAAACTAGGCCATGTCAATCCAGGACTTAACTAATTGGAAAAGAGCCCAGGCAGTGTCTTTCTCTCTTAATGAGTACATTAATGCTTTGCTGTAATGCTTCATCCATTTTGTAATTAACTGTTGAGACAGCTGTTAATTTGTTTAGTGGCTGCAGACTTGTTACAGGCAATATTAGGCAAGTACTGCACGCTGGAGATGACACAATCATGGGCTGTGTTTACAATATCTACAATAGCAGCATAAAAGCGCGCTTAATGACATGAAAGCGGTATTTGCTTTCATACTACCAAGACTCAGCAAAAGTCATTCGTCAATTAAAGAAATACTGTACATTTATAGAAATAAACAGGAGAAATAAAGAACAGCATTTAATGGGAAAAATATTACATTGGTATAAATCAGTGGTTCCCAAACTCGGTCATCAAGACCTTAGTTTACATTATCAAGATCCCCTATCATGTGCACAGGTGTATTCATTACTCATAAGGTTACTGATCAATTATGGCTGGTGCCCCCACCCCACCCCCCTACAATGTGGGAAGAGTACTTGATCTCACCAAATAGGGTGGCCTTGTGACAGTGTACGACTGATCATTCCCCCCCTTGCGTGTCTCCAGCCATCAAGTCTCCCCTACCTTGTGTCACTGCAGGGGCAAACGCAGGATTTTCAGAAGGGGGTTTCCAGAGGGGCAGAGCAAAGCATGGAGATAGATACTTAGGTGACCCAGTATATGCTGGGTCAGTTAAAGTATTATAGATAGAACAAATGTATATAAATAATAATAATAAATAAAATAAAAATAATATATATATATATATATACATACATATGTATACATATATACACATATATATATATATATACATACATACATACAGGGGCATCAACAGCAGTGTAGACCCCTGGGCATAGCAATATATTGGGGCCCCTACCGATCCTCCAGCAGTACGGGTGGGGGAAGCTTTGATGTCCCGCGGGTGGTAGGTGGTATTATATCAACCGCTCAGCATGTAGGGCCTGGATCAGTAATTTCCACTAATTACCCCTTTACTGCACAGATGGTGGGAGATGGACTGGGAGAAAGGGGCATTGGCTGAATGAAGGGGCCCTGATACATAACTTCCAGGGTGGTAGAGGATGTTTAATATGCAGAGGAGGGGTGTATAGTGGAGTGGGCTTATCATTCATATTTTTCTGGTGGGAGGACAGCTTGCTTGACTGCAGAGATCTCCAGTTCCCAGAAATAGATTTCTTAGATTTTAATGGAATTAAAAATTAAGAATCCCACCTACCAAATGTTATTGGGGACTAGGGGATCAGAGTTCAGGAGGCAGAGCAATATACCAACGAGTATATAAAACTACATACCAGGTTTGTGGAGCTGGAGCAGTAACCAGCTGCTGGAAGGCTGATATCTCTGGTTCTGGGAACAGTAGAGACAAGCTGCTAGTGTCTATCAAAGGGGGAGAGTCCCAGATTTTGGAAAATACCCTCAGAAAAACTATAAGTGAGACAGAACCTGAAATATCTGACTGGGAAGAGCAATTAACAGGCTTGGATGGGGACCACTGCTTTGAAGTCAGATATCTCCGGTTCCCAAGGGCCGATTTTTAAAATTCTTGTACCCATGGAAAGAGGGAACCCTCAGCTTTCAGCTTAGGGCCCTTCGACTCCTGGAGGGGTTTCTGGGTACTCAGAAACCCCCCCTGCGTGCGCTACTGCACTGTCATCAAGTCTCTCCCCTTTATGTCTCTCCACCAATCAAATCTCTCCCCATATAGGTCTCCAGCAATCTATACCCAATCTATATATATCTATCATTAATATCTCTCATAATTTACTTCACTTTGCTGCTTCCCATCTGTTTCTCTCCTCTGCTGTACATTATCTGCTGCTGTGAATGTCACTAACTTTATATTAGGCCATGCAAACGTCATACTGATGGAAGCTGCAGAGCTCTGGGCAACACCAATTTTTAGAAACTTTACCAAATGTACACCTTTTTTTTATATATATCAAGCAGAACCTAATCTAAAGCAACATAAAACATCCCTAAATAACATTGCACTATCTAGGTAATATAGTTTACTAATGCACCCCAACTTCTGATCAGGGTCTCAGGGGCTACTTGTATCCAATAAATCACAAATTAATTGTTAACATTAAAATGGCAACTGAAGGGTGGGAGGACCATTCACAAGCTGCAATCTCTTATGTCTGGCTTGTGACTCAAGAGTCATTAATTCTTGCGTTTTTGCTCATGTTAGAAATAGAACTGTGCTGCTGCCCACTGTCTAGCGAGAAGGGGGCAGTGTCAGAATTGGGCATAAAGGACCCACAAGGGAAATGCTGTGGCAGGGCCATTGTTTAGGGGTGTGGACAGTCTCCAGAGAGGGTATGGCCAGTAAGGTCACTTATGTATAATATGTAGTTTGCTGTAAATGCACAGTCGGGGACCTGAACCTTAGAAGAGGAGGTGCCCCCTGTACCTATACCCCTGTGGTACAGCCCTAAAATCCAGTAGAGCTGAATCATTTTCCAAGAGATTTAAGCTATGCGAATCACTGAGTTGAAGAGCTGCATGTTATGTCCAATAAATGTCAACTATATTATGTATAAATAATATAAATAGGGGACTTACTCAGCCCACAGCTCCTCTTTGCCTGACTCTCTTGTCCACAGTTTGAAGAAGGAATGAGCTGATTTGTTACAGGGGGACCTTTTTATACCCTCCACGAATATTACATTTCTTTCTATTTTACTGACTATTTAGTCAGTAAAATAACTCAATAGTTCAGTTTAATGTTATACTTAGCCTTTTTCTGGCTTAAACAATTTGCTTCTCTTGGTAATAACTTAGATTCCTACAATGGATTAGTGACTTTGTTTGCGTTCCATTGCGGATTCGGACATTTCGTAAATGCGTTTCACAACTCAAATTAGATTGGATGTGTATGTGTCTTCGTGCCATTATATTATTACTTTAATGTGTTCTACATCTTAAAGGGACCTTGTTGTATTAGCGTATTGGTAACTTACATAGCAGCACTGAACCATAATAATTAATGGTTCAGTTTAATTTTCGATTGAATTGCGAATCCTATTGTTTTAAATGAATTTATCGCCCAGTGTTACTCTGGTTCTCATTCCTGAGGACCTAATATGTCAAAATGATTTTTTATTTTTAATATTTAATCTTTAGCCAATAAATCATGAATTTGGCCTGATTAAATTGGGGATGACCATGATTGGTCAATACTGTACATATATCCCCAATGGGATTTGAAGAAGAACAAAAGAAGAAGAAAGAAAATAATAAAAATAAAGAACACATATATATCTCTCAAATTGTTACAAGAGTACCTAATCTGCAAATTTATATCACTGCCTTTGGTAATGTCCAATAATCCATGGCTTTTGACTTCGGGGGCCAAATGTAATAGGGTGAGAGTTTCAGAAAGTGAGAGATTTTGGGAGAGTTTCCCCATGTTTTTTAAAGCAGCAATCAATTACATGGCAAAAATCAACCTGGTTTTACAGTGTAATTGATTGCTGCTTTAAAAAAAAGGGGAAAACTCTCCCAAAATCTCTCACTTTCTGAAACTCTCACCCTATTACATTTGAACCCAAATTATTAATAATTCCACAGCTATATAACATGAAAAATATATATATATGACCAGGGGCAAGTTGACCAGATATGAGAAGGTTTGGCACAGATGGTATGACTCAGTATATGCCGTTCCAGTCTGAAGTATTATGAAGTCCATACGAAATTTTAGTTAATATTACTTTCTAAAGTGATTTTTAAAATGTGATGATATGATTTAGTCATTCTCTACTACCTTTTATAATTTTTTCAAAGAAAATCTTTCTTCTTAACGAGATCCATTCAGCTTGGGAATGGGACTGGTTTAGATAATTTACTTATAAAATGATTTTTATGTTATTTATTTACTTAATAAATTATTTTTTTTTTTTTATTTATTTTGGTATTGTTTAAAGATAAAAAAAGGAAAATATGCATATTATTGCAAAACACCCATCTGTGTTATATAGGGTTTTTTACAGAGATATGTTGTACTATTTACATGTTTACATGTGTTTACGAAGGTCAGTTAACTGTCTTTAATTGATACATTGAGATGTTTGTTTTTATTACACTGACTTCTGTAATGTAATTGCCTCTCTCAACTTAATAAAATTACTCTATTTAAAAAAAAAAAATTACACAGCCAATTTAGTCAATTATATCCCTAATTATACACCAGAATGGGCTTTATTTGGTATACTTCCCCCTAATACTCGCATTACACAGGGCAGTAAGTGTCTCTTGTTGGCTATTAGGGCGGGAGCTTGTTAGACTATTTTACAGACTTGGCTGCAGCCTCTCCTATTCCCACTTTCAATTTTTAAAGCTAAATGACACTATTTGTTTAGAAGCAATGGGTTGAGGTTATCCTAGACAAGGAAATGAAAACAGAGAAATTCTTTCCTATGTGAGAAATGTACATAACCACCATCTACTCCATTAAGAACCCAAATACAGAACAGTTTGAAAAACTCTTCCTGGTATATGTAGCAGCAAACTATTCCCCAGTTCCGTTGTAATTTTTGAGGGGTGTGGCAGGAGGATGTTGGGGCACTGACTGTTTCATTTTGAATAGTTTTGAATTATAAGAGTAACTTTTATAGTGTGTAATTTCTATTTATTGCAATTTACCACTCCAGCATTTTGTTGCTCTGATGTCTTCACAAATGTCATATTTTATGTTATTGCTTGTGAAAAATATGACTTTGAATAATTGTATGTGAATTTGGCACTTGACGCTTCAATCAAAACATTTAACAAAAATAAAGGACCAGGTAGGTCGCCACCAAACCAAGATGGTTTATACTTGGCGTCGTCATCCAGATCTGGGACATCCTCAGTGGCGTAACTAGCGGTAGGCACCCCCCGCGGTGGCGGGGGGGAGCCGGGGCCACAGGGGCGCAGGTTTTGGAGAGGTGCGCTCGGCAACCTTCTCCATGGCAACGCCAGCAGCAGCCCGCAGGCTGTTTGATCCCTGCAGCCACCATCCACAGGTATAGGCGGTCCTGCGCTGTCACATCTCTGAGTGACAGCGCAGTTAGCCCCTCAGCGCTCCGTTACCAGCCAATTGTAGCGCTGCTTGTGGGGGGTCCCAGCGCTGTAGCGCTGGGACCCCCACAAGCAGCGCTACAATTGGCTGGTAACGGAGCGCTGAGGGGCTAACTGCGCTGTCACTCAAATGCTGTGCCCGCACTGAGTCCGCGCTGTGTCATTATGCCGGGGGAGCTGAGGATACGGAGCCCGCTGTAACATTATGATGGGGGAGCTGTCACTCTCCGCCCTACGGTGTCTCCACATAGCGCCTGCAGCGCTATTTCATTGCCTGCCCTGCCTAATAGAACCCTCCTGCTCCAGGCTGCACGGCTGTGCAGACTTCAAGCCAGCAGAGAGACCTCTGCAGGAGCAGATAAGTATAATAACTGCACCAATACACCTGCAGCAAGTTTGCATGTGAGTGTGTACACCTACCCCCCCCCCTGCAGCCTATAACCCTAACCATACACACACACACACACACCACAGCCTATCACCCTAACCATACACACACACCGCAGCCTATAACCATAACCATACACACACACACCGCAGCCAATAACCCTAACCATACACATACACCACAGCCTATCACCCTAACCATACACACACACCGCAGCCTATAACCATAACCATACACACACACACACCACAGCCTATCACCCTAACCATACACACACACCGCAGCCTATAACCATAACCATACACACACACACCGCAGCCAATAACCCTAACCATACACACACACACACCACAGCCTATCACCCTAACCATACACACACACACACACACACACCGCAGCCTATAACCATAACCATACACACACACACACCGCAGCCAATAACCCTAACCATACACACACACACCACAGCCTATAACCCTAACCATACATACACACACCCCGCAGCCTATAACCATAACCATACACACACACACCGCAGCCAATAACCCTAACCATACACACACACACCGCAGCCAATAACCCTAACCATACACACACACACCACAGGCTATAACCCTAACCATACACACACACACCGCAGCCTATAACCATAACCATACACACACACACACCGCAGCCTATAACCATAACCATACACACACACACCGCAGCCAATAACCCTAACCATACACACACACCACAGCCTATAACCCTAACCATACACACACACACACACCGCAGCCTATAACCATAACCATACACACACACACACACACCGCAGCCTATAACCATAACCATACACACACACACACCACAGCCTATAACCCTAACCATACACACACACACACACCGCAGCCTATAACACTAACCATACATGCACACCACGCATCCCACAACCCTAACCTTACACACACACACCGCAGCCTATAACCCTAACCATACACACACACACACCGCAGCCTATAACACTAACCATACACACACCCCGCAACCTATAACCCTAACCATACACATACACACACCACATCCTATAACCCTAACCATAGAGTGTATAGTGTAAGGTACATTATGGTGTGGGGTGTATAGTGTGAGTGGAATTATAGTGTGTATCATATAGTATAAGTGACACTAAGACGTATTGCCTAATGTATAAGGGACAGTATGTGGGGGGCGCCTGAAAATATTTTGGCTGGGGGGAGCAAAATTTATAGTTACGCCACTGGACATCCTCCTGCGGTTATCCCACCATAAGCAATGGAAAGTTCTGGATGTGACCGGTATTTTACAACACTGGAAGATGGATACATATAACCAGTGCAAAATGAAATGAATGTACAGATGGTAACAGGCAACAATATTACAAATACAAGATTACAAGAATGAGACTATATTGATTCCTTCATTAAGGCCATCCTGTGTTAGGGAATTTAAGGTGTAAATCCATTAGGACTCCCTTCTGGATAATCGTAAATCTCTATCTCCCCTCTGGGGTCTTCATTAATGTGTTCAAGTATAGTAAACTTGAATTCATAAATGTTTGACTCAGCAGTTTATAATATTCCCACCGATCCAAATACCTCACCTCCCCCCTTTTCACCATACAGTATATTGACAATATTACCCTCATATGTCCTGCGAGTCTGCTGCATAGGCATTGTCCTTAACTCCTCCCTCTATATTAATCATCTTATTTGTGCCCTCTCAATCACGCTGCTTCCCACTCTGGATGCTACTAAAACCTTCATCTTTCAAATTGGCTACTGCGATGTCTTCCTTATCTGGCCTTTCCTACCACCTCCTTTCTAGACCGGTCTATCTTAAACACTATTGTTTGACTCAATTTATTGTCCATCTGCATCTGTAGCTATCTCCACTCTTTGGCTCTTCTTTTCCTAGAGTCTAATTCAAGCTCATCACATTCACCTAAAATGTCCTATGCCAACATTTTTATATTGGACCTCTAACCTCATCTTCTTCCACATATCAGCATGCTCACTTCTCTTCCTGACTAATTCCCCCCTCCCAAGTCCAGGATTTTTCTGGTACTACTCCCCACCACTGGTGCTTACTTTCTCTCCCTATCATGTCCCTTTATACTTACTAAAGCTTCACATGGGCTCTGAAAACCATTTCTTTATCATAGTTATTAGCTCTCCTCATGACCTTTAACATTTGAATCTTTCACAAGCAGGGATCCTCTTCTCTCTTGTCCTCTTACTATCCCTAGCTACAACATCATCTCCTGCATATTTATCTTTGTTCCTGATTGTGTCCATCAACTCTACTGGGGTTTACTGTAGGGTTAAGCAGTGCTGCATAAATGTGCAGATGTTCACTGGCAGGTACATATTTTGTGTTCTATTTCATATGTAATGTTCTTTATATGCACTTTTATTTTCTGTTATTGTTGTACTTTACGTTTGCATGTTCTTTGTACACAGCTACAGACCCCATGTGGTGCTCTCTAAATAAAGGGTAGTAATAATAATGCAAATAATAATAATAATAATAATAATAATAATAATAATAATAATAATAATAATAATGATTCTTGTAAAAGCCTAAGAATAAAGCAAACTTCCATAAAAGTACACACATTGGGGACACTGTAAATGTTAGAGATTTCAGAATAAAACAGAATGAGTTTGCAAGTTATGTTTCATGAGAGAAGCTAAGGGAAGAGTCATAAAAAAGTGTTTTATTTTATTTAGTTTCCCTTATTTCCTTAATTAATGCCTGTTTTTTTTTTAAAAAGTGGGCGCTACCATACTCCGCCCAAATGAAAAAGGAACACACAAAAACAAAATATTGAAAGTATAGAAGAAAAGAGCTATTCTAAGCTTAACTAATACAATGCAAAAATGTGTTCTAATGCACATGAACGCTCCATTCTGCCTTAGATGACAGACACATATATGTATAATGGCAGAAGCTCAATTAGGTTAGTTATTTTAACTGCATTCATTATTTTTGTATCACTTATTTTGTATATAGCACTGGCATCCTAACACTTCAATTTATTGACACTTTATTTTCTCACTGGTGTGCTGCTCTGGCTTATGAAGACGTTTTTGGGGTGCGGCACCCTGCACCTAGATATAGCAATAGGGACCCCCATCACACAAAGAAGTCAACTCGTGTCATCGGGGGCCAATTTCTATAAAGAATGATTAAGAAGAATCTTGCTGTTGGTTTGCAGGGCCTGAAGCAAAGGCCCATTTTAAAGCAAAAAAATACCTCCAAAGCTTCTGGAGACCATACTTTAGTGTTAGCTTTCTTCTCTTAGCTAAGAGTGGTGTTTTCAAAGTTTTCTGTAATAAATTTAAAAGTCTGGGAAGATTTTATTGCTTTAAACCAATAGGATGCGACCAAATACATCATGCCATTTTTCAGGACCCATCTGCATACCCAAGTCGGACACGATTGACATTGTGTACGAATTGACAATTCTGTAGTGTACAAAATATTTGGTGCTTTTGTAAATGAATTAGCACTTGAAAATGGAGGTCTACACTGTAATGCTAAACACTGTTAATGATTTAAAAAACTCTGCAATAAAACAAATTTAGCACCTTTGCAAAGAAAAACCTTTTAAATCACATATAGCAGTGGTTCCCAAACTGTGTGCCGTGGCTCCCTGGGGTGCCTTGGGACACATGCAGGGGTGCCCTTGGTTGGTGGTCCAGGACCAATTCAAATTATTAATGGTTAATTATTTATGAGCAAAACCAGTGCAGGTGGCTGTCAATAATAAAATGTGTACAAACAGAAGTAAATCCTTCCCTTTACCACATAACTGACCCTAAGAATCACATATAAACCCAATCTAATATTTTTATATAAATATTCTGATACTCTAGGGTGCCGTGGATCAAAAAACATTGGGAACCTCTGACATATAGTCATTTTCAATTTGAGGAGCCTGCACACTGCATGTGTCTAGTGTCAAGCATCTGTTTTTTCCTTTAGTGATTGGCTCCCTAATATCACGTGGAGATAATACATATCTTAATATTATTTAAATATTCTTTCTATGTCACTAAGCTATACAAAAGTGAAAATGCCATCCAAATTCATCCAGTATTTTTTGCTTGATGCCGGAAGAAACAGACAAACAAAAAATAAAAAAAAATGATAGGTATATAATTAACACAGCATACTGACCAGCCATCAAATCTTAATTGCAGCAATTGCCTGGGTGCCCTCCTGGTAATTGTATTTCCAAACTCACATTTGCATAGATGGCTTTAAACCTAGTATGTTTACTAGGTTTAAGCTACATATGCTCAATATAGATGCTGATATAGTTGGGAAACACATATAGGGTTACAGAAACTAAATGTATCTATAATTTTATAATTACAGGAAACAATATAAACTTTGCTTCTCATTTAGCTCAAAGGGGGCAACTGTCTATAACCTATCAATCCAACGTACTTCCCTTTGTAACAAAACCTTGTTACGATCGCCAACTCTGTATCAGCTGCATCTATATTGAGCATACAGTATGTACAGTAGCTAGTTCTGTGATCGCTTATTCTGTGTTTGCTGCCGCCCTGCAATGTATTTAAATTGCATATCGCTATGCATTCTTTGTTAATAAGCTGTTATTCATTGTGTATTTTGGTATTTCCTGACAGTTCCCATGGTGATTGTTTGTTTATGCTTCGCGACAAGCCCCCAGGGGTGTTTGTCGAGACGCCGGTGCGGGACGCACCTTAGTGACGTTATCGCAACTCCCTTCCGGGTCATGCGTGCAGGAGCTTCCTGTGGGCCGCTTGGTAAGCTATTTAAATGTTTTTTATGTCTATTCACATTTGATGTCCTGACGAAAGAGGTCAATAAAAACCACAGAAACATTGACCACACCTGGGTGTTGTTTCTAATCTTTCTAAAATAAGTCTCCGTGAGTGCCGCCCGTCGCTCTGCAGTGAGTCCGTGTGTATGCATTTTCAAGTGGCAGGGTCACCTGGAGCAAGTGATCAACTATTTCCGAGTGCCGGATCATCCTCTTCATTTTATATATATATATATCCACACCTGGACCGGCACTCCCTTCAATATAAGCAATGTTGCTGCGTGCCTTTGTTGTAGGATATACAAAGCAGGGTACCGAATCCCCTCAGGTAGCCGGCACAAACACGTCACTGCAGCCTTCTCACAGAAATAGTTGCTTTATTTGACCTCGACGGGCCGTTTCGGGGTAACACCCCGTTTTCAAGAGGATACAGCATACAGACACATCTTACCATTTAAATAGGACACCATGGCGCCAATCTACACAGAGCTCCGCCCAGACGCTCCCCCGGTCAGCCCCGTGAGCACGGGAGCATAGATCCAACGTCAGCGGCTCCCACCCGCCGGCGTCATCACCATGGCGGCCCGCCCTCACCTTAGACAGTATGGAGGCAGCGTCTATCATCCCCCTGCCTCTCAGCCAATCGCAACGGCGCACAAGGATCACGTCCGCGGCTCTCACCCGCTGTACGCGTTCCTATAGCAACCGAACAATCATCTGAGTAGAGGGGTAGTGGTGGCTCATGTGAAGTTAGTGTATGGTTACCTGTACATACAATCGTTAATACACATTACATAGATAAATTACAAAAAAGACACACAATATAAAAATTAGACAGTGGAATAGAAATGGCTATATACATTGCTATAGAACAAGATGTATATAACAATTACTAAGGAAATTACTGAAATTCAAGACATGCGATAGAGCTAATAATTACAGTGTACATCATTTAGATCCATGGTCATCTACATAAACATACTCCACACGATTCTTTCATTTAATCCGTGTGGTGCAACTGTATTTAATCTATGGATCCAATTAGCCTCAAGACGTAGCAGCTTCTTAACCCTATCCCCGCCTCTATTAGATTCAGGGATGTGGTCAATTATCTGATACCTTAAGGATTCCAGTGGGTGTCCCTTTTCTTTAAAATGAATAGCTACAGGCTGTTCGGCTTTCTTGCCAGACAGAGCCCCTTTGATGGATGACCTATGCATGGCCATGAGCTCTTTAAATTTGCGCGATGTCATCCCGACATAGCACAAATTGCATGGACATATAATCATGTATACAACAAACCTAGTGTCACATGTCAAAACGTGTCTGATTTAAAATATTTTAGATGAATGGGGATCTTGAAAATTATCACCCGCACGCATGAAACTACATGTTACACAACGGGGGCATTTGTAACATCCCGGTTTTTTAACCTGCACATTTGGAGCCTGTGCAGCCTCAAACCCAGTTACATCTGTATGGACAAGGATGTCTCTTAAATTACGTCCCCTGGTGTAACAAGCTAAAGGTCTTACTTTTTTGAAAATAGGGAGCTCTGCATCAGTGGCCACAATCGGCCATAGCGCTTTAGTGGCTATCGGGACTACAGAACTGGATGCATCAAATTGAGACACAAATGGAAACACTTCTTTGCTTTTTTTCTTTTTTGATTTCAATAAATCAGCCCTATTGAGTTTAAGAGCCCTCATTTTAGCATTTTCCAATTCTCTCAAAGAATATCCTCTCTGATGAAATCTTGCAACGACCCTGTTCAGTTCTTCATCAATTGTCGACCTGTCACTGCAAATACGGACCACTCTCACCATTTGAGAGAAAGGCAAGCCTTTCTTGAGTGGAGGGGGGTGGTGGCTACTATCCAATAACAATGTATTTCTATCAGTAGGCTTACTGAATAATCTGGTGCTGATTTTACCATCAGCCAGTCTTACAGATACATCCAAAAAGTTAATCAATTCTTTACTCGAGGTGTATGTAAACTTAATCGGTGTATCAGCCCCATTAATTTCAGCCATCATTGTTTCAAAAAGTTCAACGCCCCCATTCCAGAACATGAACAGGTCATCTATGTATCTACAGAACGCCCGGATGTGCTGGCCAAAACGATGGATCCTTGTGCGCCGTTTGCGATTGGCTGAGAGGCAGGGGGATGATAGACGCTGCCTCCGTACTGTCTAAGGTGTGGGCGGGTCGCCATGGTGATGACACCAGCGGGTGGGAGCCGCTGACGTTGGATCTATGCGCCCGTGCTCACGGGGCTGACCGGGGGAGCGTCTGGGCGGAGCTCTGTGTAGAATGGCGCCATGGTGTCCTATTTAAATGGTAAGATGTGTCTGTATGCTGTATCCTCTTGAAAACGGGGTGTTACCCTAAAACGGCCCGTCGAGGTCAAATAAAGCAACTATTTCTGTGAGAAGACTGCAGTGACGTGTTTGTGCCGGCTACCTGAGGGGATTCGGTACCCTGCTTTGTATATACATATATATATATATGTGTGTGTGTGTGTGTGTGTGTATTTCAAGTGATTTAGGACTTTGGCACTAACCCCTAAACACTGAGAGCACATAACAATACAAATAAGAATAAGAAAGTCCAAAAATATACTTGGTCCCTTGAAGAAGTTCTATAGGGACAAAACAGTTCTATAGGGACAAAACACGTTGCAACACCTCACAAACTACCATTCTGTTTTATGGACTATTATTACGCAGTTTAGATTCTGTAGACTTTTTACGGAAAAATAATCTCATTTTCAGTTAAGTAGTTTTTTTTGTGTGTGGGGGGGGGGTGGACATATTTATTCTGGTAGAAACTAAGGTAATGGTCCTGGAAAAGACATGAAACCAGAACAAGATACATAACCACTCGGTGACTGGTGCGCACCTATATAATTTTCTTATTATTAGCTCATAAATAATATACTGTTAGGTGCATTTCTCTCTCCCCTATCATATATATATATATATATATATATATATATATATATATATATATAGTGGGGGGTTGGCGGCACTCGGAACAAATAGCAGACCACACAACTGGTTAACTGGTTTAAACCAATGTTTCAGAGCTCGGCGGCTCTTTTATCAAGGAGCAGGAACACCTTGATAAAAGAGCCGCCGAGCTCTGAAACGTTGGTTTAAACCAGTTGTGTGGTCTGCTATTTGTTCCGAGTGCCGCCAACCCCCCGCCATATCACAGCCTGTACAAGTCTGCATCCAGGAGGGCACCGGAATTTGCTTGTGATACTTTCACTTAAGAGGATATTTACTGGGAGTGCCACCTCATCTATCTCGTATATATATATATATATATATATATATATGTATATATATATAAATATGGATAGCAGTTGTGAGTTGGCGCCCTTTTTTTATGCCTTTAAGTACTGGGTCTCTATTAGCCTTTGATGAATAATAACATGGATATGAGTAAAGTCCAAAACTTTGTAAATATTTATTAAAAGGTCTTTAAAACCACTTAGTAGTGGTGAATATTCCAGATCATAAAAAGTTTTTCACATTAGCAAACAGATGTTCCCAACGCGTTTCGTCCCTGCAAGGGACTTCATCAGGGGTTTGCGAACTTATTAGAAACAATTTCCCCGAATCTCGTATGTGGGATAAAACACCAACCAGGAATGGATAGATACCAATAAAATCAATTATAACCCGCATACAAATTGCAGTTTTTTGTTCCGCAAATGGTTCTCACTGTCCTTTTGGAGGTGTGTACCGGTGAAAGGCTCAGTGGGAATGGTCCATTCCCACTGAGCCTTTCACCGGTACACACCTCCAAAAGGACAGTGAGAACCTGGTTGGTGTTTTATCCCACATACGAGATTCGGGGAAATTGTTTCTAATAAGTTCGCAAACCCCTGATGAAGTCCCTTGCAGGGACGAAACGCGTTGGGAACATCTGTTTGCTAATGTGAAAAACTTTTTATGATCTGGAATATTCACCACTACTAAGTGGTTTTAAAGACCTTTTAATAAATATTTACAAAGTTTTGGACTTTACTCATATCCATGTTATTATTCATCAAAGGCTAATAGAGACCCAGTACTTAAAGGCATAAAAAAAGGGCGCCAACTCACAACTGCTATCCATATTCTTCTTTCCCCCATCCAACAGGGGTTCTTGTGAGTACGGCAGCCAGAGTATAATATCAAACAAATAAGTGGCGCGAAACAAGAGTCTGTTCTCTATATATATAAATATATATAAATATATATATCACCCACAGTAGTGTCTTCAGCGCCCTATGTAGAATATGTAATGTCCATTCTTATACATGTAAAAATAGAATAAAAGAAAACACTTGTAGCTTCAGATTTTCTGGAATAATTCTCCTTTTATTTTGACCAATACCCAACGTGTTTCGTTCCAGTTAGGAACTTCATCAGGGTTTTTTTTGATCTATGAAATAACATAAATCCATATAAACATTGACATTACATACATTTGACATTACATACATTTCAACAGCATTAATAAACATATGTTTTTTCTTAAAAACCAGATATTTGGAAATAGGTGTATATTTAAAAATATATATATATATAAATAAATAAGACTTTATAAATAAATAAGACTTTGAATAAGATTTGATAAAGGGAATGGAACTTTTCAGGGTTATAGGATATCCCATATTCAATGAGGGAATGTGGATACAGAAATAATAATAAGTGGAAACCCTCTAGCGCTTCAAACATAGACAATAGTACTTCCCTTTGTCGGTTGGATACTCCTATTTAGGCGGGTGTGTGGAATAAATCGTCCTTGTAGTTCATTTTCATAGGTGTTTTAGTCCATGCTAAAAAATGAAAACAGGGACATCATATATATTATCCACACTGTGAGGTCAGTTCTACACCTGTGCAAGTAGATGGAGACCGTGCAGCTGTTTCTTCCACCAAACAGGAGGGACAGACAGATATAATCTGTAAGGATGGCTTGCGTACCCAGACTCACATAAAGATGTGACTGGTTACACACATCAAGGTATCTTTTAATCTTTAGTGCGTACCCAACTCACAGTTAAGAAGTGTAGTATTCTCATATAAAGGTATCTTTTAACCAAACGAATAGGATTTGCCAAGGGGATGCGTACCCCAACTCACTGGTATGAATGCTGTGGTAATCACTTCAAGGTATCTTTCAGGCCACTCAGTAGATGAACCAAAAAGTGCTTTAATGACTTCCACATCCAGAAGTACACAACATATAGAATAATATCAAACAAAGTAATCACTGTGACTGCCGCACACAATAGAGCAATGGTGAAAGCGTGGAGTCTACAACCTGGGAGGTCTTCCGGATGATCCAGCCAGGGAGTGGGTCAGTCCAAGTTCAAAGTTGCAGCAGTCATCAAGGGATCACCTTCCTCTAATCAATACACACAACGCGTTTCGATCCACTCTGGGATCTTTTTCAAGTGTATAGAGGATGGAATTGAATGGGTTTATATACCGGAAGTGACAGGACTTCCTGTTTCCTGTGGTTCGAAAAATTAACATTTACAAAAAGAGGTACATTACATGTATTTAAAAATGCACAATACCGTAAAAACACTTCACGTGATAAGCCCATAGTCAGGTATCCTGTATATAGGAGGCGTAGTAAATGGCTAATATCTCTAAAAAGAACGGAGCCGCGATACCGGAAGTGCGATGCGTTCCACTGCACCCACTTCCGCGTATCACACGGCCGGAAGTCTGTATGCCGCGCTCACAGAGTCGGCAAATGGGAGGCGCACGCAGTGTTAATGCGCGGCGCTTCCTGATGACATGTGCGTTCCAGCACATCAAGAAACAGACTATGTTTGCGTTCCAGCGTATACAGGAACTCCGGCTTTCACCTGATAAAACCTATTTCTTTGGGAACCTTAAAAATTTAAAAAATATATACTCCTTTAGGAGAAATGCAGTACAAAGATCAAATACAAATACAATCACAATAAAAACATACAATAATATGATATATAATATGTTGGTGTAATTCATTTGTTTCTTCCAGATAGCTCAGGTGGAATACTATGGAGAGAAGAAGACATGCCTCAGAACAATAAAAAATTATTTTAAAAACATTTGATTACACTTAAAAGAATACTCATAAAAACCATTTTAATTCAAAGTCACTATTGTGGCCACCTGGAGACAGGGTATTAAATTAAAAAATGTAATCCATCTCTGCCTTTGCCAGTTTGCTTGCCACATCTTTATCTCTCAAATCTGCAGTGACAGTCTTTAACCCAAAAGAAAAACCTGATATATATGCGGGGGCAGTGGCGTAACTATAAATGTTGCTCCCCCCAGCCAAAATATTTTTTGGCGCCCCCCCCCTCCCCCCTCCCCCCAGGTTGGACTACCGTGGCACATTTGCACTTACATGAAGCTGATATCCTGAAGTGTAGCTTTTCATGTTTAACTTCAAATCAACTAGAGCTGGCTGATTCAGAGCTGGTGTTTGGTGCACGTGTAGGTTCTGTACTGCGGGTGGGTGGCTGGCTGGCTCTGGTCTCCTTCCTGATCACACTGCAGCCGTCACAGCCCGCACTCAATCTGAAGCGCCGGCGTCAGTGACAGCTAGAAGGTACAGTGCCGCGGTTTCCATCTGTCCCGTCGCGCGCACCCTGCCCCGCCATTGCCGAACTTTTTTTTTTTTTTTAACTGATGGAAACAGCGGTGTGCGGGCGGCAGCGGGCACCATCAACTGGCTTGGGCCCCGGTGCAATGCACCGTCTGCACCGCCAGCGTGATAGATCTTCCTAAGGTGAGCTGCTGTCCTCACCTAGCCAGCAGGACGGCAGCTCACCTTAGGAAGATGTATCACGCTGTCAGGCAGCCTTCACAGAGCAGACATTGTGCTGCTGCTGTTTTTGTATGAATTTCCAGCAGGGTTTGGGCCGCGGTGCTGGTGCCAGGATCCGCAACAGCAGGTGTACTGCGTATGCAGTGCAGGGATGCTGGGGGCACGGCTTGTGAAGCAAGCCTTTCATTGCGCAGCAACTTAGGAAGGAGTAGAGTACGCAGCAGGTACAGTTACAGTATGCTGCTGGTGCCGGGGGTAAAGTGAGCCAGTGTGCCGGCACCCACGCAGCCCCTGCTCCCCCAAGCGGCAGCGGGGGCTGCCTTACACTAGTTACGCCTGTGTGCGGGGGAGCAGTTGTGTACAGTTTTAAAATGGGCGGACAATGCATGTGTTTCAACTCCTTTTTTATATTGCGCACATGTTCGGCAACACGGACTTTAAGAGCCCGTGAGGTGTGGCCGATGTAGAACTTATTACATGTACATCTAATAGCATATACTACATTTTGACTATTACAGGTAATGAAATCACAAATTTGGGTTAAAGACTGTGATCCATTTACCATTTTTTTCTGTACAGAAATAATAATGTTGGACCTATGGTTCATATACCTTAAATAAATCAGAAATACAGAAATAATAGTGTTGGACCTATGGTTCACATACCTTATATAAATCAGTGCCTCTTTCAGAGAGCCTTATTGTGATGTTTAGTAACGTAAGAATGAGACACTTTTTCTCTCCCAGAATGGAGCCTTTACCATGTGTGGTCTTGGATTAGTTCTCTAGTAGAGAAGAGGAAATAGTAGGTCTTAATTCTAATAAGTTAGATATAGATTAATTAGCTTCATAATTAATTGGAAACATACATATAGTTCAAGTGTGGAGCATAACATTTACATCAGATTTCAAAGGCAAATAATCCAGTTAGCTCAGTCAAGATGGATACACACTCAGGGTATAATTCCTAATATAAAAGAACATTTGGTAATTTTTACAATCTTTATTATCATAATTGAGGTCATCCTAAATAACAATCCCAATTAGGTACTCACCACAGTTATGTGTGTGTGTTATCTCCTTGGAGTCCAGCCAGCAAGTGAAGTCCTGCTGTGCTGGGTAGCCGAATATATAGGGCTAAGGCGATGACATCACTTCCTATATGTGTTGCAATTTAATTAGCTCTTAATTAGCTCTTATTAGTTAGATAATATATTAATAATCCATAATGTATGTGTTTTACTGATATATATGAGAATGGGCATTGTAAACATAATACCTAAATGTTGTTTTGAGCCCTTTAACTTTAGTTGGGGTGTCCGCGTTAACTTTTCCGTAATTTTCTCCGAAATACGGGGTTTAAATGGTCTTAATGTGGATACCCTAAGTTAGTGCTATGTGCCCGATATGTGTTAATACTATGGGGTGATAGTAGAGTGCTCAATATATGTGTATACCTAAATATCGCGGCTTGCGTTCCACTGAACCCTCAGTGGAGGGCACCGCCATCTTGCCGGAAATAACTCTGTGTGCGTTTCCCCTATTAGTAGTGCGTCTACATTGGACCAGTAAGGCTCCTGTCCTATCAGTGTATAGTGTGCGTTCCACCTATTTCATGGTGTAGCGCAAATCCATATTGGATTTTTTACGTGAAATCGCTATGTGAGTTGTATGTATGCATTCCCTTCTATGGTGGAGCGCACATCCATATTGGATTATAAAAGCAACTGTTACAAGGGCTTCTATTTAATTGAATTTAATTAACATGATTGAGGCCTTATTATGTGAAATAAAATTCCTAATGGATATTAGTGATAGATATTTTACTTAGTGATGACTATTCTTTATGTTACTATGTGTATGTGTTTCAACTAGTAGTGTAAATTAAAGGTGTAGACAAAATTAATATCATTATTAGGATAGTGTTACCGAGATTACCTCAATTTTACAACATTTAATATTTTTTGCAGTACATGATATTTTAAAGTATGTAGAAAATGATTTATATTTCAAACCAGACAGGATTTTTATTGGTCTTAGTATGATATCTTACTTAATGGGTTCATAACAATAACATACTATGTTTATGTTATAAAAATGCAGTAATTTCGATATTTTCATTGAGTCCCTTCGGGGTCATGGTGTCAAGGGTATATATCCAAGAGGATTCGCGCATAGTCAGGGTACGGTCCCTGTCACCTCCCCTAGGGTCTTCTTTGACATGTTAAAGTACTGAAAATCTTAGGGTGCTTATATCAGAATTATGCTTGGCCTCAAAGTGCCTTGGAACACTGTGGGTTTGGACCTTTTTTTTATATTGCGTAAGTGTTCTTGAATACGGATTTTCAAACTTCTTTTTGTTTTCCCTATATAGTTGAGGTTGCAACCACATTTGATTATATAAACTATGTAACTGGAATTGCAGGTTATAACATCATTTATTTTAAGTTCTATTTTTGGGTTGTTAGGAATTATTGAATCCAACTTTTCTATATGTTTGCAACATATGCATTTGTTGCAGGGATACAATCCTTTTCTTCTTGGTAGAAACATGTTGGAATTTAATTTGCCTTCCTGTGTATTGATATTTTTCAATTTGCTAGGAGCTAATATGCTCTTCAGGTTTTTCGCTCTCCTGTACACAATATCCAGTTTGTTGGGTAAGTGTGGTCCTAGTATTGGATCCATTTTGAGTAGATGCCAGTGTTTGTCCAGACTCTGTTTCACATTCCTATGTTCTTGACTGTATTGAGTTATGAAGGGTCTCATTTTCTTGTTTGTCTGATTGGTTCTGTCTTTGGGCAGTATTCAATGTGAAATTTCGCTGTGTGCAGTGAATACTGTTTAGGATTCGCTGCACACTCACTGTGTTCCGGAGGGCTGGCTGCCACTCGCTCTCTCCGTATTCAATGTCGGAGGGGCGAGTTGCCCCTCGCGGCGAATCTTAACCCCTGCAGCGGACGAGCAGGGAGCCGTGGGACGGTGGCAGGCAGGGAGATTGAAGTCTCCCTGCCTGCCCCAGAACGTATGTAGGGGGGAGGTGGGCTCCCCGGGACCCAGGCAGCACAAGCTGCCCCCCCCAGAGCCAGCAGAGGACCGGGTATATTCACTGCTCCCGATCATGCATATGTAATGATTGGGTGCAGTGAATATATGAACATCTAATGAACGGCTCGGCTCCCGGCCCCCTGCTGGCTGCTCTGTGTAAAAATAAAAAATAAAAATTAAAATATATATTCATGTGCTATAAGCACATGAATAAAAATAGCATGCCCCTTCTCAGAATAAAATTCCTGATTTTTTGACACCAAAATTAAAACAAAAAAACTTTTATTTTAATAGTTCACATTCCACTTCTCCATGAAAAGATGGAGAATTGCTACACGGAGAGACACTTAGAAAGACGGCGAGAAGTGCACATTGAATAGAGTTGCTTGCTTTTTGAGAGCAAAAGTCTCCATCCAACGCGAGAAAAGCACAAACTCACCATAAAACACGGCAAATTTTCTCATTGAATACTGCCCTTTGTCTTTTTGCAGTTCGGTTCTGTTGATGGTGGATGCTCTTTCCTGGTCGTGTCTAATGTCAACCTCTTTATAGCCTCTATTCAGAAATCTATTGGCTAAGACATCAGATTGCTGCCAATAAGTATCCAAATTGCTGCAATTTTTGCGGATCCTTATGAATTGTGCATAGGGCACACTCTTTTTCCAAGTACTGAGATGACAACTATTTGCTGGGATATAATTATTGGCATCCGTTTTCTTGAAGAAAGTTTTTGTTGAAATCCTCTAACAGATGGGGCAGCCTACATCCTGGCTGGCGGATCGCCAGAACGTCCCCGCTGGCGATCCGCCAGCAGCCTCGCCATCCATCAGACGCGCATCTCAGTCTCCGTCGGCGGGGCGACGAAAACCCTGTCCGCCTCCGCTTCAGGGAGATGGACAGGGATGGACATGGATATGGCGCTGGCGGGGGATGGCGGCTGGCAAGCACCATCCCCTGCCAGGATGGGACCTGCTCCATCTGTATTTTCTGGATCTGCCATAATCACTATGTCAAGAAAGTCAATTTCAAATTGATGTTCTTTGTATGTGAATTTTAAGTTGTGGTTGTTAACTTGTATTTTTTGGATGAATTCATTCACACTTTCTTCATTGCCATTCCAGATGACGATCAAGTCGTCAATATATCTCTTGTACAATTTGATTTGATTATTCTTGAATCCTTCGCCCTCATACAGTACTTCCTTCTCCCAGTGGTCCATATAAATGTTCGCATAGGCGGGGGCAAACTTGGTGCCCATGGCAGTTCCCTACTTCTGGACATAGTGGCAGTTATTAAATTCAAAATGGTTGTGGCTTAATATAAAGTTAACCCCATCTAGTAGGAAGTTTCTTTCTTTTTCTTCCACATTAACATCTTGTGAGAGTATCTGCTTTAGTGCTTCTAAGCCTTTTGAATGAGGTATGGACGTATATAGGGCTTGAACGTCAATGGTGATCCATCTGTACGTAAATTCCCACTCTAAATTCTCAACGGCTTTCAATAATTGCGTTGAATCTCTTAGATACGACTTATGTGCCTTTACATAGGGATTGCAACCTCAAAGCCCAGTAATGCGATATGTTTGCTGTTAGAGACTCCATTCCTGCAACAATGGGTCTTCCTGGTGGGAGGTCCTTGTTTTTGTGTACCTTCGGAAGATCGTAGAAAATTGGTGTTTTCGGTTTAGGTACATACATATAATCCTTTTTTCTTTTTTCAAATAATGCCTTCTTTATTCGCTTTATTAAGTAAGGTGTACAATTCTTCTTTATATGATTCCATGGGGTTACTGTTTAGTTTGGTGTATGTTGTTTCATCATTGATAAGTTTATATGCTTCCGTAAGGTACATTGAGCGATCTTGAACAACGACTGCTCCCCCTTTATCTGCAACTTTGATTATGAGACTCTCATCATTCTTTAATTCCTTTAGAGCTTTTTTCTCTTGTGATGTGAGATTGCTATGTTTTTTATTAACAATTTTTAGGTTTTTGAAATCCTCCTTTTCCAATTCACTAAACATTTCCAAATGACTCCCTCTGGATTCTATTGGGAAGAATTTTGATGGTGGAGCTACTAGTGGCTTGCGAATAGGGTCAGTGGTACAGGGATTTTTTAAGAAATGTCTCTCCAATGTTAGGTGTCGTACGTACTTGTTAAGATCTACGAAAAGATTGAACTTGTCCGAGTGTTGGTCTGGCGCAAATTTAAGGCCCTTGTCTAATATCTCGATTTGTGAGTTTGATAGTGTCATTTTAGAAAGGTTGATGATTCCTGATTGGTTGGGTCCTGTTGGAAGTGGGTCATCTTTTTCTTTCTTGGGGAGTTTTCTACCTCCTCTTTTTCCACATCTTCTTTATATACATATATATATATATATATATATATATATATATATATATATAAATATAAATAACTTTGTATCTATATCTACCTCATAATAGTCTAATATATATTTTGTAACTATCTATAGCACTCTCTTATCTATTTATCTTTTACTGAATGCCTCACTTTTTTTTGTCTTTTTCCTATATAAAGCAATCTGTATTATAACTGTCTTAAATGTGCATTGTTATGCTATGCACTCTCTTATATCTATCCGTATATCAGATCTAACCATCCCATATAGGTGATGCAATTGAATTTGCACCTCATGTATTATGCAAACACGTGACTACCTGTATATCACACTCTCCATGCTGACATCTTTTGACAGTGTTCTTAGCTGCACTAACAATGCACTGTGATCATTAATCAGATACCTTCCCGTGCGCGTGCAGTACAGCATGGGAGAGCAGACGCATGTTAAATGTGCGTATTTGAGAGTATTATTTGGATTTATATGAAATCTGTTCTTTACCAAGCAGAGATTCTGTCCCAATACACATTGATGCAGTTTTCCAGTTGATGATGATGATTGTTCTGGCTGCATTAATACTCTTGATTGAAGGCTGGTGATTCATAATAGTGCTTTGAAATGTTTATGCCCGCTGTAAATCAACCTTTGATTTATAATTATCTATGTCATATCAATTTATTGACTATATATCTGTCATGTGTATCTATTGTTATTTTTCCTTCTTGTGACTCTAACCTGGCAGGAAGTTAATGTGATAGAACTGTGCACAAGGCAGAAATGATAACACAAATATGGTAAAAAAAAAACAAGCACATAATGAACGAGAGAGATGATTAGTTGTGATTGATAGGATAAGAATATTTGTGCAGCCATGCTTTGTTGATCAGCGATGTATCTGTCATCATCCGAAATTCGAACTTTTAAATAGAATTTTGAATAGGTTTACAGCCCATCACAAGTCTAGAACAACTGCAGGTACTGTAAGTTTTATAAGCAGTCACATTTTAGGCAAGTGACAGGGGTGTTGCAAGAGTAGAGAGGACCCATGTACAGCCTCCGCTGTGGGCACACAAGCAAGTAGAATCCATGACTTGTTCCGGGGGATATGCCCAGTGCGCATGTGTGGTTACCATTTTTCAAGTGATTTGTGTCTCCAGCGCTGAGATACTGCCGCAGGGCTCCAGTGGGGTAAGTATAATGTATGGGTGCAGTGTGTGTGTGGTGTAGACCCATGTGGTGTAGACCCATGTGCACCGCGCACACTGCACCCATTATAGAAATGCCTATGGCAAGTGACATAAAAGGACAAAAGAGATTCAAATTATAAATAGTTTCAGGCACAAAGAAAAAGTACATTATTATTATTTATTTTTATTACATAACAGAACATAGAAGATGCTCCTTCCAGTTAGGAAAGTTGTTCTAGCAATGTTTTGTAATAATATGCAATGACTAATAATTATAATTGTGAACTAATAGATGCTTTGCTGTTAATTTTTCTCAAATATAGTAAACATATCAGATACAGATAGAGCTATCCCTTTAATAGGATTAATGCCCCTTTCCCACTGCAGCTAAAAAACGGTAAATTGCAGATTTTCAGCGCAATTTACCGTTTTAAGGCTGCAGTAGGAAAGTGACAGAGTTGAAATACCGTTTAAAGTTAAATGGTATTTCAACCCGTTTTTAAAGCAGAGTCCTACACGTTAAAATAACGTTTAAGAGGTAGTGGGAATGCCTCTTAAACATTATTTAGCCTCCAGGCAGTCCCAGTGCCTGATGAGACCTAGTAGTTCTCACTTTGTGCATGTGTAATGAGTGCACGTGCATAATAATGAGCCCCTCATTACATATGCGCATATGTAATGAGGGCGGCTCATTATTATGCACGTGCACTCATTACATATGCGCAAAGTGAGAACTACTAGTTCTCATCAGGCACTGGGACTGCCTGTACCCCGCATGGACCCTGCATGGATCCCGGCTGCCTCCCCACTGCCCTGCATCCCCGTGCAGGTAAGTACAAGGGGAGGGGAGGTGGGGGCACAGGGCAGGTACGGGGGGGTTAGGCACTCTTTAGACTTGGGGGGGGGAGGGATTAGGCACTCTTTACACTGGGGGGGTTAGGCACTCTACATTTTACACGGTTCACTGCAATGGGAATGGTACTTAAATGGTATTTAAAACGGTAATCTGCTGCAGTGGGAATGCTAATACCGTTTTAAATACCATTTAAGATTACCAGTACTTTAAACTGGTCTGCAGTGGGAAAGCAGCATAAGTGAGTCAG
This sequence comes from Crinia signifera, assembly GCF_055691185.1. NCBI lineage: Eukaryota > Metazoa > Chordata > Amphibia > Anura > Myobatrachidae > Crinia > Crinia signifera. Next base: position 44,069,728 of record NC_139219.1, read on the forward strand.
AGTTGCTAATCCCCTACTGTATTGTTCTATGTATTGTATTGCAGCTGAGAACAATAGATGATAATAAGCCTTGGTGAGCCATGGCTCCCCAGAGAAGACTAGTTAAAGAAGGCTCCATCTGTATCAGTATAATTATTCTGGTAAAGTATATAAATGATAGGCTGAAACGAGTAGTTGCTTTGGGAAATGCCTGTACTTGAACTACAGTATAGAATATTTGCTAAATCTGCTCCTTCTAGGCTATTAGTGTATACATTGTACACTATGGGTGTGACTCAGTGGTTTATGTACTGCTGATGTTAGATGCAGTGGAGCAGTGTTTTTGTGGTACTTGTTTCCTATCTGAGCGCCCGCTACGTTAATTGCGCACCATGCTATTCTCCGTAGGAAAATCGGATCGCATCGCATCGGATACCACAAATGCACATACACGATATTGAACGATGCGATGCGATGCGATGCGATCCGATTTCGTTCCCGCTTTTATGGTTGGCCCATAGGATATATAGGAAACCCCCCCTGATGGTTTAAAATGCGCCTCCATTGTTAACGCCACCCCAGTATTGACGTCAACCCGAAGCGTGGCGAGCGTAGCGAGCCCCGCGAGGGGCGGCGGTACGCGTCCTCCGACTTTTTCATACCCCCACTATCCACGTCGGCGTGGAGTTGAGAATAGAATAGTGTGGCGAGCGCAGTGAGCCACCGAGCCCGAAGCGTGGCGAGCGCAGCGAGCCCCGCGAGGGGACGCGGATACTTCACAGGTATCCGTGTCCCCTCGCGGGCTTCACAGGTATCCGCGTCCCCTCGCGGGGCTCGCTGCGCTCGCCACGCTTCGGGCTCGGTGGCTCGCTGCGCTCGCCACACTATTCTATTCTCAACTCCACTCCGACGTGGATAGTGGGGGTATGAAAAAGTCGGAGGACGCGTACCGCCGCCGCTCGCCACGCTTCGGGTTGACGTCAATACTGGGGTGGCGTTAACAATAGAGGCGCATTTTAAACCATCAGGGGGGGGGTTTCCTATAAAAATTGTGGGTTTGCGGGGTTATTACATTGAAATCAATGTAAAATCGGGTCTCAGGGACCATTTAACATTGATTCCAATGTAAAAATCGGGGTTGATCGCGTCACCGCATGCGATGCGATCCGATTTAAAATGAAATCGGATCGGATAACATCGTATGCCATCGTACATCATCGCGTACCGATTCCGATGCGATGCGATACGATTTCATTACGGTGCCGTACGTTGAAAACCTGGGCGCCCAGATAGGAAACAAGTACCATTTTTGTTAATGTACATGTGTCAAAGCTGTGGAGAAGTGTTGTGAAATGTAGTGGGTGTTCCTGGGCACGGACAGGGAGGTGGCCTAGTGCACTCAAGGAGATGGTCTGTCTTCTGGGTGTGTTCTGGGAATGTAGGGGGCATGTGGATGACCTTCAACCGCTTTCATAGAAGGCTATAGTCAGACAGAGACTGCACCTGACATAGGCTGACATAGGCTTTAATGGCGCAAATAATGGTGCATCTAAAGATGCATTTCAGCATGTAAGAACAATTAAACTGGGCATTTCAGTCCTTGCACATATGTGAGAATATACATCAAGGAAGGGATACGTGTCATTTACAGCAAGTCACAGATGGGCAACCAACAAAACAGGCAGCCACTTCAGTCTCCATCTTTAAAGAAGTTCCTATATAGGGGGATCTTTTTGTTTCATCTTAAGGCATAGAAATTAACAAATTTCAAAAATTAACAAATAAAATAAAAACATTATATTTCTAATAGAAGAATATGTTTAAAAAGCCATTTTAAAAAGTGTCAATAGCTGTATACCAAGCATACACAATCGCATAAGCCTAATGAAATGTAATTGCAATGCAATTTGCTAAGCATAAATGTTTGCAGCCATTCACTTTGCTGGCAGACACATCCACAACTCTGTGTACACAAAACAAAGAGCATTGCCATACTTCTGCAGAAGTGCTGAATGTCTACACATACAGTACTCCCACAAACATCAGTGCACTCAATAAGCTAACACAGCTTTGCCTAAGGAATGCTGTGATCTCATCTGTAGACGTGAATTGCAAACATTCAATCAGAACTCATTACGTAATGTTGCCATTTGTTATTATCATTGTGTATTGTACCTGCATATAATGTAAACATAGGAGATTATGCAGTAGATTAAATAAAGCTTCTAAATATTAAAAGAGAATTAGATTTTGGGTATCATTTCGATATTGCAGTCTAGAAAATGATAGACAAATTTTGATTGGCTGTTATATGTAACACATTCAATTGACTGTTAAATGTGTTTAAAAAACTGACATTTGTCTTGTCTCCTTCATACAACCAGGAAGGTTCCACATGATGTTACTGGCTATCCTGAGTCCCAGAGGAAATCAAAACTACATTATGTAGTAGTGTTCTAAAGCAGGAAGACCATATTATTTTATGAAGAAACCATTGACTGGATAACGGAGAAACACGTTAAGGGATTTTGGGGTTTCATTATACACCCCCCTTATGCAGATTTTCGGACTTCCTACCCCTGTTTGATCTCTGGACCTTTTAATTGGAGAAATTGTGTCTTTAAAGCTACAGTGTTAATTGCTAAAACCGGAGCATATATATACCTGCTGTGTCACTTGAGAGCATGTAATGAGACTCACTCCCGGATGAATTTGATCAGCAAGCGAAAGGCGGCTCGCTCACCGCCTCACACATCCACGGCAAATCTGTCATTAGGGGACAGTTGCCGGGCAGACAGAGCTTGAGCCGACCGACCACTGTTGTTGCCAGCTGATTGTCTTGCTGAGTGGGGGAAGACGGCTCGCTCAGCCGTGGAAACCTCACAATACTATTGCTGCCGAAATATCCTCACCAGTGGGATCTCTACACAACCACCAATTCTGCTGGATCAATATAAAAGGTTTCCCGGAGTAGACCCTAGGGTTCAATACAACCATATTACCCTCTTCCTTTTGGGGTCCTCTGCGCTATCTCCAACACAGCACAAATTTGCACTCTCATCACTGATAGTCCTACCATTTCTTTCCGATTTCTACCAGAGCCTAACCGGGTGAGATATTAGCCGGTTCCTAATTTAGGACATTATATTTGATACAAAGTTTTTATGAATTATAACTCTGAAGCCAACTATGCTGAATTAACTAATTAATTTTATTGTATCCACTCAACAAGTGTGTGTTTGTTTATTTTTTATTAATTATTGTCTATATCATCTAATTGATTCAATTTTTTATATAATTTTTTTAAATATGCTATATTAATAAATTGATGAATTCTGTATGATCAATCCAATCGTGTGGCAATCTCTCTTTTATATACACCATTGACCACAATTGTGTGTATATAGTTCTATATTAATCTTCTTCAAATTGAACAATTGCCAGATTGTTATTTGGGAGCAGCCTTTAATAGTTTTTTAAATTATTATGATTTAACCGATTTAATTGGTACAATTAATCAATCAATTATCGGAACGTTCTTTATTTTAGTTTTGCGTCCGATTGCTTTTTTGTTAAAGTTTGTTTTTTATTTTATATGTGTCCATTGTAAGGAAACATAATGAAGCAAAAATATTAAGTACTATACAGCTTGCTAGGCACTCAAATGTTACAGACTGTGTTTAAAAATGACATTAGGGGCTGATTATCTGGGGCTATTATTCTTTCCACTGTATCACTCCGCAAGGCTTAGTGGAGACACCGTGTTAGCCACCAACAGTAAAGTTTCATTTCGTGGTCACTTGGTATGGTCAATTTGTAAAAAAGCACTAATAACAATGGGGAAGATGTATTAAACCTTGGAGAGAGTTAAAGTTCTAAAAATCAGCTCCTTACATTATACAAGCTGTGTTTAAAAAAATTTAAGTTAGGAGCTGATTGGTTGGTGGTTTATTGCTCTCTGCTTTCTCTCTCTTTAAGCTTCGCTACAGCTCTCCAAAAGTGTGTCAAGGACAGAAAACCTAAACACATTAATCTGCCATTACCTTGAAAAGACAAATGTGCTTTTATGACAGTACAATCTAAAGATGAAGATAAGCCTGCTAAACTTGTAGAGGTAACTTTACCCGCAACATCGGCCTTTAGAGACAATAGGTTGAATATAATTATTGGCCATAATGCTTCTTTTTTTTCAACACGTTCTTGAGATACAACAGTCATAAACCAGTAACCAGTACATTTAAATGTTTGCAAGAACATTGGCCAGAAACCAGGAGGAAGGTTATTGGCAATGAGATTAAAAATGCTTAACCATGGCACAGTGGTGTAGTCTCACTGTAATTGGCTCAGTCTAAATATACACATTTACACCCAAACTAGGTGACTTAGTATACTTCTATAATGATTTGACAAAACTATATGCTATATAAAATTTTGATGAATATCCATTGCCCAAATTGGTTGAGCAGAAAGATAGGTTGTTAAAAATACATCTACATAACCACTTTAAATCTAATAAATACTAAGTCCCATAGCAACAGCAAAGACTTCCTTCTCCTTTGAGGGTGGACTATTTCAGATACACTATTCTTCTTTACTGATGACATAAGGTAGTGCAATTTTACTTTTCAAAGACTGATTTTATGGGGGGGGGGGGGGTTTAATGTTCAAAAAGTCTGGTAATCATGTTTCTCACTACTTAGATAATGAGTTGTTTGCATTTCATTTATGTCTTTTTTTTGCATTCATCTTTAATTTTGTGTTTAATGTACAGATTTGGAGCCACCATCTATCATTTTGAACCTAAGTATGTTCAGAATGATAGATGGAGGGCTCCCTAGTAAAATCCCTTGTTAGCTAGGTTTAGAGTAGACTGTTTTTCATTTTGTTATGCTTCAAAAGAAAGCTAAATTTTTAGTTTGTTGTGCTTTTTATTTAACTGAATGCCTCAATAAACATACCTTTAACCAGCACACATGTTTTGCATTTGATAGGTTTCTTTTGAGAGGCTCTTTGTTTTTCAAGTATTGACCTTATATACTCCCTGTCCACAAAGGCATACCACTACGTTCAATAACTCCTTGTCTTTTGATAATTTCCTTGACTATAGCTTTTTTGTTCTTCTGCTTAAGGCAGAGTTGAATCAGACAATTTAGTCTCACAATCCTAAAGTTCTATACCTTTTGTCTTGTCAAATAGGGTTCAGGTTACCAAAAATTAAAAAAATGGGCAGACTAGATGGACAAGTGGTTCTTATTCGCCATTTAATTCTTCGCTTCTATGTCTAGTCTAACCTACATAATAACTTTTCCATTGGAATGCTATTTTATTATTACTACAGCATTATCATCTCCTTTATTATTATAAACATTTCTTAAGAGACTGGTGAGTGCAGCACTGTTAATTAACTTTTTTGTGTGTAGTTTTTGGTTGGCAACCTTTTTCACAGCTGCTTTTTTATCCATACAAGTATTATCAATCTCTAGCCCAGTGCCTTGGGTATGTTTCATAGTTTGTCAATGTGAAGATGGTAGGACCTTTTCCTTCTCTCAATGTACAGTTGGAATAGGTTTTCAGCTTCTTTTATATCAAACAAATTGGATGTAATAGAAGAGAGATGGTTGAACCATTTAATCAAACAACTGAATACTTCACGTTAGATCAATATTTACTTTTTAGCTTTACCCATTCAACATACATAATGTGGTAAATAAGTAGTGAAGTTATGATATCTGAAATACAGCTACTGAAGGGGTTAACTACAAGATTGCCTCTGAGAGTCCTCTTAATATGACCAGCTTCAGCCCGATCTCCCGCTAAACAACATCTTCTCTTTTAGCAATGGCCAATTCACGGGAATTGCCATATTTCATGCGTGGAAACACAGAAATGAAAACACATTACTTCCATGGGCTGGCTTAATAACACCACTGCAAGTGACTTTTGGTTCGGTGAATTTACATTTTTTTTTATACTAATGGGACTGAAAATGTATTCATCCCAAAGCCTCAAAATCAAAATGACAGTCATCAATACATCAAGTGACACATCCGTCATACGTGCGTCTGGTCTTTCAGTCTCAAAGTTTATTTAAAGTGTGTTTAGCCTTAAAACAAGAATAGCCTTGGCGTCCATTTGCTCACATTAGTTTTTCTCCCATGAGACAGCATTGATCGGCCCCCACAAAAGCTATGAAGCAATCACCTTAATGCGTCTGGAAACACATCAACGTAAACAATAGCTCAGAAACCCTATACTCTGAAGCGGCTAAAACCTGCATTTCTAACAAGGGCACTGGCGGACAATATGTACCGAGCTCGTACCACAACACCTCTCCGCCTCCCGCCCTTCAACACTGAGCAAGATAATAGCAGGGAAGGAAGGTTTACATATTTATCATTCGCACTTGGTTTTATATATACACAATAAATTTCATTCTTCATTTCTTCATCAGATTGCGAGAAGACATTTTTTGGCATCAGCCATTTTAAGAAAGTAAATTGGTAGTTGAATGCTTTTAGCTGTTTCACTGTTTATTTAATGATGAATAAATATCAATGCCCATTATTTTTCTTTTTTTGTTCAAAGAAGATAACTCCTGACTATTTTAAACCGTATATAAATGTTATAAAAATTCATAAAAGAACATAAAACAAAAATTTGTGGGAGTAAGTAAAAGTGAAAAATGCAAAAATAAAATGATTACATGAGATATTCTTTATGTTTGGTTGTGTTTCCGGTGCATCACATAGGGAAAGCATATTTATCATGCATATATAGCCAGACTTATGAATAGAATACCATAGACATAAGCAATATAGGCTTATGTAGACATAAGCTTACTAGCTGATTCCAATAGTTTAATAAGTAAAAATTGAAGAAAGATACTGTGTTATGGTGATCCAAAAGAACCAGTGTAGTGGGCAATCTGGCATTTTTTCACGAGCCAAGTTTGCATACAAGTGGGCAGTCAGATATAAATGAGGGTTGTACATAAACAGGTGCTTTAACAATAAATAAAGTCCACACACAAGCTGGTAGCCAGTAATACAAAACCAAAAGGTTTTAGCGAATGGCATTAAGAAAACCAAAAACAAAATCAAATGTTTCAAACAAGAGGCAAAATCTAAGATGGAATCTTCTGAGGCATTAACAATTGTCTAGGACAAGGGCACATTCTAGAGCAAATTTGGCTATAGCTTACAGTATTTTCCTTTTAAACAAAAATTCTTTAATTGGTTTATTGGGGAATCTCATCCTAGGTTAAATTCTCTCAACAACTGAGGAGCATGGACACTCTCTTCTGGTTCCTATAAGATGTTTTTTACACCATACCCTTGCCATTGTTTTACATAATGAAATTGTATTAGAAAATTGTTTGGATCCAGAATACTTTCTACAGCTCTTAATGCTTGCATGCAGATGTCAATAGGAGACAGGAGTAAGTGTCACTTTAGTTCAGCTTCACACATAACTTCCTACATAATTGTCTTTCCTGGAATTTAAGACATCAAAAACATCTGAGGCAGCATTGGTAAAATTATTGCATTGGTGCCAAGGAGCATCATTGTACCATGAACAGGGTTGTTGTGAAGATCTACTGAAATAGAATTTCAGTTCACTTCCTGTACCCAATGAGTTTGTCATTGTAATAGCCATCTGTATTCTATATGTGATGCTTCTTCGGCCTTCTTAATGAGAGCAGCTGCCATTAAATATGGTAAACAAGTGTCTGGATTATTTTTCTATATAAACTGTAAGGCTCCACTGGGACAGGGACGGATGGGAATGGGCAAATCTTTCTAAAGGACAAGCAGAAGTGAATCCAGTCCCTTTCCACATAATTAAACCTAAAAATGACATATTAACACAATTTTAAAACAATTCTCAAATCCCAGGGGTGCCTTGAAAAAATTCTGATACTTACAGGGTGCCGTGAATCAAAAAAATTTGGGAACCACTGCCTTAGGCCAAGTCCTTCAAGTGCAACACCCGAGCCATGATTCCCTGTTCTGCAGATTCTGACAACAATCATTGATCCAAAATACAGATTGATGGATATCGATGATCAGCAATACACCAGGGAGTCAGCAAAATACAGAATGTTATAACTACATGGCTCAACAAACCTGAAAATCAAGTATTTACAATATGTTGGATTTTCCCAATCCCCTGAACTAGGCATCTACAGAATGTGATACAGGTTGAGTATCCCTTATCCAAATATCCGTTATCCAAATTATTCCGAAAACCATAGTCTACAAAATGTACTTTAATTTGTAAAAAAAAAATCTGAAAACGTACTGGGTACATCTGTAACTGACACTACTGTGGAAAGAACATGTAACTGCCACTAAATATGTGCAAGGACATGATTACTTGGCATTCAAATTCTGTGCCTGAGATTGTACACAAACTTTGTTTATTTTTTTTTAAACCTTGTTTCATGCACAAACAAAATATATTTCTGTGTATTTCATGTGTTTGATGTGTTTATACATCATAAATGCAAGATACCTCTTTCAAATATAAAATATTCCAAAATACAGAATAATCCGTTATCCAAAATGTTTCTGGTCCCGAGCATTTTGGATAAGGGATACTCAACCTGCATTACCTCAATAGCTGCCTGATGCATGGGCCCCATAAATCCAAAATGTAAACTAGAATTTTTTTCATACGTAAATTACAAAAAAAAATTTAAGCACACTTAATATGTTCTACATCTAAAATATAATTGTAAGTTCCCCTTGTGTAAAGAAGATATGACGGCTTACTGGCTTCATCTGTGCCCTGAGCCCAAAATATCTTGAAGCAGCTATTACTGAGACCAGCCTCTGTGATGGATATAGAGCCACAACCTTTTCAATATTAGGTCTCCCCCTTTAACAAAAATTCTTGCTGATTTCTCACTGCCTATTTAGCAGATTATTGGAATAAGCACATTTGTATCATTACAACATTATTACCCTGTAAAAATGTAAAAATGGCAAAGAAATGTTGGGATGCAATGAACTTAAGGCATGCTTATTTTAGAAAGACAAATTAAGTTCCAGAAATTTCAAAATTAAAAAAAAAAAATCTTGGGAGAATGAACAGACTTGCTCCCACATTTCACTACAACAATTTCACATGTTTATAAAAGACTTTGTGCTAAATGCGCCTCTCAACTGAAACCTTTATAAAAATAGATTTGTGACTAATTAATAAGGGAAATAGGGCTTCTAAAACAGACAGAGGGGACTTCCCGCGTTCCCATATGAAAGCTTGGAGTATAGCTGGTGTAAGGATTGATGCGCTTTCTTAAGGATAAGGTTCAAAGGAACACAAGATAAATATACACGCTTTGATGTTGGCTTCTCCCATATTTAACACATTAAAAATACATTTTAATTTTGCCACCTGCTATATTTAAAAAAAAATATAATTTTAGAAACCATCTAAAGCTATTACTCAGCTACATTTATTAATACACTGTAAAGAATTAACTATAAAAGGATGTCCTGTGTATTGAATGAATGCGTTTCATTGCTAACCATATTGGCAAATACTGCTATATAACCACTCTTTAACTTTTGCTATATCTTTTGATAAAGAAGGTAAATCAATGCCTAACCATGCAGCACAACAAACAACTGTAATAACCATCCAATAGATAAAGGGTTAAATTTAGTAAACTCAATAAAAAACAAGCTTGTGCAAGCAAGATAGTTGAAACTAGCAGCTGTTTGCACCATCTCTCCTGTCCCAACCATCTCTTTCATTATGATTTGAGGTTGTTTTTCATTCTATAGGTAACTGTGAAATTAAAATGATTGTATTTATCTGGTATCTGTTAAGATAAATTTAATAAGTTAGGATGAAAGCTATTTTATTGAATTGCCAGATTACGATCTGAGTTATGAGATGTGCCACTCCCTTTTGAGAGTTATTAAAGTACAATATTACAATACTCCTGGACTATTGTGTGGTTTTGAAGTTTAATCAATTTGATTGTACTCATAACTGTGTTAATCATTTTCTTCCTCGAACCTCTTTATCTGTAGTTGTATTTTTTTTATGTAATACAAATGTTTAAAAAAGGCAATTTTCTTGTAAAAGTTGTTTTATAGAAATGTCTTGAACCATCGGAGCATTGGGTGAGGACAGTAGCTCTCCAACTTTCTTGGGTCATGTAATGTAATGTAATGTAGAGTCTCAGTAATTTATTCATGGCACCCCAAAACATTCCTACTGAGATGTTCATCCAAAGTTATTTAGGAATTAAGAAATCTGTGCTTACCTGCCATCCTTGGCTCTGTTATGTGGTGATGGACATGGTTGCATTTTTGTTTGTCCACAAAGTCTCTGATTGGGAAGAAGAAAAAGAAAAAGAAGAAGAAGAAGGCGGATAAGTATGACAGATCAGGGGGATAAGGTGTGGGGACAGTGGATTGTGACAACAGATGAGAGAAATTGGGGGTGGGGCAAGTGGACAATGGTAGACATACACACAAAGACGGGGACAATTGAGCACACATAGGCAGACAGGGAGAGAGGTACACATACTGGATGAAGACAAAGAGACAACAATGGTGACACACAGAGATTGGAGGTAATGATGAGGATCCCTACAATACTATATAGCAACTGCTGATGGGCTGGTTGTGAACTGACATCTTTAGCTGATAGCACCTCATTCATTGGTGTTGCATCTATATTTGGGCTAGTTGTGGGTGTGTAAGGAGAAGAATCCCAATGGAATGTACAGTATAGGGCAAACAACAGATGTAGGAGTATCCATGGTTTATTACACTTCCACATTTATTTCTGAAACTATTAATATAATTTTCTCTTGTTCATTATAAATGACACTTCACCTTATTGTGTGTACAAATAGTACAATGATAACTTTGTATCTACTACTATGGCTTATGCTGCACCTCTATCTACACTTTTATTCAACGTAACTTACAGTACACCTCATGTATAAAATTTGGCATTGATGTATCGTGTTATATGTATGTGCCACACAACATACACATGTATGTAGTTTTTTTTTTTTTTGCATCAACATCTTTATGCGTTAATGCCACAAAATCTAACTGAAGACCATAATCTGCTATAAATATAACCTGCATTAATGTTGGTAACGGAACCAACAACCTTACTTGTAATTGTATAATGTCAATACTACATACTGTTGTAGTAGAAACTGGTTGGCAACACTGGCTGATCCTTAACTCCAATGCAACTGTAAACAGGATGTGAAAGTTCTTTAAAGTAAGAAAAAAATAGAGAAATACTGTGATAAACTGTATTTGTCAACTTTTCTTTCCAGCAAGAAAAACAATGACTTTCCCTTGGATAACCAGACTGTCGTTTTTTTTTAAAGCAAGTTGTAGAAGCACTACTATGGAGTATTGTACTTACCAGGGCATTACTATGGGGCCTTTTAGATAATTCGACACTACTGCAGGGCACTTTAAGAACACTAATGTGGGACATTTAAGAACTGTGGGCACTAATATGTGACATACAGTATTATGAACTTGAGTGATCATATTACTTGACCATATTTTGATGATGAATTAAAGATTATACATGTTACATCATGTATGTACATCAGCCGCCAGTGTGCAGTGTAGCAGGAGGCATCAGATAAGCAGAAATAACTTTAATGATAATAAGGAATGGGCAGAGGTTTTGGAGAAACACGGGAACAAGTCTCTGAATCCTGTGGGACATTATCCGAACTGGGGGCACGGCTGTAGGGAATTGTAGTGATGACCATGTGGCTTATTATGAAATGTTTTTGTTTTGTGCAGGTGGTTGGGGCGGAGAGCGAGGAGTACATTTTTGCACTTGGGCACACCAGTAATGTGTTCCATCACTGACTACCTTGTAGAGTTTATTTAGATATATGTCACTGTGATTTAAGACAGATAGGAAAGCATCAGTAATAAGAAGGGAAGCTAAGTAATCCATCCTAATTCTTTTTCAAAATGTTGTTCCTAAAGATTTCACTCTATTATTCTCAGGACGTGTTTCTCTAGACTTGCTTCTAGACTAATTTTAGTGATCAAATTCTCTGTACACATTCCATGCAGTCCTCATCATATTTCAATGGCAAGAGCTGTCCACATGCTTCTCACAGTACTGTTCACATGTTGATGTCTCTCCGCTCTGTACTCCAGCTGTGTTTTCTGGGTCCCTATTGCCACCAGCTGCAGAAACAACCTGCAAATCATTAGAACTTCATTTTTATATTTTCACTTTTTTTTTAAAGGACATTGATACTTTATAGATTTAGAAGACTACTCTGTTTCTACTGTGAAAGGACAGTAAGTAAAACATGTGTTTGTTGTGTAGTGTGTTGTGTTATCAGTAACTTACAGAAATGTAGATGTGAATAAATAACAGCAGAAAAACTTTCAGAATAACATGTAACATTACAGCACAAGTCCAACAAACCAGAAAAATGTACTTTTTTTTTTGGCTTATTTGGAAGCTGCTTAACACATTGTCTTGGAATAATGCAGTGACTGAGCAGTACAAAAAGTTATTTTAATCACATACAGTACAATTGATTTGTTCCGTGTGTTAAGTATAACTTGAACATATTTGATTATTATTTTTATATGTGCACACATTTTTTATTGTATACATCCACTGAGATAGCGGATCTAGTAGTGGGAATGCAGCGCAATTCAAATTGGGGGGTTAGGCCAACTGCCACCCCAACAGCTACCAAACATCACCAGCCAGGACTCACTGGCACTTACAGTAGTGTGGCTCACCTATTTGAATTTTTGACTACACTGAGGAGGTTATTCTGATCGGTGCGGCCAAACGTGCGTACGTTCGCAATTAACGTACGCTAGCCGCACGCGGCCGTTGGGGTTAAGTCCACCCACAACTCTGCCGCATACGTACGGGCATAAACAACGTAGAAGGGGAGTGGCGTACTAATGAGCGTACGCCAACGTACACGGACGGGCCAGCCCTTACACTCCGACAACTGGCGTACAACTGAGCGTACGCCGCCGTTTACGGACGTCTCTCGTCCATCTTCCCACCGCCTTCTTGCGGAGATCTGAGCGTACGCCAGCTTGCACGGACGGGTCCCTATTGTTTTCAATAGAAAAGTCAGCTTATGTCACAGCTCGTGAGAGTGAGCGTACGTCCGTGTACGCTGACATACCCTTCATATATATGGACCTGCAAATGTTGCCTTTCAACTATAATTATGAAAATTAATTAATTGATTGAATTAATTAATGTGCAAAATAGTGGCCATGGGATTAAAACATTGCTGAAACATCCTTTGTAGGTGTTAGATGTGGTTTATGTTATTGTATCATAAATACAAAACCTATGTTTGTATTAGAGTGAACACGTCGACACATGTCGACTTGTGTCGATTGAGTGTGCTACTGTGTAAAGTCTATGAAAGCACGTAGTGAATGTGTATAACTGTTTAACAAATACCTACCTTAGCATATATAAGCAGGTCTTACAAAGATTCTTACCTCAATTTAAACAAACCTTTAAATGTAGAGAAGTATAGAAAGATAAGCTTCCAATGTGTTAGAGTGATGTGTGTGGCTTGCAGGTAGTGAAATCATGGTTTGGACTTAATAGACTGCAGCATTGCTTATTACATTCAGGTGTATGTGTTTGGTAGTAATCCGCGTAAATTAGCTAACCCAGGCGCACGCTGGCATGCGGTATCTGTAGGGGTGGTTTGAGATGGCGGTTGGCGGCCGCCTGTTTTGTGTCCGAAATGAACGGTGCTTTAGTCGATCGTGCGGTAGTAGCACCGCTCATTTTTGGTGCACACCCCCGTGTACGCCCATATTTACGCCCATTTTCCCTCATTATTTCGGCCGCACCCCTCATCACGCCCCTATGCCGCCCCCAATGCCCGTACACTCGCGTACAGGTTTTTTCGCACGTAGAGACCCGTCCGTAAGCGTTGTGGAGTGTTCGCGCCTGCGCATTAGCGAATGTACGCATGCGCAGATCATTAAAAACCCCGGGACGTGCGCGTATGGCCCGGCCGCTCCAACCAGAATAAGGCCCTGAATCCCCACCCTTGGACTGCATCACAGCATGCAAGTCAATTTTGCAGATGAATCTGATACATCATCATATAAAAATCAGCCGCTTCTCTTCTTGGGTGTAACTTGGCCACAACATACCAATAGCACATAAGCCAAGTGTTCTAAGGACATGTTATGGGTGTGTGGGCAGAATTTACAAACATATTATCAGATATTTATATAGAGCACACATATTCCACAGAACTTTACAGAGAACATTCACATAATTCACAGTGGAGTTTACAAGCTATATACCCTACCACATATACATGCACACACATTAATTCTAGGGTTCATTTTTGTTGGGAGACAATTAACCTGCCAGTATATTTTTTTATTGTGGGAGGAAACGGAGTACCCGGAGGAAACCCACACAAGCACATGGAGAATATACAAACTCCACACAGTTAGGGCCATGGTGGGAATCAAACCATAACCTCATTGCTGTAAGGCAGTAATGCTAACCATTACACAGTGAGTGCTGTCACATACCTACAGTACTGTCACCAGTGGATGGCTAGGGGCTGTGCTGCTGCCACCGCTTTGCTTAATGTGACCAAAAGATCTGCATTTCTTTCCAAGTGCGCATTGGGCCAATATCTGAAAGCCTTTTTTTGTTTTTGTTTTTTTGTTCCTCTCAGGAATTTGAGTTTCTAATATCTTTTATTAGTTTCGAATTTGTGGGAGGGGTGTACTAGAGGGAAAAATGCATCCAAAACTTCCCGTATGTAACAATGTTTCGGAATGTGATACTTTCCAGAGCTTGGGACAGTGGGTAACACCATGTTTAGATGGCATTGCCCAATAGAAGTCTATTACTTTTTTTTCACATGGGATATTTGTCTTTTAAAATTTTAATTTCTAATAATAATGTCTTTATTATCATAAAATGCTCACATACATGAACATTAAACGAAATTCAGTTGTGAACAATACAAAAGGTGAGAAAAATTTCTACATACATAATGCCGGTATGTACCCGATAGTAGCATGATGTATCGCATCGCGGATGACATGCTTATTACACTGTGTGTTTAGTTTCCACTACTTTTTACTGTGTGTTTTAGAAATGTTATATTATTAGTGCTTTTGTAGTATTTACTTTATTAATGTGTGAATGTCTGAAAGCCTGATTGGGTTGCTTAAGCAAGATGGCACAGATCTGAGAAGAGTCTTTCAAAGGGCTCATCTAATGTATAATATGAACAACACTAGTTGAAAAACCTGTTAGTGGACAGGTTTTGCCATAATATACTTTACTTTATTGGCTTTTACATGCCTTCCTTCAAAGTTTATTACATATGTGGATTTATTGTTCTTGCTTGTTTTTCTGTATTTTAACCCTGCATTTACAGTCACCAGGGCTCTCTGAGGAAGAGTTAACTATTTCCATTGCCATTGGCAGTGGCTACAGATGAAGCTTTGTAGTTTTGCGTTGCCATACTTCAGGCCATTCCCTGTTGACAATTTGATAATTTTATTGGTCATGACTGTCAAACTGAGGATTTCCAAGATGTTGGATATCCCCGATCCACCGACCCAAGCATCAGGAGAACAGGGAATTGGCCAAATATGCTACTAATTTATGGGCATCTTCCAATACAAAGCCATAGGGTGTGAGAATCAGAAAGTAAGATATTTTGGGAGAGTTTCCCCATTTTTTAAAAGCGGCAATCAATTACATGACAAAATCAACCAGGTTTTTCAGTGTAAATGATTGCTGTTTTAAGAAAATAGAAAAAAAATCCCAAAATCACTCACTTTCAGATTCTCACATCCTATTACTGTATATTTGACCCACGATATATAACAAAGCAAAAGTTACAAAAGGGCATGAGCAAAATAATGAAGTAAAGGTGTATAGAAGCGGGGAAATGCTTTATATGAAAAGATCTGAAATGGTTTATAATAACGGGAGTCTCCAGAGGGCGGCTGAGGCACAGTTTAAAATTCAAATAGGGGAGGCACAACAACTGCCATCAGCTGCCATTCCAAACTGACTCACTGGCAGTTGGTGCGGCTCCCCTATTTGAATTTTGAACTGTTCTGTTGCCGCCATTGCTTATAATTCAACACCGTTTTCCCTTTATACAGCCATTCATTAGTACATAGAGTACTTGGTATACAAAATCTCTATTGCCATTGGTTGATAGCAGAACGGTGCATTTTATTCCTACCTACTGTAGTGTTTCTTTATTTTCTTTGAATGTTTAGTTTTATGTATAATGCCTTGTGAATTGGTGTGACTGAAATGAGGTTTTCTGCCTAACATTTTTGTTCAAATAGAGACATGGACATTTCAAATATCACGTGTTTCAAAGAAAGGCATGTTAATTATTACAGTGAATTGGCAAGAACCCATTGAGCACTTTTACTTCACATTTTATTTTTCCGTATGAAATTAAGTTTTGGAAATTCATGTGGGAAAAACTCAAAAGCTTATGCATAATACAGATTTGGTTTTATAAAAGATCTTGTAAAAACATTCACATATGTGTACAAATGCTAGGAGGCAAATTTACTATAATTTACTATAACTATTAAATTGCCGTTTTAAATTTCTCACTTAAACACAGCAGAAAAGCAGTGGCGTTTGCTATCCTCCACATAGTAAATATATACCTTGCGGTGAAGCCAAATGGGAATTTCTTATAAAGATGTAGTCATGTGGAAATGTCTCCTTACAAACTTTAGCTTCCAATCCAATTGTAGAATACAGCAGGAAGCCATTTTGTCACCTTTTTATGTCAACAAGCATCTCAGAGATTTACAGTAACTACTGCACATGCAAGAATCGCTGAAAAACAGGACCATTGCACCATTTCCCTATAATCAGTTCTGCTGGATTGCTAACCATTTAAACAAGAATACCAGTTGTGCACCCATTAGAGCAGTGGTTCGATCCTCAGGACCCCGCACAGTTCGTTTTCCAGGTCACCCGACAGGTGCACTCATTACTGATTGACAAATATTGAAAGGTCCACAAGTGGAGCTAATTATTTCACTTGATTCTGTGAGGAGACCTGGAAAACATGCACTGTGTGGGGTCCCAAGGGCCCGACTTTGAGAACCTGTGCATTAGAGATATGCCACTAATAGCAAGAATGCCTAGCCCTAGACAAATCAGGACTAGCTGACTGTGCCTTTCCTGCCAAAAATGTGCAAACATTTGCCTTCTAGCTTTTATACTTATGTATGAATGGTTTTACAAGATCTTTTATAAAACTTCAAAATGTCAGAACCCCTTGCCAATCTCCCCTTATATTTAATTAGGCATTTGTAAATTTTCAATTATCTTAATTGGGCAAATAATTACATGTCACTTTGGGGGTTTATAAAAAAAAAGAAATAAGTGGACCTCCAAATCAGCTTTTTTAGATTAATATGCACACCGAATTTACTGACAGTATTATTTTAAACGAAACATAATTTTTTTAGCATTTTTTTATAACATGTAGTAACCTCAAACGATGTCAAAATATTTTTTTTTTTAATTTTTTTCTGAATTTTCCATTTAATTATTTTGCCAGTAAATTAAATTTGTTTGCCTAATATAGTGATTTACTTGCACAAATCAGTCATTTAACAGCTGTTAACAGCCTTATGCTAACAAAGTTGTCACTTTTTTAGGGTCTCCGCACTTTTTTAATTTCTCGCAGATCACATTTGGTAGACTAAACCACCGCCATGAGTACCGCACGCAGACTTTTCTAACTGGATTAGAGATTTTCAGGTGCACGCATTGGTGCAAAGGTGGTTATTCTGGTTGCGAATTTGCAGCCTTGCGAGTCCACCAAACCCCGCCTTGCAAATGTTGGCCTGGTCACCACCCATTTGCATGGTGTGTTTGCATGCACTCAGAGCAACTTTAGATGTGCATGTACATTCTGAAAAAAGTGGGCTGGCAGTGGACATCCGGTGATGTCAGCTACCCGCCCCTGGCGTTCACATCACCAGGCTATTTCCATGAGAACGCCTAGCATTTTTATTGGAACGCCCAATGAGCGTTCCCATGGGCGGGTCCACCGGCCCTCCGCCCCACGCTTGCCCACCAGCCGCAATGTTGGGTGCGTATACCCGGACAACAATCTGTTCACCATGTACACACACACACACCGGGCGCATGCGTATTTCAAAAATATCGAATAAGGTCCTTAGTCTGTTGAGTTGGGTGAAACAAACTCATGTTCACAGAATTGCACCAATTTGAATTGACCCCAATGTTTTAAAGAGCAAAGTCTGTTCTTGAAATTTATTAGATGAAGGTGACCTTAAATTGGGTAAATGCAATGTAATAATTAAACTCAACTGCAGGTCTAGGTTCTAAATGTAGACCTAAATAACCTACACAATATTTACATTCTAACAGAGATCCGTAAGAAACTTCCATAATAAAAGATGCTATAAAATATGCAATTAATGGACTTTACCATGTTTTATTTATTTATTTAAAAATAACCTGGGGTCTCTATAAAGTGGATGTTTGCACTGGGCCCATTGAGGAGTTTTTGCAACCTAGTAGGTACCGTACTAGCATGCGGAATCTAAAATTACATGAACATGGTATATAATGGCAAATCTATAATGGGTGCAAGTTTCCGGCATTGCAGCAGGAAAAAACACTTGGAAAATGGTTGTTGTGAACATTTTCCAGTGACTAATGCAGGCACAATAAAGGGTGTCCACGGAACGCAGCGCAGGCATTGTGCCAAAGTCCTCTTTACCACCGGAGATGATGGGACCCAATTGGAGCCTGCACACTGGCCGGCTCCTCTCTTAAAGCACCCCTGTATATACAGTACTGTAATTCATTGAAAAATTGTCAGCTTTAACAAATTATATATTTATAAAGCCAAACATTACATTACTTATTACAGTGATAAATGAAAACATTTATACATGATATTTATCATAGAGCCACTATGCTATTTATTGACCCATTTATATATATAAAAAAAAACTTGTTTGTTTTTCTTTAAGATCTTGTTAATCAGAACTCCACAGGCCCAAAATGATATTCCTATTGTAAGCGTCTCTACATAGAACTATTATTAACAACTGCGCAGATCAGAGAAGCTTCTCCTGTGACATCACACACCAGTTTCTATGTCACACCTGAATTATTAATGCTGGGAGTCAATATATGTTCCTTATGATGACTGAAGCTGTTTTTGTACATGGCCAGATCAACATGAATCAAGCAGGATAAGGGATAGCAAGTTTAATGCATGAATTAATTATGTAATTAGTTATCCTACTGATATTTATGGTGTGACATGGCACATACAGTACTATGTGGCATACCTAACTACACTCCCAGAATGGCTGTGAGGGTCCTGAAAATTGGGTCCTCCTCCCAACCCCCTGGAAGGGTAGGCAAGCCTCTGCATTTATTAGGGCCCCTGCATCAGCCCCTGCACCCCCTCACTCTGCCTGTCAAATACCGGTATTCGCAGCTCTTTGGGGAGGGTGCGGGGCTATAATGATGCAAATATTCGTCATTTAGTACCACCCCCTCCCCGAAGAGCTGTGAATCACAGCATTTACAGGAATGCAGCATGGCTTAATAGGGTCAAGGCTTAATGACAGCAAGCCCCAGCTCCTGAAAAGCTGGAGAGCAGTGGCGGTTTTACCTATGGGCTGCAGCCCACCCCCCAGGTAAAATCCGCCACTGTAGTGAAGCCAGATGTAGTTTGTGAGACTGCTCTGGCTTCACTGGGACTGGCAGTGACTTCCTATTGGAAGTCCGACCTGCCAGTCACCAAGGCAGTCCCATTGGGTGGTGTTCCCTCCCATGCCTTTTTGCGGGTTGCTGAGCAAAATCCACAATTGCTCATGCGCAGTACCTACGTCGGTACTGCGCATGTGCCGGGACCATGATTCACTTCTATGGGCTGTTGCCGAAGCAGCCCACAGAAGTTGAACACATGCGCAGTACAGATGTTTGTACTGCGCATGCGCCAGTCTCAGTGCCTGTTATCAAAGCACAGGCGCCGGGAACATTGCAGGGACCGGGAGGAGGGGCGGCGGCGACAGGGGGGCCTGCATCGCGGTACCCGCAATGCGGCTGCGGCGAGAGCCAGCCCCCCTCCCCCAAAAGGTATGAGCCGCCACTGCTGGAGAGTCTTTTCTCTGGGCTTCTCCCGGAGAGAAGACACTTAAAGTAGGCAAGTATGCTATGCGGCATACCCAATTTAGAAGAACACTCCATAGAGTTAGTAGATTATATAATACCAGTCAAACTTTGAACCGGATCAGAAAAATATTATCTTTCCTGGTCCTGAATATCATTCCAGCTCCACTTATCGGGGGAAATTTACTAAAGCTTCTAAAAATGAAAAGGAGGTCAGATTCTGTCTATAATTTTCTAGTATGTAACTGAAAGAAGATAGACAGAATCTAATTGGTTGCTATGGGCAACATCCCCTCATTTATTTATTAGCGTTCCCTGTGAGTAGGAATTTATTTGTGACACCATGATGTTCAGCGGGCAAATTGCTGGGAATTACACTATCCAACATCTATGGGATACGTGGGAATAGTGCCAAATGTAATGGCTTTGGCATCATCCCAAAAGTGGACATTGCCAAGAATTGGATTTCCAATTCAGACAATAAATCCTGAAATTGCTTTTTTACACTGGTGGGTCATGTACGTACTCTCCCTTCACTTGGGGGGGTATTCAATCTTTGTTTCCAACTGTCAGAAATATCGGTCAATTTGCCATGTGTTTGATGGTTGAGGACCATCAAAAGGTGGGAGGTTCCCCCTGCCCTGCGAATGGATGTTACTGTGGGGTAGATTTATGAAGCAGTGATAACGGAGGAGAAGTGATAAAGTGCCTGGCACTTTATCACCAGCCAATCAGCTACTGACTGTTAAGTTACAGGCTGGGTTTAAAAAGGCACAGTCAGGAGCTGATTGGCCGGTGATAAAGTACCAGGCAATTTATCACTTCTCCTCCCTCCTACATCTACCCCACAGTAACATCCATTTGCAGGGCAGGGGGAACCTCCCACATCTTTTGATGGTCGTCAACCATCAAACAATTGGCAAATTGACTGATATTTCTGACAGTCGGAAACAAAGATTGAATACAAGTGAAAGGTTCATACATCTAACCCTGTGTTATTTCCATTCACCGGCCCCTGCGAGCGAGTCGCCCTTGCGAATGGGTGGCGGCAGTGTTTGGTGAACTTGCAAGGTTGCGAATATGCACCCTTGCGAATCAACCAGAATAACCCCCAGAAGTTTTTTTGGGGGGAGGTGCTGTCCACCCTTTTTTCTGGACGGTGAGTATTGGTTTGTATTTGTCATGTTCGACTGTAAAACCTTATGTACAGGAATTACAGGTATAACAATTTATTAAAAAAATAAGTTTTTTTGTAGTACAAGTCCATCAACAGTATCAGTACATTATATTAAAAATCAGATATACATTTTATACCAGATATACATTTTATACCAGATATACATTTTATACCCTTTTATGGGAAAAATTATTGTTTTGTCAGTTTTTCACCCTGTAGGTGCTGAATCTGATGACCAACGCATTATATTTTATAAAGACTTCCTCAGGGGCTCCTTTGATATACTTTAATACATCATATATTTGATTAAGTAATACCTGTACATGAGGTGTATACTGTACACTTAAGTTTACAGTCAAAATTGAGAAATACAAACACCATCCAGAAAAAGGGTGGACAGCGCCTCTCCCCCCCACAAAAAAACAACAACAACCTTCTATCCATACAAAACTACTAGTGTCCCACTAACAGAAGACAATTTTGGGATACCCAGCTAGTGTTTAGTTCTTTCTTCCAAATAGGCACATATCATTGGGTTACATGAAAACATATATATGGTGGCGGCTGAGTTTCTTGTCCAGAGTGCCAAATCAACAACTATAGCAGGCACAGAGGGGGTTTAGGTTGACCCAGCCACATCCTCTAAGTCCCCTTATAAATGTTACTTAATGCTGTGACTTGTACTCAATGTTCTTATTTATTGTGTGCAACCAACACTGATTTCTTTTTACTAAACTCCTCAGCTGGAACTCATTGCATGTTCCCTGGATAGAAATCCTTTTTTTAGCCAAGCTGGTTCATCTGTCAAGGCCCTACCCTGCACGCCTGAAATATTTTCACAGATAGTTTTCAATGTCTCAGATAAGTTGACATTGCTTCCTATAGCCCCATTAACTGACATTGATCAGAGTGCAGCATGCACCCTTATATATTATTATTACTATGTTATTTATATAGTGCACACATATTCCGCATAGCCAGTGGAGACCCACGCAAGCATGCAGAGAATATTCAAACTCCACACAGTTATAGCTGCGGTGGGAATCAAACCCGAGACAACGCTGTCTTAAACTGCTGTACACGTTATGATCTTAACCCTTTGAGTGCCAAGGGAATTTTTCAAAAAAGGTGTGAAAATTGCCAGGCAAATCTATTTATTAAACCCTTTGAGTCCCAACCCTTTGATCCTCAAAATATCCGCTAATAATGCTCACAGCGATTGTTCCTTTTTAATTAATTGACTGGGCTGTATTTGCATTTATTTATACTAAAAGAACAGCCGCTGTGAGTGGCTCTGGCATTTGTAGCAGATATTTTGAGGATCGCTTACAGCAGCATTGGCACTCAAAGGGTTAATGGCACACTACATTCACTGTACTCCTGCAGCGCGTTTGAAAGTTTGTGATATCATGCATCTCTATTGGATATACCAGTGTCTGTGGACAACAAATTAATCCATGAATCAAGATGGATGTTTCTAAGAGTTCGGGAGGAGAGTATAAAGACTTTTAGGGGGGGTATTCAATACCGGGTTCCGACTGTCGGGACGTCTCGACTGTCGTGACCCTGGTCTGTTCTCGGCCACCCGACTGATATTCGGCATACAGAATTCAATCTCCCGTCTGCCAAGCACCGAAAAGGGGGCGTGTCTGTGAGAAACGGCCGTGGATCGTCGAGATACGATTTCGAGCTCAACAATCCATGGCCGTTCTCAGCAAAATGGTCCCGACTGCTTTTAAAGTCAGGTCCATCAGAAAAGACAGCATTCAATAGGCACCCGCCGCTATTTCCCTGATTGAAAATAGCGGTGGGAGATTGAAAATAGTAATATTAGGCCATCATTCATTACTATACAGTATTAGGTAATTGCACATTTAGATACTGGTTAAATTACAGATGTATGGTATTATATACAGTATATCAAACACAAAATAATATTTATGCATCTAAGTTCAGCATGTTAATTAAAAAACAACAGAAAGAAATTTGGCGTATTTGGAGAAATGGGCTGATTTCTGACTAAAGCTGGGTACACAATGCCTATTCCTACAGGTCGGAAAGACAAAATAGAAATATCGACTAGTATGACTATGTTCACACACTGTCGCTGGTGATGTGTACTCCCGCAGAATGCAGCATGGCCCCCACAAAATCCCCCCCACCCCCCCTTGTCACTCATGGCAGCATGCATTGGCAAGTGTTTAACGATGCTGCCACTCTTCCAGGTCCTCATTGCTCCCGAATCTCACTGGGTAATCACATTGTTTAGTGTGTACCCAAATTTACCTACAGGCTCTAAGAACAGCCTGAATCGTATCAACGCTATATATTGAATAAGTGTGTAACATACAATTCCCTGGAATCGATTTAGCCCATTTTCTCCTGGGTATACCGGTGACTAAAATGGAAAGGACTTAGGAAAACAAGTCCTGAAATCAGAGTAGCAGATTTAGAATTTTTGCTAAAACGGTTAAAAAGAAGCATTGCCTATAGCAACCAATCAGATGCTAGTTATTATTTTACAGAGTGTAGTAGGTAAATATTAGCTTGAATCAGATTGGTTGCTAACAGAAGCACTCACACTTTTTTCTAAGTTTTAGTAAATTTACTCTCATATTTTGTATAGGGGCTATGATTCTGGGCACCACACTGTAAGAAGCATAAGGAAGAATACAAGAGCATTTAGAGGCAGGTTTCCTCAATAATAGAGGTATAGAAGGTTTCAATTATGGAATGGTTAGAAAAGTAATGATTGGTGTTATGGTGTGTACACGAGTTTGGCTATCGATTAGGAGTCAAAATAATCAAAATCGAGAGCACGTTAGTCAAAATCGCACCGTGTTTGGCTGCATCCGATCCCAATTCGATCTAATCCGGCATCGGAATCCAATGTAGAAATAGTCTGCAGCACAGTCTATTTCTACGGTCTCGGAAGAAGGGCCATGCTGCTCAATGCACGGGCCTCCTCCTCTCACCAAAGCGCCTGGGTGAGGAATTATTTGCTACAAGAGATGATGATAAAAAAAAAAAATTTACAGTTTAAAAATGTCTGTCTTACAGGAACTGTCATTTGTATCTATATAAAGGGCATTGTTGTGGTGATAGTCTGAGGAATTTATAGGAATATATAGCCAGTCTCAAATTCATTAAGGAATGTAGGGTGTTCGGCGCCCTCCTGCAAACTATAAATGTGTGCCCTCCCATACTTTACAAAGGGACATTGCACACTGAAACATAAACGTATGGTCTCACAAGGAAGGGGCATGGTCACACAGTAGTACTCCATTTCAAATTACACAGTAGCACAATCTTATTCACTTTGCGCAGCACCAGTGCTGAAACTAGCCCTATTGGTGCCCTGTGCCAGAAAGGGAATTGGTAAATGCCTTACCACCACAGGCAAAAATGTAGGAGCAAGGCTTCATGGGGAAGGGGCGTGGTCATATAAAAGTACCAATAACACCGTAATGCCCATAACACATAATGCTACACACCGTAATGCCTATTAGACATTATACCACATACAGTAATGCGTCTTGCTTCCGGGTCCTAATGCGCATGCCGGAAGCAAGACGCACCAGGCCCGGCAGCACACACAGCACGCAGATAAAAACAGGTATTCCTCCACTATGCACCCTACATATTTGTACCATTTATGCATTAGGCAGTGCTCTCACTGTTAACCTACCGGTAATTGCTCTTGTTTATTTTCTGTATTAACTATAGTAAGCCCTGTAAATAAACTGTGCTTCTATTTAAGCACTAGCTTCCAGTCTTCATTTATTTATCATCACCTCCTCCCTGACATCCCCTGCATGGAACACTCCACAACCAAGGGAGTATGCTGATTGACCAATACCATCTGGTAAGCAACCACTATTTTTGTTCCTGCACGCACACCATTGTACTGATCCATACCCTTACATCGGAGGTACCCACATCCAGCCCAGCAGCTGTGAACCCCCAACCTCAAGCCTGCCAGTGACACCTACATCCAGCCCAGATACAGATGCAAGGGCCAACAGTGGTGAACCCCCAGCCTCAAGTCTGCCAGTTGTGAGTAGCAGTCCGCCGTAGGACAGTTTCACTATTTATTCCTCATCCTTTATTACATCATTTCACAAACTGCATTGGACATTTACCACAACACCCAGCCTACAGTTATTGTTCCAGACAGCGACATCACCTAGCACAGTTCCATTTGGAACCAGTAGACATTCACCCATTTACCACTCTAACCCCTGAGTGCCAGCACTACCCTCTTTCTGTTATTGCCCAATCTAGGGGGGAACAGGACTGCCCCCCACCAGTGCAGGCAGCTAAGGGTTGACCTCTCAGAGCGCTGTGTAATCACCTGAATCCCAGTTTATGCATAGGCAGCACTGCTAGTATTGGCAGCTGGTGTGGGCATATGTGTAGGCAGTTCTGCTACTGTCGGCAACTGGTGTGAGCATATGTTTAGGCAAAGCTGCTACTGTCTGCAACTGGTGTGGGCATGTGTAAAGGCATGGGGTAGCCAAATCCAGTCCTCAAGAGATACCAACAGTTAATGTTTTCCTCACAGAATCACAAGTGAAGTAATTAGCACCACATGTGGATCTTTTAAAATGTGTCAGTCAGCAATGAGTGCACCTGTGTACCTGCGAGGTGAGGACTGGAGATGGCTACCCCTGGTATAGGCAATATGCCCACACAAGTTGCCGACAGTAGCAGCTTTTCCTATACATATGCCCACACCAGTTGCTGACAGTAGTAGCGCTGCCTATACATATGCCCACACCAGTTGCCGACAGTAGCAGCGTTGCTTATACATATGCCCACACCAGTTGCCAACCGTAGTAGTGCTGCCTACACATATGTCCACACCAGTTGCCAACAGTAGCAGTGCTGCCTATACATATGCCCACATCAGTTGCTGGCAGTAGTACGCTCTCACTTTACTCATCTAATTCAGGCTGGCAGCTCATCCTCTCCTGCTTCCTTTTTTTCCAGCAGTCTTGCTTCTGTGTATCTCCTCCCCTTCTGTTCTGTGTATCTCCACCCCCTCTGTCCATTTAGCCCCACCCATTTTTGGTCCCTTCGCTGACCAGCTGTTTAGGAGCCAGGAGGGAACTCTGTGCTGCCGGAGCCACTGTCTGTCATGCAGTGTAACAGGCGCATTGGCACCCAACAGCCACAGAGGACAGCAGGGGATGTAGAGCAGGGAGAGCGCCTCTCCCACCAAGCGCCTCCCTGGCTGCATCCTCCGATGAGCGGGTTACGCCAGCCCTGAAAAATACATTGCTTAAGAATTAGTTTATGTAGAACATGATAGAAATGTATGTCAAGCAACAATTGTGTTGTTGGATTCTCTCCCTTTTTCCACTGTCACAAAATATTCAATAATAATCCATTGTATCCTAGATTCCTAGGTTTGGGTGTGTAACTAAAATTTTCTTGAGAAACAAAAGTCTCATTAATCTGTACTTATTGATAGCAGATGCCTATTATATCTGGTATTCATCTTATCCAAATGTAAATCGATGAATACATAGGGGTAAATACATTTACTAAGAAGGGAGTTCTATTGAAGATGGGATGTTGCCCATAGCAACCAATCAGATTCTACTTATTTATTTAGCACCTTCTAGAAGATAATAGATGTAATATAATTGGTTGCTATGGGCAATATGACATTTTCAATAGAACTCCCGTAATCTTAGTAAATTTACCCCATAATATTTAGTATTTAAGAAGGGTTTCTTTTCAATATATTGGTACTTGTTTCCTTGCACGGCGCCCGTCGGGTCCCATCGCATACCATAACTTAAGGTATGCGATGGGACCCGATCAGACCCGACCGAACCGATTTTACGCTTTTAAAGACGTTCCCTTACAATTTTAAAATCGCGTTGCATCGCATGCCATTACAATGGCATGCGATGCGACGCGATTTTACATTGTACAGCTGCCCTGATGGCTGATTACAATGTTAAATGCCCCCCGAGACCCGATTTTAATTGTATACCCACCATGATGGTTAATTAGTATGTCAAATGGTCAAATGCCCCCCCCCCCATGGTTAAGGCCACGATCAACGCCAACCCGAAGTGTGACGAGCGCAGCGAGCCTGCGAGGGGCGGCGGTACGCGTCCTCCGAACTTTTCATACCCCCACTATCCACGTCAGCGTGGAGTTGATTTTATATAGTGTGGCGAGCGCACGTGGAATACTTGTGAAGTAATTTGCGGCCGCTCGCCACGCTTCGGGCTCGGTGGCTCACTGCGCGAGCCACACTATATAATATCAACTCCACGCCGACGTGGATAGTGGGGGTATGAAAAGGTCGGAGGACGCATACCGCCGCCCCTCGTGGGCTCGCTGTGCTCGCCATGCTTCGGGTTGCCGTTGATCGTGGCGTGGCGTTAACAATGGGAGGGCATTTCACATACTAATTGACCATCATGGTGGGTATACAATTAAAAATCGGGTATAATCGCGTCGCATCGCATCACATGCGATCTGGTCTCATGCGATGCGATGCAACCGATTTCACACACATTAGGATCTTAAGATAAATCTTTCGTGAAGATATGCGTTTCCTGAAATCTTATGTCCAGGACGGACAAAAGATTTCAAGGCAGACTGCCATAGGTAATCACAACAATGACAAATGTACGGTGTGTGTCCACACGCATCAATTTACTTTCGATTTGCTTTCGATTACCACAATTCCAACCCCTTTCGATTTGGCCTTTGCTTTCCATTCAATTTCACAATCGATCTTCACTTTTGCATTCGATATCGATTTCTATGTGCATTCAAGGCATAGTGTACACATTCAATTTACTGGATCAAATTCGATATTTCCTTGCCTGCACAGCCTATTTTTCTTTTTGATATAGAGAAAACAGGAGCACGCATTGAATCGAATGCGGATTGAAAGCGTCTTAAAAACCGTTTGATTTTATTCCATTTTGCTTCTATAAGTAAAATTGAATTGAAAACCTGTCAAAATCGAAGCATGTATATACCCCCAGATATCCAAGGCAGGAGAACAATCTTTCAAATAAAGAAATTTGGATAGCAGCTCTTTTGACTAATGTTTTTTCAATGTTTGACCCAGACTAGCAGGTTAAAATGTCTTGTAGTCAGTGGTCTGTTTGTTATGAACTTACTGGAAATTGGCAGCCATATTGAGAGCTTGATCCATTTTTTTTCAATATAAAGTCAGCCCACAAAACTAAAATAATACTACAATAACACTACAAAAACTGTAAAAATATACTGTAACATTAAAAAAAAGGATTTAAAAAAATGTACCACTCTTATAAGAGCCTAATTCAGAATCACAAAACAGATTTTTTTTCTCAAATGGACAAAACCATGTGCACTGCAGGTGGGGCAGATGTAACGTGCAGACAGAGTTAGGTTTGGGTAAAGTGTGCTCAAACTAAAATCTACAAATTGCAGTGTAAACATAAAGCAGGCAGTATTTACCCTGCACAGAAACAAAAAAACTCACCCACATCCAACTCTCTCTCTCTGCACGTTACATCTGCCCCATCTGCAGTGCACATGGTTGTGAGAAAAAATGTGCTTTGCGATCAAGTCTGAATTAGGCCCAAAAACTATACTATACTAAATCTGATTTCTTCGGAATGTGCCATAATACTGCTTTTATTACTGTTCCGGTACTGCTTTTAATATTATTACCCTCTCCTGTGTCCAAAGGCATCATTACTGCCATTGCAGGGCATTCAGAGACTTTAGGGTAGGAAACGAGGAGCAGGGCGGTATTGGCTTATTTCACATTACTGAGAATTGAGGGGTAGATGTATGAAGCAGTGATAAGTGTTGAAGTGATAAAGCGCCTAGTACTTTATCACCTGCCAATCAGCTCCTAACTGTCCCTTTTTAAACCCAGCCTGTTACTTAACAGTCAGGAGCTGATTGGCCGTGATAAAGTACCAGGCACTTTATCACTTCTCCATTATCACTGCTTCATACATCTACCCCTGAGTTAACCAGTGGCCAAAGGTTGAGTATTTTTAGAGCTACTGGTACAATTGATCGAGTTTTCAATTCCTTTTAGAAAGAGATTTAAAAAAGTGATAATCACTTTGGTTAATTTCATTGAAAGAGTGATGAAGGTTAATTTATTAAGTGCAAAATCTAGACCTACACGGCTTCTTTACAGCATTGCATGGCCCTTTTCAGTCCCTAGAACTGCTATGGTAAAAGTGGGATCTGCCTAGATGTGCAAACACACATGGGGCTTGATTTAGAACATAGAATCATAGGGCCCAATTCAGGCCTGCTTGCATGGCTGTGAATATTAGGAACCCAGCGAGCAGGTAAACGTCGCCCTGCGGAGCTCCTATCCCTGTGCACAACTCACCACTGGATCATTTTCTCCCTGCTCACAGCACTAAAGGTGCCCATACACTAGTAAGATTTATCTTCAGATCTGGCTGGTTGGAACAAAAACATGGTTATGGATGAGTGACAGTTTGTCAGTTTTCCAGCATTTCCAAACAAATGGTCAACTGTCATTTGCTCTTATCCATAACCAGGTTTTTGTTCCAACCAAACAGATCTGCAGATAAATCTGCGTGTGTATGGCCACCTCTAGTCTACACTCACTCGGCGCTGCGAAGAAAGCTGGCCCCTGACATTAGTGGCCCTCCCTCCCAACGGCTGGGGGACACCTGTGTTTTCCGTAACACTCCCAGAAAACGACCAGGTACCACCCACAAACGCCGGCTCTCTGTCAACCAACTCACGTTCGGCCAGCGATTTAAAAAGTTGCACGTTTTTTATCTCAGGATGGTCTTGCCTACTATGAACCTTTTACGCATGCACAGTTCTTCTATTATCGCTTGACTTGCTAATTCACGGCCGTGCAATCAGATCTGGATAACCCCCATAGATGACTTCTGCTGACAACCATACCTTCCTTAACCTCAGCTAAATACTGCTCAGTTTTATTTTTACTTAGGTGCTTAAATGAGTCATTACAATAAAAGGGCATCATTCCTTTTTGATGTGTTCATTTCGTTTTTATTTCACCGGCTGAAGTGCATGTAGAAATGTGCGTTTATGTAACATTGTGGCAGGAAGTACAGGATGTGCTTCACTGGAAGTGTAATCTAGCTTTGCTGGGCATTGCACATATCCTTACCCTCATATGACCTTAGGTGACAAAGCTTGTAATGACCACAGGAAAACTAAAGACAAAACACATGCATTCTTATATATTGTTTGTATCATGAGCTAAACGAATTGTCAGTGCTAAAAATGACTGCATGAAATTCCTTCCAAACCTCTAAAAAATTCCCACATATATTTTAATGATGTTCTAAAATGGAAATGTCTATTCTGAATCTGCACACTTGTTGGAGACCGATTCATTTAAATTCTTCAAAGCTGCTTACGATTCATCTATGTGACATTTAATTGTTAATCATTTTATGAAGTAAATGCGCAGGTTGAAGTTCTATCCACCACTTTATAAAGAACACGGATTTAGCTGCTGATAACAAATTAAGGCTTATTAGCATTATCACTGCTTATGCACAGCAGCTAATCTTAAATGTAATGTAGCTGCTTACAGTTTAGTTATCTAACCGACTTCGGCTTAAGCGTCATTAACTGACAGCATTCATCTACTTCCAGTCAGGCCTAAAATAGGAAATCCAATAAAGATTTGTAATGTAGCTATTACCAGGACAACTGGATAGTTCTCAAGGCTAGCAGTAGTTATGTTAATAAATAAATGTCCGGCATATAGTATGTATCAGGAGCCCATTAGCTCTAAAGGTGCACATACGCTAGTACGATTTGGCTACTTTCGACAAGATTTTGATGCAAATGGACGATAAATCGTGTGAAAAGTGTCAAATTGTATATGACATAGACTTATGATTACGATCCGATGCGCGGTCCCATGTCGGACGTTTTATCCGGAGATTGTCACCGCTGCATCAAGGATGAATCGTTACCCAGGGTGGTGAATGTGATTGCAGGGGACATACAGTATGCCAAATGACCACATACAATGTAGTGCATGCGGTTTAGCCCCAGGGGAGCTGTCTGGTCATATGAAGAGGTATCGCATTGCCTTAGCATCTGGAGGCCAAGAGGCCAGGCTAGGGGTAGGTAACTTGCACTTTATGGCGTCCTAAAGGTGCACTTTTTGGGGGTGATTTCTGGATGAAATAGGACCAGGAGTTGCGGTGTCGGTGATGGAAAGTCGCACCCTTTCACATCTAATTGGATTTACCATTGACCACATAATGTCATAATATACCTTTAAGATGCACATTTCAGAAATAGATGCTGCAGCATGAAGCTTGCAAGAGGATGCTCAGCATGAAGTTTGCATCCTGGTTCATGAATCCCCTCCAACCCCTTTGAGCTGTTATGATCCAACAATAACATAAGTTTGGGCTGAAGGAAATATTGGGTTCTAGAATCTCCAAAGGTATCTGTGGTCTGAATGAGGTTGGGTACTGGAGAAAACTATTGGGTAAAAGCTGTTGACATTTATTCACTTTGGAGGTTTATTTACTAAGATGGTAGTTCTATTGAAGATGGGGTGTTGCTATGGGCAACCAATCAGATACTATCTACTATCTTCTAAATGGTGCTAAATAAATAAGAAGTCAATTCTAATTGATTTCTCTGAACAACATCCCATCTTTAATAGAACTCACATCTTAGTAAATAACCCCTTTTTCTCCTACTTATTATTTCATAAGATGTCCGTACTTCAGTCCTAAGAAGGAGGTGTATTTTTACATATTGAATTCTGGTAACTCTCAACTGCCATTTTCAAACACAGGGGCAGATGTATTAAGCCTGGTCAAGAGATAAATTGGAGATAAAGTGGAAGGAGATAATGCAACAACCAATCAGCTATGTTTGAAATATGACAGTTGATTGGCCGGTGCGTTATCTACTTTCACTTTATCTCCAGTTTATCTCTTTGCCAGGATTAATGCATCTGCCCCAATGTTCATTGGCTGGTGCGCTATCTCCACTTTATCTCTTTGCCAGGCTTAATACATCTTCCTCTGTGTTTTGAAAAATGACAGGAGCTGATTGGTTGCCATTTTATCTCCATCCACTTTAGCTCTCCCCAAGACTCATTAAACAGACCCCCTAGTCTCAAAATTCCTTCTAGCCATTTGACTGTGAGTGTGCAATGACCCAGTGTAATGAGCTCTCCGTCTGTTTAGTTTGTTCTGCTCCTAGTGACCATCTGGCTGTAACTCAGCTCTTTTGACTTCTCATTTTTTTTCCTCCTATTGGTATCTATATTTTTGTTCTGTAATCTAGAACTAGACCTTGGCCATCTGACTACATTTTCTTCTTTTTGACACCAGCCTGCAGCCTAGAAAGCAACTTGCAAGAACTTCATATGGGCGATATTCAGTCTCATCGCTAAATATATTAATTATCATATCCTGATGATGTCATTATTTAAATTTATAATTATTACTATTATCATTGGATGTATTTTATTGCATTTTATATGACTTCGACTTTTCTACTTTGACTGGCATAAACAGACTGGGGAAGTGGGCAATGTGCCTCTGAAACAAGTCACTAGATTTTGGGGACGATTCAGACACGTTAGGCCGGGTAAATGTGCAGACCCCCTGTGTGAACGCCTTCTGGGAGTATCACACGCTAAGGGTGGGCCGGGGGAATCTGCAGGGGAGTGCCCAGTA
Organism: Crinia signifera; assembly: GCF_055691185.1. Classification (NCBI taxonomy): domain Eukaryota; kingdom Metazoa; phylum Chordata; class Amphibia; order Anura; family Myobatrachidae; genus Crinia; species Crinia signifera. Next base: position 44,102,815 of record NC_139219.1, read on the forward strand.
TTTTATGGTAGTCCCCATGAAAACAGGGAGCGTTCCCCTGGGAACTCAGGCGGGTATATGCCTGCGTGGGGTGGGTGACTAATGTATTATGATGTTAGCACCCGCCCCCTTTTCGGTGGATAGCAGCTGTACAAAAACTAAGTTTAGACTGACTGATGTTACCGAAGGCAGGAGAAATCATTCGATGGTGAAGGGATTTGGGCGCCGGAGGGGAGTGGCTGTTTGGTGAAGCGCCATTAAGGTGAATAACCCCGCCTAGTGAGCCAACCTGAATAAGGCCCTTTATGTGTTCCTTATCCTAAGGAGCTGATTGGCTGTTTGCTTAGTGATCTCTAAAAGCCAGGCATTAGTATTGCAACTCCATTATTTTACCTGGGTGTGGTATAGGGTTCCGACAGTCATTAGCCCGACGGTGGGATCCCGACTGCCCGGACTCAGACAGCATGGTGAGCGCAACAAAACACCTTGCGGCCTCGCTGCGCTCACCACGCTGCGGGCACGGTGGCTCGCTACACTCGGCACCTATTCTATTCTCCCTCTATGGTGGTCGTGGACCCCCACGAGGGAAAACAGCGTGTGGCCGTCGGTCACCTGTCTGTCTGCGTTTTGACAGTCGGGATCCCGATATCGGGTAAATGACTGTCGGGATCCCGACTGTCGGGAGCTCGTCCGGCACCCATTTTACCCCACCTGTATGCATTTCTATTTACCCATCAGAACTACTGTAGGAAAATATTCCTATTTGATTCATAAAGTGGTTAACAAAGCATGTGGAGATGTTAGTATTTAATAGTACACTGCTACGGAAAATGTGATTTTCATATATTCCAACAAGCTATGTCAAATCACAATTTGTGTATGGCGAAGGTTCATGTTACAGTATGAAGTCTTGCTACACATCACAGAATAAATTTAGGGTTACCGTTTTAGTGTAACACTTAGTGGGGTAGATGTATTAAGCCTTAACAAGAGATAAATCCAAGGGTGATAAGGAAAGATAAACGTCCAGCCAATCAGCTCCTTACTGACTTTTTTCAAACACAGCCTGTAACATGGCAGTTAGCAGGTGATTGGCTGGATGTTTATCTCTCCTTATCACCCTTGCATTGATGTATTTAATACATCTGCCCCATTGTGTGAAAATTGCAATGGACCGTACTATGATTACACCTAATTTCCTCTTTGCTTTATGTACCCTTTATGTACCCTTGTGGATTAAATTTAGACATGATGGGGGACATTTACCAAAATGGATTCGTAGAAAAAAGGTGTATTCGTAGGGAGAAATACACCTTTTTTTTACGAATTTGTATTTTCGGGATTTACAATCCCAAAAATACAACAATTCGTAGTCCTAAAGATGGAACATTCGTATTTGTAGTTACAAATACGAATGTCTACACCATCGATAGAATCCGACAGAAATCACCATTCAAAGAATGGTGGTTTCTGATTTACTAAGCAGCCGTATGGATAATACGGCTGCTTAGTGGTGTAAAACACCCACGCAAATACGACAGGAAAATAGAACACCATTTTCATGTCGTATTTGCGTTTTAGCCTGCACGGATCAGTCAGATCCGTGCAGGCTTCAGTGTAAAAAAATAGAAAAATTAAATAAAATTAAAAAAAAACGGCGTGGGGTCCCCCCCACAGCCGAAACCAGCACCAGGCTGACAGAGGCTGGAGCCGGTAATTAAAAATCAGGGAACCCGACAAATAGGGGTTCCCTGATTTTTAACAACCAGCCCCAGGCTCCTGCTCTGGGGCTGGTTCCCAAAATACGGGGGACAAAATGAGTAGGGGTCCCCCGTATTTTAAGAACCAGCCCCAGGCAAAACCAGCCAGCAGGGTAATGCCACAGCCGGGGGGAGACTTTTTATGCAAGTCCCCCCGGCCAAAGAATTAACCCTACCGACCAGTCAGCCTGGCCAGGGGTCCTGGGGGAGTGGGGACCCCCCCAATGAAGGGGTCCCCCCCCTCCAGGACTTACCTGACCAGGCTGAAGCCTGGTGCTGTCCTCGATGCCCCTGGGCGGTGGGCATCGAGCTGATAAATGGTGTAAAAAAATAGAACAAACTATTGTTTTTTACTGTGGCACTACAAGTGCCAGCAAGCCTCCCCAGCAAGCTGGGACTTGGAGAACCACAAGTCCCAGCCTGCTGGGCATTAAAGGGCCCGCTGGGTCTTGTAGTGCCACAGTAAAAAAAAATAGTTAAATAAAACACACTGACACCCATTTTAAATAAAAGTTTAATACACACATTACATACATACTGATACTTACCTTTCTTGATCCCGTAGGTAGCCCTGGTCCTGATGTCCTGTGTCGTCCATGTCGGCTGTCTGCGTCGTCCTCCAGGTCCATGTCGACGGTCCGTGATTGGCCTGCTAGGCGGCCAATAGAATTCAGTCTGAGGAGAGGCGCCGAATATGAAACTTCTCAGCATCTCTCCTCAGCGCGATGCAGACAGCGGAGACAGCGGGGACCGGCGACAGCATGAAGATTACCTGGATTACGTCGGATCAAGAGAAGACTTCTTCAGCGCAGGACCAGGTGAGTAGGATTTCCTTCCACAGCTCCAACATGGATTTCTTCGGACCCGGACACCGCCATGGACCTGGAGGACGACACGGACCGTCGACATGGACCTGGAGGACGACGCAGACAGCCGACATGGACGACACAGGACATCAGGACCAGGGCTACCTACGGGATCAAGAAAGGTAAGTATCAGTATGTATGTAATGTGTGTATTAAACTTTTATTTAAAATGGGTGTCAGTGTGTTTTATTTAACTATTTTTTTTACTGTGGCACTACAAGACCCAGCGGGCCCTTTAATGCCCAGCAGGCTGGGACTTGTGGTTCTCCAAGTCCCAGCTTGCTGGCACTTGTAGTGCCACAGTAAAAAACAATAGTTTGTTCTATTTTTTTACACCATTTATCAGCTCGATGCCCACCGCCCAGGGGCATCGAGGACAGCACCAGGCTTCAGCCTGGTCAGGTAAGTCCTGGAGGGGGGGGACCCCTTCATTGGGGGGGTCCCCACTCCCCCAGGACCCCTGGCCAGGCTGACTGGTCGGTAGGGTTAATGCTTTGGCCGGGGGGACTTGCATAAAAAGTCTCCCCCCGGCTGTGGCATTACCCTGCTGGCTGGTTTTGCCTGGGGCTGGTTCTTAAAATACGGGGGACCCCTACTCATTTTGTCCCCCGTATTTTGGGAACCAGCCCCAGAGCAGGAGCCTGGGGCTGGTTGTTAAAAATCAGGGAACCCCTATTTGTCGGGTTCCCTGATTTTTAATTACCGGCTCCAGCCTCTGTCAGCCTGGTGCTGGTTTTGGCTGTGGGGGGGACCCCACGCCGTTTTTTTTATTATTATTTATTTATTTAATTTTTTTTTTACACCTTGCAGCCTGCACGGATCTGACTGATCCGTGCAGACTGCCTACAAATAATTCGTATTAGCAGCCGTATATACGGCTGCTAATACGAATTCCTACGACATCGGTGGGTTACAAAGCAGTCGTATATGACTGCTTTGTAAATCACCCTCCGGAACAAAACTAGGTTTTTCATATTAGTAAATTTCCCCCGATATTTTTGAAGGATACCTTAAACTTATGTTGGTTTTCTAGAATGCATTTAGATGCAAAGATTTTATTTTTGTCCGTAATTGTTAGAGATGTGCGGGCTCGGATTTCAGAGATCCGAGCCCCCACGGACGTCATCATTCCGAGCCCGATTCCGAGCAGCGCTCGGAGATTCCCGCCTGACTCGGTCCGTCCGCGTGATTAGAACGTCATCTCCCGGCGTCGGATTTCGCGAGGCTTTATAAGCGGCTGCCGCGCCCGCCATCTTCACTCCAGTCAAGTAGTGGGTTGGGAGAGGGTGTGTTGGTGCTGCTGCTGGGGCTTAAACTTGAGCTTGACCTTGAGCTTTTGCAATCGCTGGTGCTGTCTCTCAGTGCTGCTGTGTAGTAGTCTAACTGTGTACTTGTAGTACTACTGTCTCCTCTGTGTGGTCTACCTCTGGTGTGCGGTGCTGCCTGTAATTAATTATTTTATTTGCTGGGGCTGTCTCCCTCAGTGCTGCTGTGTACTCTGTTCTCTGCTTAGGAGAACAGTCTAACTGTGTACTTGTAGTACTACTGTCTCCTCTGTGCGGTCTACCTCTGGTGTGCTGTGCTGTAATTAATTATTTTATTTGCTGGGGCTGTCTCCCTCAGTGCTGCTGTGTACTATGTTCTCCTCTGCTTAGGAGAACAGTCTAACTGTGTACCTGCCTGTAGTACTACTGTCTCCTCTGTGCTGGGGCATACCTCTGGTGCTGTGCCATTTATTATATATTAATAATTAATTAAATATATTAAATCATATATATAGTCCACTGGTGCTGCCTGCACTGAATCTGCCAGTATTATTTAGTTACTCAGTCCACTGTTGCCACTGACAGTGCTACTGCCTACCTAGTGTACCTACCTAGTACATACTAGGCTGCTACAGGTAAATCTAATTTAATTCAAAAATAATACTTGTGCTGTCTGGGACTGTAAAAAATAATTACATGCTGCTGGTGCACTGACGTGTGCCACTGCCAAGCAGTACCTAATAATTAATTATTATAAATTCTGCTGGTGCACAATAGTAGTATTGCTGACGTATCTATCTACCTGTCTTGTGCCTAGTAGTACTGTCTTATCTACCTGTCTGGTGCCTAGTACTGCCATATCTCCCGTCTGGTCTGGGGCTCACTGCCTAATACTGGCGTACCTGTGTGGTCTGGGGCTCACTGCCTAATAAATACTGCCGTATATCTACCTGTGTGGTCTGGGGCTCACTGCCTAATAAATACTGCCGTATATCTACCTGTGTGGTCTGGGGCTCACTGCCTAATAAATACTGCCGTATATCTACCTTTGTGGTCTGGGGCTCACTGCCTAATACTGCCGTACCTGTCTGGTCTGTGGCTCACTGCCTAATACTGCCGTATCTACCGTCTGGTCTGGGGCTCACTACCTAATAAATAAAATACTGCCGTATATCTACATGTGTGGTCTGGGGCTCAATGCCTAATACTGCTGTATCTATTGTCTGGTCTGGGGCTCACTGCCTAATAAATAGTGACGTATATCTTATCTACCTGTGTGGTCTGGGGCTCACTGCCTAATAAATAAAATACTGCCGTATATCTACCTTTGTGGTCTGGGGCTCACTGCCTAATACTGTCGTAACTGTGTGGTCTGGGGCTCACTGCCTAATAAATACTGCCGTATATCTACCTTTGTGGTCTGGGGATCTCTGCCTAATACTGCCGTACCTGTCTGGTCTGGGGCTCTCTGCCTAATACTGCCGTACCTGTGTGGTCTGGGGCTCACTGCCTAATAAATACTGCCGTATATTTACCTGTGTGGTCTGGGGCTCTCTGCCTAATACTGCCGTACCTGTCTGGTCTGGGGCGCACTGCCTAATACTGCCGTACCTGTCTGGTCTGTGGCTCACTGGCTAATACTGCCGTATCTACCGTCTGGTCTGGGGCTCACTGCCTAATAAATACTGCTGTATATCTACCTGTGTGGTCTGGGGCTCACTGCCTAATCATACTTGCCTACCTGACCCTCTCCATGCGGGAGAAAATGCTCTGTTCCTGTGCTTCCCTGGTAATGCATGATTGCCATCACCTGTGGTGAAACGCCTTTACCCAGCTCACCACAGGTGATGGCAATCATACATTACCAGGGAAGCACAGGAACAGAGCATTTTCTCCCGCATGGAAAGGGTCAGGTAGGCAAGTATGTGCCTAATACTGCTGTATCTGTATAACTGCCTGCTGGTGCATACCCACTGACATATATTAATTGCACTCCAGTGGCGGTGTTCTGTGACATAACTCCGCTGCAGTGCCACTCTTACATGAGCCACGTGTTTGTGCCGCACACTTGTGTGGCTTAGCATAGTTATCCAGCTACCTCGGTGCAACCTTTTGCCCTAAAAACAATATTGTAAGGTGTGAGGTGTTCAGAATAGACTGGAAATGAGTGGAAATTAATGGTATTGAGGTTAATATAGCGTAGGAGCAAAAAAAACACCCAAATTCTGCGATTTTAGCAGTTTTCAATGCTTTTTTAACAAAAAAATCAGAACCCAAAACCCAAAAAATCCAAACACAAAACACTTAGGAGGTGTTTTGCCAAAACCCATTAGAACCCAAAACCTCAAGGTAATCAGAACCCAAAACCCGAAAAGTGGCTGGTGCACATCTCTAGTAATTGTTATTAACATTTAAAAATAATCCACACCCGTGTTAGGGTTAGGCGGGGGTATGGAGTTTAGGTTTAGGCATTAGGGAAGACTTGGATTTGGCTGCAGGTAGTCTTAGATTTGAGTATCACGTCACCACATTTTGGGCCTCCCCGCCACACCCACTCCCCGACCTATTTTAAAATGTTCATTATTAAGTTATAACTCATAACTTGGCAATTGTCAGTATACTGCTAAAGTAAAATGAGCCTCCGGGCGGGTGGGGGAGAGAAAGGTAAGGAGGAAAATAGGGTGAGAATGGAAGGGGGAGAGATAGAGAGAGAGAAAGAAAGGGAGGTAGAGAGAGGGAGGAAAGGAGAGAGAAATTGAGAGACAAAGGGAGGGAGGGAGAGAGAAGGGGAGGAAGATAAAAAGGAAGGAAGGGAGGGCGAGAGAGAGAAAGAAAGGGAGGAAGAGAGAGAAACAGAGAAAAGGAGGAAGAGAAAGAGAGAAAAAGGGATGGAGGGAAGGAGAGAGACAGAGAGAGAAAGGGAGGGAGGGAGGGAAGGAGAGAGAGAGAGAGAGAGAGAGAGAGAAAGGGTGGGAGTGTGTAAAGTAGAGAGAGAACTGTTCCCTGGCAAAATGGGGGCATGGCCTCACCACCGTGACCATTCTTCCGAGGCCATGTCTCTTTTCCCTATGTCATGCACCTTTTTTACGAGGGGCCGGAGGGGGGCACGCACGGAAGTCCCGAGTCTACGCGGCTGAATGTTGGGAGGTAAGGGACTGTAAGCATAGGCATGCACAGGAGCCGAGCCTGGTGTGTCACTATGTTATTTCCCCCCACGACTACATCCTCCATCCTTTGCTTCGGAGACAAATTCCTACTGTACATGCACAGTGGTCATTTTGCTGCTGAATTTTTTACTGCAACTGCAGCTCCAACAGGAGACTCCGGAAAGGTAAGTAATAAAACATGGGTGTGAGGTGTGGGAAATGTATAAAAATGTAAATGCCCCCCCCCCCAGCTCCTGCGCACACCTATGGCTGTAAGCTCCAGTGTACACGTTCTTAATTCTCAGTACAGTGCTCTGTTTTTTCATGGGATTTATTGAATGGTGAGCTTCTAGGGAAATCGAACCCGAGATCGAATCGATTGCAATCGCACATATGTATGGGCAGCAATAAATTAGCGCTCTCGAATATGTATGTCCTTGTTTGGTACATACTGTACTATTCTATCTAATGGAAATTTACTATCTATTAATGCTAATTGTGGTAATATACTTTGTATGTAACTTCGTATTTGAAAATAAATAAAATATATGGAAAAGATATATTTGGATATTTTTCTTTTAATTGGTCTAAAGTATATTTGAATTATTTTTGTTAAGAGCTGATATATATATATATATATATATATATATCTTAAACCTTGGTGATGCCATCTACGTATAATACTATTATTCTCTCCCGCTAAATATTTTATATATTTTCATTTATAGATGCTCATTTATCAATGACTTTTAGCTGGTCATGTTTGTAAAATGACAGGAGCTGATTGGTGAAGCACCGTTTATTATACATAAAGCGGTCCATTCACTTAACCACTATCCATGTCTTTTCCGTCTTTTGGGATTTTTCCTACATTTGGAAGATCGGAAATTACATTGAATAGGTCAAATGTAAATTTGACCTATTCTTGTTGAAAATGGACAATATTTCCAAGGATTGGAAATATCAGCCAGTAATGCATGCCCCCTATGTCGATATCGGTCTACATGGACCCCAATTAGTTTAATGGGGGGCTCGCATGGCTCGGCACACTTTACTGTTCTCAATCGTTAGTCCATTTGGATGATAATGTATGAACAAGTTATCCGTGGGGGAAAAAAATGTGAAAAACTCATGGCAACCTTTTTCCGGTGTCGACCATTGACATGTCAACCTATAGCTTGTGTCAATGTCAACAATTGCCTGTCAACAAACAGTGGCCAACCTAAGTACGGTTATTTGGATACAGCTGTGAGGACAGTGTAGTAGGCAGTATACAATTTGTACTGGGCACATTTTATACCAGCTATGCATTGCATACGGGATAGATATGTATAATACTACAGCCCCCAAGCCAATCACGTCCTATAAATGTGTTCTTCTAGCTTCAAAACTTTGCTGAATCCCTTAGCCACGCCCATCTTTCTCATGACAGGAGAGGGTAGAGCGAGATGTTTTGGCGAAGACGATGACATAACCCTCGCCGCTGATTGGCCAACGATGATCTCATATTACATCCGGGCTTTTCGCCTCCCCCGCCTCCTCACACAGATTTTGCATTGAGGAAAACAACATTCACTCTGCGTTTCTAGACTCGCACTCTAGTCTGAGTCCGCTCCTACCTCCCATTGGCCGGCGCTGCCGTCTATCACCTTGAGCTTCGCCAATAGGATGACGAAAGCAGGCAACCGTCACCTCCTTCCTTTCAAGCAAGGTTGGTTACACCTCCAACGGCCGCAACGTTACCTCGGCGCGTAGTCGCTTCTTTTGCCGGAAACCCTTGGGACCCTCCGCCGCCTTTCGTTGCGTGCGGCAGCGGTTGCAGCATGAGGGACGCGGAAAGAGAATAATATAAGTGGGATTATAAAAAATATAAGAGCAGCGCTGGGAATGACTGACAGCAGAGCCGTCCAATCATCGGCTTGGCTGTCGGAAACGTCGCTTTTGACGGACAGCGCCGCTCGCCAATCATATGCGGGCTGGGTGTAGCTGTCGCCCAATCGCAGGCGAGACAGCGTTATCTCTCCATCCCCCACGCCGCTGCGCTCGGTCGCTAGAAGAGAGGAGTCGCGTCGCGCTCGCTGAATGGCCGGTAAAACGCCTTGTCCGTTGTGAGCGCCTGTGTCCCCCGCCCCACCCCCTCAGTCAGCATGAGGCTGTGAATACAGTGGGAAGAGGGTAGTGTCCGGGGTGGGCTCCGTTCCACCGGGTGACTGCTTTCCTTTCTCACATTTGCTCGGCCCAAGATGCGATCGCTGCTCTCAGCGCGGCGTCTGCAGGCGTCCTAGTGTGACCGGCAGCGTGTGTAGGCAGAGACCGCTTCCCCTTGTGCCGCTTGGTAAGTGCGCCCACTCCTCCCCCTAACCCCCAGGGAGGTCACCGGTCAGACCGGTGCTCCCCGTCCCACGCAGCAGCGAGGTCATGACCGCTATGCCGGTGTCTGTGTGTAGAAGTGGGGCCTCTACGTGCCCCTGAGGCCTACTGCTGCCAGTTCCCTTACATAGTGCCTGGCAACCGTGCTGCCTGCTGCTAGGCACTGGCTTCTCCCCCTGGCCCTGTGCCTCGGCTGTGACTTGTGGTTCTACAGCCGCGGGTTGCCTGACGCTGTCCAAGGGAAGTGCTGGTGTAATTCACAGGTGACCTTGATACGTCAGAGGCCCTGATGTGAGATATAGCCCTATGTCAGGGGAGTGGTGATGTCATGGCTGCTGCTGGCTGACGCTGAGCACTATCACGTGACGTGTCTGGAAAGTGTCCCACAATGGCAGCCATAGCTGTCAGTGAAGGGTGTGTGTGTATATGTGCTGTGTACTGGTGTTTGGCTTTATACAAGCATGGTGTTCCAAATGAAAACGTGACGTATAAGGTGATCCCTACATTGGAAACAGATTTGAAGTCACCCTGGAGTGGTGGCTCTGCATTAATGAAATCTGCCCTGTACTATTTAATGTTCACCCAACTACTGTATCCATATACCATGTGTGCATTTCCCCCTTGTTGTATGGAAGGGGTATTATGTGATGAAGCTACAGGGTAAAGAATGGCTACCTCCCCTTTTGAAGTTTGCATTTATCTTTAGATGTTCGCAGAAATGGCAAATGCACAATCAGGTTTTTGAGCATCTAGACGATGTCTGTCCTTGGCCGTCAGCTGTGAAAGTCCTCCGTGACTTGATCATAGCTTATTTTAGGAAATTGAGTGCAGACTGTTTAGTGTAAATAAATGGTAATTGCACACCTGGATGTGCCACTGAATTAAATTGATCTATAGGCCTAATTTAGGTGTGATGGCTGTTAGATATTGCCGGTGTTGCAGCCGTCCACAATTGGATAGACCGTGTGAAGTCATGCAACAGTTGCAGGTGCAAGGAAATTCATCTTCTCAGTGCCTTCTTGGCTGGGTAGAATGACCATGGGAGCTGTGACCATGACACCATGTTTCATTCCTACAAAAGCGCAGTTGCACGCAAAGACATGCCCCCCAAATGGTCGTAACATGCCTGCCTTTTACAGACACCCTCAGTTGTTTCCCACAAACAGCCCTTGCCTGTCAATCACACTAACCAATTTCTCACTGCGAATGGCACCTAGAATGGCATCGCATGGTGCTGCATCACACAGGCTGATATTTGGTCAGTTGTGACCACAGCTGAATAATGCCCTATATTAACTCCTTATTTAAAGAGCACTCTAGATGCTGGTTATTTAAAAAAAAAAATGGTTGAATGTTATACAATTAAAGTAGCTATTTTTTTTGTGCTCACAGGCCAAGATAAAAAGGAACAAATAAGCAATGTCTTGGCTATCATTTCATTCGCATAGGGCTAATATTTTGCCCTTTGTGTCTCTTCTGTTTAGTATATAGGGATTTAATGTATGTTTTCAAATGTTGCCTACCAGTGGAAAGGTGGATATATTTGACTCTGGCTTAATTTTGTAACAAATGCATGCAATATAAATATTCTACTGTAATTAAGTTGTCTTATATCATTTTTATTTCTATTGGGTGGAATTCAGTTATTTTTTTCTGGCAGCTGTCTGTGACATGCTCCCTATGGGGAAATTCAATTGTTTCTCCATTTGGGTGCAAACAGATGACCGCTCCAGCCTTTTTAGCTAAGCCCCGAACAACACTTTTTGTCTTGTGGCCAACATTTTGGTCGTATTACCATTATTTTTTTTGCTCCCAAACTGGAGCTGTCTGGGCTTTAAACACAAAATTGGAATATCGCCACCCCCTGATTTCCAGGCACTTTAGATCAGGGCTGGGCAATTGCAGCCCTCCAGATGTTGAGGAACTACACATCCCAGGATGCTTTGCATTAGTTTTGCTATGTGGCCATGCTGAAACTGACGCAAGGCATGCTGGGATGTGTAGTTCCTCAACATCTGGAGGGCCGCAATTACCCAGCCCTGCTTTAGATATTTAAAAAAAAAAAAAAAAAACAACACTGAATTTTGCCCCTTGCATTCCTGTTTAGCTAGTGGTGTGTGTGTGTGTGTGTGTGTGTGTATATATATATATATATTTCTTTTTGGACACCGTAGTAACTTGTAAGTCCCATTAGTATTTGACAGTTGTTGTAACTTGAGTGCTTTCAAATGTGAAATTCTTAAGTGTTACACTCCTACACCTTTGCTACATTTCCATGTTTGGATTGTAATCTGAGCAGCTCTATAAAAAGTGTTCAAAGTGTAATTTTATCAATGTTTTTATCAGTGTTTTTTATAATGTGAAGACTATAGTGCGTACCGTGAGACTATCGTTAAGTTAACTTGTGGTCGAGTAACTTCTATTTAGGTGGTTTTGTAAACTTTTGTTAGAAAAAAACCCAGAAGTGCTTCCGTATGTAAGCTTTGTTAATTTTTTGGCATTTGTGATCACTACATCAACATGTTTGCACTAGCGTACAGCTTATGGAACAGCTGTAGAGATTCCCTACATGGAGAGAGACCTACTCTAAAGAAGTTGTGCCGGTAGAAGAGATGACTGATTATTTTGGAAGTGTTCAATTGTTATAGTGCGCTCCAGCTAAAGTAACAGAAGATTGCAAAGCTATATTTATTTGAGTTTTTTAGCACCTGTAAGCTCCATATTTACCAGTTTAACATGACCATATAATAGAGGAAAAGTTCTGTTTAAGCTGTGCCAACAATATCCAAAAATGTTTTGAATTTTATATTCCTGTGTTAGTGATTAGTGAAGTCTTGTCCTTGTCAAGTGATTTGCTTAAGAAATAGCTTCACAATGAGGTTGAAAATGAGACAAGATTATATGAATAGCGATGAGCGCTTGCAGAATGGATAATGTGTCTATAAGAATAGCTATTCATTTCAATACACCACCAAGTTTGAGTGGCTTTCAGCTCAAAGTCGCCCAGTGTATATGGCCCGGCGATGAGCCGTGATGCCCGCTCCGGTATCATTGCCAGGAAATTTACTGGGATAACCCAAAGTGATTGCCTCTCCTGGAAATGGTCATAGTACATTGAGAGGGAATCTTGCCATTCTTGTGGTTTAAAAAAAAAAAAAGTGCCGGTGTTGGTCTAATAAAACGTGCCAAAAAATAGTTTATATATAAATTATTGTCCATTTATTCAACAAGCAGTGAATATGAAATTTTATTATTACAATGTTTAAAGTTTGCTCCCCAAACTTTGCTTTGTAGGTCAACTGTAATACATTTCATCTATACGTTGACCTACAAAGATTCATTAGGAAGTTAAACCTAAAGACCTTTTTTTGCAAGAAAACCAAGTGTCACACAGGACACAAGAAAATGTGCCTACTAAATTCAATCTTCTGTAAAGATTAGAAGTCCCTACATTGACACATTTTCAGAATCTCATTGAAAAAAGATAAATAAATTTTGGCTCACCCAAAAATTATCCTAAGACAAGCAGATAAGGGAGGAGGGGTATTTAAATTGCATTCCCAGCCTGGTGTGAGCAACTTCCGCTAATAGGGGGGGGGGGGGGGAACCACTATCAAATGAAGTCTTTAGAAAGCCAGACTTCATTTCTACAAAATCAAAAATTGAATTGCCTCAAATACTTATTAAAAAATAAATTTGTATGACTTCTGCTGAAAATATTGGCTCATCCATGTCACATTTTTCCAAAAATGTACCCACCGGCTAAACCTGTACTGGTGTGTATAGTTGCATTTTGAAAACCCGGGGTCTACTTGAAATAGTCCCAAACACTGTCAATATTGCTGAATTATGTTGTTCACTGTGAGAAGACTATATATAGATAGATGATTAGATAGAATATATATATCTCTCAGTCCCTCCAAGGGACATAGTAAATAGCGCGGTGCCCTCCGAGCTGGGTAGCAAAAGCAGCCAGGAATGTAACAGTGTTTGTAGGCGGCGGCACTCGAACAAACGACAGGACAGCAGGTAGATGTACCAACGTTTCGGGACGGTGTTGTCCCTTTATCAAGGTGCTGGTGAAGACAAAAAACATAATACAATAACTCACCTAAATACCCCTGGATCCGTTCATGCAGCCCGGTGTGGCGCCGAGTGATGCGCTCCAATGACGTCATCCCTGTGCGACGCGGCGCAGGGATGCACGGAGGGTATCACGTGTACTAAGAGAAACCAATAACAGACCAGTTAAAAGTTGCTGTGGCAACGAGTACAAACACAATACATAAACAGCTTAAGAGCATAAACCAGTGAAATATTACAGCAACAATGAGCGAGCAGGACAAAAGTGCATGTTACAGTGCAATTCTATGTAATACTAAAAACAGTCTGCCGAGCACTTGTCTCGATATAGGCAGATAGTCAAAGACTCCAATATCAGAGTACAAAGCATACAATGGCAATGATCCCGCAGTCACTGTACAAAGCATCACTACATGAATAAAGCAGATTTATGAAAAAGATTTATAAAAAATGCGCAAGCCCGAGGTTCTCATTCAAACCCCGGGGTGACAGGGTGTCAAGGCGGAAGATCCACCTACTCTCTAAGCGCACAAGCATCAGTGACCGATCACCCCCTCTGGGCAGAGGTGGGACATGATAAATGATCCTGTATCACAAGGAGGTCAGTGGATGTCTCGCCTCGACAAAGTGCCTCGCCACAGGAAAATCGCTGTGACCCATAGCTAAGCCAATTTTGATGTTAAACCGATGTGCTGCTGCTCTCTCTTTAAAAGCACGGTCGGTTTTCCCAATGTAATGGTGTCCGCAGGGAAAGCTGATCATGTATACAACGTATTTTGTGTTACAGCTAACCCTGTGTTTAATTTAATTTTTTTTTGCCAGAGAATGGGTGGTAAAACATGTCCCCCTGCACTAAGTAGCTACATGTGGTGCAACCGGTACAACGGAAGCACCCTAACTTTGGAGTCCCCAAAAAGGTGGGTTGTTTAGGTAATGGAAACCTGATGTCATTTTTGACCAAATGGTCCTTTAAATTCTTGCCTCTTTTTTGTAGGCAAACATGACAGATTTATTGTGTAACGATGGCAGTTGGGGATCAGAGGTTATAATGGGCCAATACTTGGGAGTGATTTGACTCAGTTGTGAACTTTTGTTGTGAAAAGAATTCACCCAGATTAATCTGTTACTGGTTTGTTGGTGTTGGCAGGTTTTAGGGCTTGCTCGCGGCTCACTTTAAGGATTTTGTCCCTAGACTTAGTGAGCTCTGCCTGGTTATAGCCTCTAGCTGAGAATTTGCTCACCATTTTATCAAGGGATGATACTAAGTCTGTGCGGTCATTAGATATCCGTAGAACCCTCAACATCTGAGAAAAGGGAAGTCATATATATATATATATATATAATGTACTCTTTACTTAGAAGGGCGCCCACGATTTTGATCGTGGGCATCGTTAGTAAAAAATCTCGGGCATTGAATGCACTAAAAAATCGGGTGCGATCAACCGACGAGATGCCCGAGATTTCCCATAGGGAACAATGTTAATTGTCTCAATTGACCCAATTTTCCTGTTCAATGCCTCAATTGACCCGATTTTTCCATAGGAAACAATGTTAAATGGGCCACAGAGGCCAAATAGGCACCCTGAAGTGTATAATGGCCACCCGAATTGTTAACGCCACCCCACGATCAACGTCAACCCGATGCGTGGCGAGCGCAGAGAACCCGCGAGGGGCGGCGGTACGCGTCCTACGACCTTTTCATACCCCCACTATCCACGTCGGCGTGGAGTTGAGAATAGAAAGTGTGGCGAGCGCACGCGGACAGCTGTGAAGCCCGCGAGGGGACGCGGATACCTGTGAAGGTATCCGCGTCCCCTCGCGGGCCTCGCTGCGCTCGCCACGCTTCGGGCTCGGTGGCTCGCTGCGCTCGCCACACTTTCTATTCTCAACTCCACGCCGACGTGGATAGTGGGGGTATGAAAAGGTCGGAGGACGCGTACCGCGGGCTCGCTGCGCTCGCCACGCTTCGGGTTGACGTTGATCGTGGGGTGGCGTTAACAATTCGGGTGGCCATTATTCACTTCAGGGTGCCTATTTGGCCTCTGTGGCCCATTTAACATTGTTTCCTATGGAAAAATTGGGTCAATTGAGGCATTGAACAGGAAAATCGGGTCAATTGAGACATTTAACATTGTTCCCTATGGGAAATCTCGGGCATCTCGTCTGTCGCATCGCACCTGATTTTTTAGTGCATTCAATGCCCGAGATGGGCGCCCTTCTAAGTAAAGAGTATATATATATATATTCTCCAAAATTTATCCCAGATCCAGGGGATTATGCATGAAAATGAGTCAATCACAGTCTGTACAAAGAAACCCAAGAACAGCCTTAATTGTGAATCAATTTTGTACACCAATTGTAACATTTTAGCTTTAAATACGCCATACTATGAACCCTAAAACACACACACCTTTGACTCATTATAGCATGCATGTCCAAACTATGGCCCTCCAGCTGTTGTGAAACTACAAGTCCCATCATGCCTTGCCACAGTTTTGCGATTAGGGAATGCTAAAACTATGACAAGGCATTACCCCCCCCTGCCCTCCGATGTATACGAGTAGGTCCGCTGCAGCTCGGCAGTCTTAACACTCACACCAGATCACAAGCCATTCGGAGCTCGGTCAGTCAGCCTATCAGGAGCTACCACTGCTGCTCCCAAACTGCAAACTCCAATTGGCTCACGAGGCCGGCTCAAGTTTTGAAATACCAGCGCTGTGGTGGACCTGCTCTTGCCTCTTAGAGAACCGTGGGGGTTGACGACCTCTCTGCCTGGCTGTTACTGGAATCCCACCCAGCCACTACTAGACTCTGCTTCCTCCCCCAAAAAAATCTGATCATGGGGCGACCGGGTTTGTCGAGTCCTGAACTGTGGACTTTTTTCTTCTTTTAGTAGGCAGCAATAAGAAATCTTATGCTGGTACAAGGAGCCGAAATGGAGCAACATTTAGGGAATAACAATTGAATTGCCACTTGTGTCTCTCAACATTGTGTTTTTCCTCGAGGTACAGTGGAAACTGGAATTGGCCTCAAAATTTCAACTACAAGTTTGGGATCTAAATCCTGAAACTGAATTGCTGTCCTTTACTCACTTTTTTATGATAACTTGCACTCCACAAGATGCAAATGTTTGTTTAAAAATAATAAAGCAACATCACTAACTATAATACCTTTTGGGGTTTTAGTTTGCGCATCCTGTCATATTGGGTGGGTAGCTCTGTTCAGAGATAGCTAGTCACAATGCAGATCATGTTAAAATTTAATTTGCACGCACCTGTCAGCAAATAGGGATTGTAATAAACCACAAATAAAGATCAGCTGTCCCTGTAGGATTTCCTGGCGAAGTTCCTCTTTGCATCCTACTGGGACAGCCGTAATTCCCAAAGAGGTTTTAAGCAGCCCATACACGGCCCGATGCCGGGCTGTGCGTTCCTTGCTTTGAGGTGCGTGTTCCCGCGGCACCTCATCGCACAGTACAAAAAGTATGTGCTTGCACATATTTTTTGTACTTGGTTCTCATCGCATTGCATGCACAACACATGCACATGCAATGCAATGTGATGTGATCTGTGCTATTTAAGCCCACAATGCACGCCCGTATCGGGCCGTGTATGGGCAGCTTTAATCTTCTATAGCATCTCATTGTTAAAATGTTTAAAAGAATTTCAGACTATTTACATTAAAAAATGCGCACTGGTGAGTAATGAGCACCTGACAGGTATTCACTTGTTCAGAATGCAGTCTTTTCACACATTTGTGCATTCCACCTCCAGAGCACAAGTAGGAATTGAGTGCTTGATTAGGCTAAAGGCCCATACACACTGGGCAACATTGAGCTGAAAGTCGCTCAAAACATCAGGTTTGAGCGGCTTTCAGCCAGTGTGTATGGCCTGGCAGTGAGCGCTGCTGCGCGCTCCCGCATCATTGCCGGGTTATACCAGCAGATGAGCAGCTTTCAGGACGGCTTTGCATATGGACCTTGAGAACTGAATATCTCTCTTGGAATTTCAGCAGATGGGTGCCATTTTGAAATTCTCCATTGAGACACATTTCAGCAGCCTCCTGAAGTGCAAGCTGAAATGTTTGGAAACATTGCGGTTGATTCTATTCCGTGTGGTGTGAATAGCTCCAGCTGAGAGCGCCGTAGTAGCTCAGTGTGCTAAGAAGTCAGAATGCAGGTATTACGTCATGGCTAGTGCCAATTTCTGACTAAAGTGCCACCCACGATGCTAGGGCACAAAACCGCATAGTCTCCCTAGTTTTTATGGATTTTTGCTCGCACGAGCCCTGGAGTTAGCAGCATGCGGATTAGAAAGGATCCTGGAGCTCCCTCAGGGCACTATTCACTGTGCACTGTATTGAATCAACCCCATTGTGGCTAGTGCACTCAAACCGGGAGTCTGAGTGTCCAAACTGGGAGATGTTTTATCTGTTGTCATTGCTAATGGCTGACAATAAAACTGCACCCTGTACCCCAAATTAGTGTAACAATTAAATTGCCATGGTTCGGACATTCTAACATCCACTTAGGAGGGTATTCAATGTCAGGGTCACGGCAGTCGAGCTTGCTCGACCGCTGTGACCCAGTCCCGTTCTCGGTCAGCTCGACCGAGAACACGCAGGCGGGATTCAATGTCCCGCCTGCCGGGGAGCGAAAAGGGGGCGTGGCCGCGAGTTGCGGCCGGGAAGAGGCGAGCTGCAGCTGGCAGCTTGTCACTTCCCGGCTGTTCTCGGCAGAACGAGCCCGACAGCTAGTGATGTCGGGCTCGTTCTGCTGAGATACCCTGCTCAATGCTGTCGGGGAAGACAGCATTGAATAGGGCCCGGCGGGCATCTCCCCGATGGGAGGTGCTCGCCGGAGATTGAATATCCCCCCCCAATTGGGAACAGTAAAGTGTGAAAAATCAACTTTTTCATGTGTCAACCATTGCCATGTTAACCTTTTGACTATGTCCAATACATAGGCAAGTATTCAATGCCGGTGCGAGGGGGTTAAACTGCGAGGATCACAGAAAACCAGTGATCCTCGCAGTTTAACCCCCGCGCCGGCCGCTCGCACTATGCAACGTTCCGGGGGAATCCTCGCAGTCACAGAACGACGAGGATTCCCCTAAACTGCGAGAGCCGCGGCTAGTGCAGCAAACTCGCTGTAATTAGCCTCGATTCTTGCAGCTTTTGGAGGCACATTCGCAAATTCCCCCTCGCTCAAAAAACGGAGCGAGGGGGAATTTGCGAATGAGGGGGGTCAGTTGAATACTGACAGGGTGAGCGGTGACTGCGAGCAAAAAGTCCTGCTCGCAGTCACCGCTCGCCCACGGCATTGAATATATGCCATAGTGTTGACCTATCATCCAGATATTAAGGACATGGAGATTTTAATCTTCCCTTAAGTGTGTGTGTGTGTGCTTGTAGACACAGCATTGTATAGAATAGGACTAATTCTGTGTTTGTAATATAGCCCTATTCCCTATATGCCTCCTGCCAACCCCAATACTAAACATACTGTTAAAACAAGGGGACAACAGGAATGGATTTTAACCCCTTCCCGACATTTGACGTACATTTACGTCATGGCCGGGATGTACTTCCCGACACATGGCATAAATGTACGTCATGACTTTAAACTGTCACTGCGTCTCGAGACGCAGTGACAGAGGGACGATGTCTGCTGTCCCTGACAGCAGACATGTCCCTGCATGCCCAGGGGGGGCTGCGATGTCGCCCCCCCCGTCGGCGATCGCTGTGATTGGCTGTTCAGTGTGAACAGCCATTCACAGCGTTTTCCTGTGTTACCAGCGAATCAGACGCTCGGTAACACAGGTGTCAATCACCGCCGGGCGTCAGGGGGCATGAGGGGGTCATCGGTGACGATGACACCTCACCCCACCTGCCCCCAAGGCTGTGATTGGTCCGTTATACCCACGGACCAATCACAGCCAAGGCGCGACATTTAAACTAACGGTGACTGCGCTGCAGACGCCATTCCGGTCTGGAATAGCGTGCAGAGCGGTCACCGTGCCTATCTGCCGTGATACTGACCTGATCCTTGCTAATACTTACCTGATCCTTGCAAATACCTTACCTGATCACTTGATCACTGCTTGTAGCGTGCTGGACGCTTCCTGGATCTGACTTCTTGGGACTTCCTGCTGCTGCTGCAGTGTGATAGAGAGATAGAGAGAGAGATAGAGAGATAGTGACAGAGAGAGCTATATTTTGTGTCTGCTACCCCCCCTTTTTGGGGGTGCAGGGGTTTTTTATATATAAATAACTGTCAGTGCTGCTGCTGCAGTGTCATAGAGTGATAGATAGTGATAGATAGTGATAGATAGTGATAGATAGTGATAGATAGTGATAGATAGTGATAGATAGTGATAGATAGTGATAGATAGTGATAGATAGTGATAGATAGTGATAGATAGTGATAGATAGTGATAGATAGTGATAGATAGTGATAGATAGTGAGATTTGTGTCTGCTACCCCCCCTTTTTGGGGGTGCAGGTTTTTTTTTATACATATAACTGTCAGTGCTGCTGCTGCAGTGTCCTAGAGTGATAGATAGTGATAGATAGTGATAGATAGTGATAGATGGTGATAGATGGTGATAGATGGTGATAGATGGTGATAGATGGTGATAGATGGTGAGAGATGGTGAGAGATGGTGAGAGATGGTGAGAGATGGTGAGAGATGGTGAGAGATGGTGATAGATGGTGATAGATGGTGATAGATGGTGATAGATGGTGATAGATGGTGAGAGATGGTGAGAGATGGTGAGAGATGGTGAGAGATGGTGAGAGATGGTGAGAGATGGTGAGAGAGAGAGAGAGTATATTTTGTGTCTGCTACCCCCGCCTTTTGTGCTGATCACTATATCTGAGGTGATCAGCAACTTTTTGGGGGCGCAGAGGTTTTTTTTTTTATATATACCTGTCAGTTGCTGCCAGTTGCACTGTCAGTTGCACCAAAGGTTGTGCACCTGCTGCCCCTCACTGGTAATCAGTGTCGCATCACTGATCACCTTTTTTTTTTTTTTTTGAGGCTGCTGTGGGTCTTTTTTTTAAATTTTTTTTTTACACACACTGTGATTTTGTGGGTGTCCTGTGGCCACTGTGCACTGATCAGTGACGTACATCACTGATCAGCTTTTTCGGCACAGGGTTGATCTATTTTTTTTTTTTTTTTTTTGATCAAATTCCTGTTGCCTTTGAGCGCTGTTCAGTGACGGACGTTACTGACCAACATCTGTGCTCAATTTTTGGCGCAGGACCTTTTTTTTTTTTTTTTTTTTTTTTTAACCCCTTCAATTTTTTTTTTTTTTTTATTGGGTTCAAATTCCTGTATAAAGTATTTTTTTTTTTCTGCACTACATACACACTACACACTACATACCCCCCGGGTTGAAATAAAGTTTGTACCCCCCCCTACACTATACACGTGTTGAAACATTTCACTACCAGTAACACAAAAATAAAAATGGCATCCCAAATGTCATCCCAAATGTCATCCCAGTCATCCAGAAGAATGTATTCAGCGGAGGAGGCATATGCCATGCTTGCCTCTGATTCTGACACAGCCAGTGAGGCAAGCGGGGAATTTGAAGGATTCATCTTAACCTCATCTTCCTCCTCTAGTGATGAGGGACCCCCTCAAAGACGCCCCCGTAGAGCAGCTGAGACCCCCCCCCAATAATTGATCTCGTATGGACCCCACCACCAGACAATTTTGAGCCCCAGGTTCCTGAGTTTTTGGCCATGCCAGGAATCCAATTTGATTCCACAGGTCTCAGAGAAATTGACTTTTTCAAATTATTTTTCTCTGATGATTTTATAAATTTAATTGTGGACCAAACTAATTTATATGCCCAGCAGTTTATTGCTCAAAACCCCACGTCATCATTTGCTAGGTGGACCCCTGTAGATGCAGTAGAGATGATGACGTTTTGGGGTCTGGTGTTTCATATGGGCATAGTAAAAAAGCCAGAAATTAGGCAATATTGGAGTACAGATGTTCTGTACAGCACCCCATTTTACCGTATGGCCATGCCCCGGGCTCGATTTGAGACGATCCTTAAATTTTTGCATTACAACGATAATGCACAGTGCCCACCCAGAGATGATCCCACCTTTGACCGGCTATTCAAAGTCAGGCCGGTCATTGATCATTTCAGTGCCAAATTTGAAGAGATGTACATCCCAGATAAATTCATTTGCATAGACGAGTCCCTTATACATTTTAAAGGAAGGGTTAAATTCCGCCAGTACCTTCCCAGTAAGAGGGCAAGGTATGGCATAAAAATGTATAAGCTGTGTGAAAGCACCTCAGGGTACACCCACAGGTTTAGGGTATATGAAGGGAAGGATTCAAGAATTGAACCGCCAGAATGCCCCCCCTCCCTCGTAGGTGTTAGTGGAAAAATTGTCTGGGATTTAGTGCACCCCTTCCTGGATAAAGGTTATCACCTCTATGTGGATAACTTTTACACCAGCATCCCCCTGTTTAAGGCCCTTGGTTCAAGAGGTACAGCAGCTTGCGGTACTGTGCGCAAGAACCAAAGAGGCCTCCCAAAAACGCACATTGCCCAAGTAATGAGAAGGGGTGAAAGCAGGGGAATATGCACCGAAAATATGTTGTTGGTCAAATATAAGGACAAGAGGGATGTCCTTATACTGACAACAATTCACGGAGACAGTACCACCTCCGTCCCTGTACGAGGTACCAGTACCCACACCTCAAAACCTAATTGTATCCTGGATGACAATAGGTACATGGGCGGAGTGGATCTTTCAGATCAGGTACTGAAGCCGTACAGTGCCCTGCGGAAAACAAAAATCTGGTACAAGAAGCTGGCCGTGTATATCATCCAGATGGCACTGTATAACGCTTACGTGCTATTCCGTTCTACCGGCCAGAGGGGGACATTTATGCACTTTCAAGAGGAAGTCATAAAGGGCCTAGTATTTGGGAACCAGCAGGCAGAGGGCCCCAGTACTTCTAGTACTGGCCCCCGTATTGTACCAGGGCAGCATTTTCCTGATGAAATCCCCTCCACTGGAAAAAAGGGCAGGACACAAAAAAGGTGCAAAGTTTGCTATAAAAAGGGAATAAGAAAGCAAACTATTTTCCAGTGTGACACTTGCCCCGACAAACCCGGCCTATGTATAAAGGAGTGTTTTAAAATATACCACACATCTATGGATTTTTAGGTTCATCATTTCACCGTGCTTCGGGGGTCTTGCTAATGCCACATAGCACCCACCATTCATTCCACCAGAATCTGAGCCGCAAAATCCAAAAATCACTCCTTCCCTTCTGAGTCCTGCCATGCACCCAACTGGTATTTTTTGGTCACATGTGAGGCATTGCCGTACTCGGGAGAAATTGGGGCACAGATTTTGGGGTGCTTTTTCTCCTTCATACCTTCTGAAAATGAAAAATTTTGAGCCAGAACTGCATTTTTGTGTAAAAAAATGTAATTTTTCATTTTCACTGCCCAGTTGTATCAAAATTGGTGAAACCCCTGGGGGTTTGAAATGTACACTATACCCCTAGATGAATTCCCTGAGGGGTGTAGTTTGCAAAATGGGGTCACTTGTGGGGGGGTTCCACTGTATTGGTGCTTTGGGGGTCTTGCTAATGCGACATGGCACCCACCAACATTCCACCAGAATTTGTGCTGCAAAATCCAAATATCACTCCTTCCCTTCTGAGTCCTGACACTTTTTGGTCACACATGAGGCATTGCCGTACTCGGGAGAAATTGGGGCACAGATTTTGGGGTGCTTTTTCTCCTTCATACCTTCTGAAAATGAAAAATTTTGAGCCAGAACTGCATTTTTGTGTAAAAAAATGTATTTTCACTGCCCAGTTGTATCAAAATTGGTGAAACCCCTGGGGGTTTGAAATGTACACTATACCCATAGATGAATTCCCTGAGGGGTGTAGTTTGCAAAATGGGGTCACTTGTGGGGGGTTCCACTGTATTGGTGCTTTGGGGGTCTTGCTAATGCGACATTGCACCCACCAACATTCCACCACCAAAAATCACTCCTTCCCTTCTGAGTCCTGCCATGCACCCAACTGGTATTTTTTGGTCACATATGAGGCATTGCCATACTCGGGAGAAATTGGGGCACAGATTTTGGGGTGCTTTGTCTCCTTCATTCCTTGTGAAAATGAAAAATTTTGAGCCAGAACTGCATTTTTGTGTAAAAAAATGTAATTTTTCATTTTCACTGCCCAGTTGTATCAAAATTGGTGAAACCCCTGGGGGTTTGAAATGTACACTATACCCCTAGATGAATTCCCTGAGGGGTGTAGTTTGCAAAATGGGGTCACTTGTGGGGGGGTTCCACTGTATTGGTGCTTGGGGGGTCTTGCTAATGCGACATAGCACCCACCAAAATTCCACCAGAATCTGAGCTGCAAAATCCAAAAATCACTCCTTCCCTTCTGAGTCCTGCCATGCGCCCAAATGGTATTTTTTGGTCACATGTGAGGCATTGCCGTACTCGGGAGAAATTGGGGCACAGATTTTGGGGTGCTTTTTCTCCTTCATACCTTCTGAAAATGAAAAATTTTGAGCCAGAACTGCATTTTTGTGTAAAAAAATGTAATTTTTAATTTTCACTGCCCAGTTGTATCAAAATTGGTGAAACCCCTGGGGGTTTGAAATGTACACTATACCCCTAGATGAATTCCCTGAGGGGTGTAGTTTGCAAAATGGGGTCACTTGTGGGGGGGTTCCACTGTATTGGTGCTTTGGGGGTCTTGCTAATGCGACATAGCACCCACCAACATTCCACCACGAAAAATCACTCCTTCCCTTCTGAGTCCTGCCATGCACCCAACTGGTATTTTTTGGTCACATATGAGGCATTGCCATACTCGGGAGAAATTAGGGCACAGATTTTGGGGTGCTTTGTCTCCTTCATTCCTTGTGAAAATGAAAAATTTTGAGCCAGAACTGCATTTTTGTGTAAAAAAATGTAATTTTTAATTTTCACTGCCCAGTTGTATCAAAATTGGTGAAACCCCTGGGGGTTTGAAATGTACACTATACCCCTAGATGAATTCCCTGAGGGGTGTAGTTTGCAAAATGGGGTCACTTGTGGGGGGGTTCCTAAATTTTAGCATCTTATGGTGCCTAGAAACCTACATGGTGCCTAAAAAATAATCTCATAAAAAGGAGGCTCCAAAATCAAGTAGGTGCTCCTTCTATTATGAAGCCTGTGGTTTGGTCAACGTGCACACTAGGGCCACATATAGGATATTTATGAAAACAAAAGAATTGGGGGAATCAATTTTTAGTCACATTTCTCTAGTAAAATGTACTGTGTTCCTTAGAAAAATGTATTAAAATTGCAAATCTGCAAAAAAAATGAAATTCTGAAATTTCACCTACACTTTGTTTTAATTCCTGTGAAACACCTAAAGGGTTAACAAACTTCCAAAATGCTGTTTTGAATACTGTGAGGGGTGCAGTTTTTGAAATGGTATCATTTATGGGGGTGTCTCACATACAAGTCCCTCAAAGTCACATCAGAACTGAACTGGTCCCTAAAAAAATCAGTGTTTGAAATTTTCTTGAAAATTTGAGAATTTGCTATTCATATTGTAAGCCTCCTAGTGTCCAAAAAAATTAAAAGGAAGTTGAAATAATGTCAACATAAAGTAGACATATGGTCTATGTTAGTTATTAACTATTTTGAGTGGTATGATTATTTGTCTCACAAGCAGAAAATTTAACATTTTGCAAATTGCTAAATTTTCCATTTTTTCACGACATTTTGGTATTTTTCACAAAAAAACACAGACTGTATCGACCCAAATTTACCACTAATTTGAAGTACAATGTGTCACGAAAAAACAATCTCAAAATCACTGGGATAAGTAAAAGCAAAAAAAAGGGTACTTGTGAGTTATCTGGGCGCCCGATTTTGGGTACTTGCGATTTGCATGCGATATCGCATGCGATTTGCATAAGATTTGCTATTCATTTCATTACCCCACTATCCCCAAAGTGTGTCTATCAACGTGAACCCGAAGCGTGGCGAGCGCAGCGAGCCCGCGAGGGGCGGCGGTACGCGTCCTCCGACCTTTTCATGCCCTACTATCCACTAGGGCGTGGAGTGAGAATAGAATAGCGTGGCGAGCGCAGCGAGGGGACGCGGACACCTTCACAGGTATCCGCGTGCCCTTGCGGGCTTCACAGGT
The DNA here is from genome assembly GCF_055691185.1 of Crinia signifera. Classification (NCBI taxonomy): domain Eukaryota; kingdom Metazoa; phylum Chordata; class Amphibia; order Anura; family Myobatrachidae; genus Crinia; species Crinia signifera. Next base: position 44,128,499 of record NC_139219.1, read on the forward strand.
GTCCGCGTCCCCTCGCGGGGCTCGCCACGCTTCGGGCTCGGTGGCTCGCTGCGCTCGCCACACTATTCTATTCTCACTCCACGCCCTAGTGGATAGTAGGGCATGAAAAGGTCGGTGGACGCGTACCGCCGCCGCTCGCCACGCTTCGGGTTCACGTTGATAGACACACTTTGGGGATAGTGGGGTAATGAAATGAATAGCAAATCTTATGCAAATCGCATGCCAAATCGCATGTATATCGCAAATCGCATGCGATATCGCATGCAATCTAGTACCAAAATCGGGCGCCCAGATAACTCACAAGTACCAAAAAAAGTTATCCCCACTTAAGTGAGACATGTCAGATTTGAAAAAAAAGGGCTCTGTCAGGAACGCAAAAACTGGCTCTGTCAGGAAGGGGTTAAATGTAAGGGACTATGGTCATTTTTAACTTGCTCAATAACTAAAGATTTGAGGCCACAATCCTCTTTTTTTTTTTTTTTTTTTTTTTTTTTTATATTGCACTATATAATAGCGATAGTAATGCAGAATTAAGACCGTCTGACAACTCGCATCTGCGATCGGTCTCACTAAAATAAACCAGTAGCAAATCAATGAGGGGTGCTGCGGCAATAAATAATGAAAGTTATGTTTTTATGGAGAAAAGATGGGACATGACTAAAGCTTGCTGTCAGCTACAGCAATCCAAGGCAGCTGAGTTGCTGCAGTCCGCATTCTGGTCACTCACTGGTAAATACACAATATCTTTGCCACCATGAAATAATTTAATGATGTCTTTAAGTTTTCCACTGAAATATAAAACATTTTTGGTACTTGTTTCCTAGCACGGCCACAATCTTAAGTAATCGTGTCCCTTAATTAAGGGACACGATTACCCCGATGGACCCGATTTCTTTTGAAATCAGGTCCATTTTGCCGGCTAGGAAACAAAAATCGGGGGCATCGCGTCGGTCGGGACCATTAACATTGGTCCCGACGCGACCGACGCGATGCCCCCGATATTTGCATTGACTTCAATGTTAATGCGAGGGGACGCGGATACCTTCACAGGTAAACGCGTCCCTTCGCGGGCTTCACAGGTGTCCGTGGCGACGCGGACACCTGTGAAGCCCGCGAAGGGACGCGATTACCTGTGATGGTATCCGCGTCCCCTCGCGGGGCTCGCTGCGCTCGCCACGCTTCGGGCTCGGTGGCTCGCTGCGCTCGCCACACTATTCTATTCTCACTCCACGCCCTAGTGGATAGTAGGGCATGAAAAGGTCGGAGGACGCGTACCGCCGCCCCTCGCGGGCTCGCTGCGCTCGCCACGCTTCGGGTTGCCGTCTATCGTGGGGCGCTGTGTACGCGCTTCAATTTGGGGGGGTTTGGAATTTTTTTCATTCAATCCAATGTAAAATTGGGTCCCAGGGACCCAATTTACATTGGATTTAATTAAAAAATAGGGTCAAATCGGTCGGTCGCGTCGATCGCATCGCATGCGACCAAATCGCATGCGATGCGATCGACCCGATTTTTTTCAGCACGACCACCCCGATCTTAATCGGTGTGGCCGTGCTAGGAAACAAGTACCACATTTTTTTACACTTAATTAAAATAAGTATGTAGCATTGGTCTCGCAGGCTTGTAAGTTTAATAGGAATCATGAAAAATATGTTGGATTAATTAGCGGGAATTCAATTGGAATACTTTTCAGAAATGCTGGACTTCGGAAGTTTTGTAGAGTATTTCACGCCGCACCTCGACCTAGCAATAACATGGGTTTTCATTTTGTGGATATGCCACTTTCTTATACCCTCAAACAGGTTCTACTTGTGAAACGAGATGTCTAATACAGACATGTCCAAACTGTGGCCCTCCAGCGGTTGTGAAGCTACACATCCCAGCATGCCTTGTCATAGTTTTAGTGTTCCCTAATAGCAAAACTGTGGAAAACATGATGGGACTTGTATTTTCACAACAGCTGGAGGGCCATAGTTTGGACATGCCTTGTATAATGTAATTGACTCCTGGATCTTCTGATACAGGGTCACATTGCCAAAATAGCTACATCTACGAAGAAAAACCAACATATCTGTCCACATAACCATGCCCCCACCCAATACAGCAGGAAATACTTGGGATTTATTGATTTGCAGTCCGTTACATTCAGCAGGATGTTTCATCTTTAGACTGAGGGATGTTTCATCTTTAGACTGAGGGCTATTCAGTTTTTATGTCTCCAATCTCCTGTCTAAAGTGACTGGCGATCTGGAATTGCAATTCAGATGTTTTTGCCGGGTAATCGTCCCCAAATAGCTGGTGTCTAGCTGCGAATATTGGTTAAAGGGGGTATTCAATCTGCTGCTATTTTCGCCTATTCAGTGCTGCAGTTTCTGATTACGTTGAAGGCTTTTTGTCTGAAAGGGGAGATAACTGTCGAATTTGCGGTCGATTCTGACATTGCTGGTCAAAAACAGACAAAACCAAAGAACTTTTCACACATTTATTAGCTAACTGGCATCTGGATGGAGCAACAATTGAATTGCTCTATTTTGGCCCCCTCTAGGTGGTAGTTGGGGTGGAAAACAATTTAATTCCACCCTTATGCTCGAATGAAGGTTGTAAAGATACAAGTACCCCCTGTAGACATGATCTCTTGCTGTGCATAGTTCTCACACCAACTTTTATAACTTGGGAAGTGCATATGACCAATCAAATGTATTCGCTTGCTTTAGTTATTTGCGTTGCTAATTACAGAATTGCTGTGGACATAGTTTGAAAATATAATTATTTTTAACACCGAATAGCACTTGACAGGTTCTATATACAGGGATCATGAAATTATGTTCTCCCGTGTCAATTGAATGTCTTGCCACTTTACCTAACAGCAGGCTTATTTTTTTGCTCCTTATTGAATTGCCCAGAATCATTTTTCAAAGTGATCATAATGCACGTGTACCTTGCAAATTGCCTTAAGTCCTACTGTAATATGTAGATGTACAGGTTTATATTATATTGCAATTTTTTTTTCTTTCATTATGTTTGGCTGAATCGGCTTGTGTTGTCATTGACTATGAATAAACACTCATGTTGGTTGACATTACAGCTTGTTTACTTTACAAACAATTTAGACAGACTTTGTCTCCACCCAGATGTGTAAGTGATTTTTATTTTGGCACAGCAACAAGAGTCTTACAACTGTATAACTGGTAATTCTGCTTCTTCAAGGTTGCAAACTTTTGGTTTATAAGAACATGCAGACTTTCAATATGTTTCATTGTTTTGAACTTTCAGTGTGATCTTGATGTACTGTAGACTATTTTATACCAAGTGATGTGCTGGAATTTGGTTTATGGATAACCAAAATTAACCTAAAATGGTGAAAACTGCTTGTACAAAGTTTGGACACTCGGGCTATAGTTTTGTCACCTTTACGGTAGATGACAACAGCAGATTGCTTTGCACCTGTTGTACACTGCGTTCAGGAAGATCCTTGTGACATGTTAATTGATATCTGAAGTGAATGGAATTTCAGCACCCTCAAACCATTTCCTGGACACTTGGCTGACCTATCTACATAGCAAGTTCACTGATATTTCTTTCTCAGTAGAGGAACAAAAAATATAGGTACTTATTTCCTAGCACGGCGCCCATCGCATAAGATTGTATGCCTTAATACAATCTATACAATTTGAAAAGATTTTTAATTGTATGTACAATATTGCATCTTATGGATCTCATGGATCTTATGCATGCATAAGATCCATAAGATAAAAGATCAATCAACACCAACCCGAAGCGTGGCGAGCGCAGCGGCACGCGTCCTCCGACCTTTTCATACCCCCACTATCCACGTCGGCGTGGAGTTTATTTTATATAGTGTGGCGAGCGGACGCGTAATACCTGTGAAGTAATGCGGGGCTCGCTGCGCTCGCCACGCTTTGGGCTTGGTGGCTCGCTGCGCTCGCCACACTATATAGAATCAACTCCACGCCGATGTGGATAGTGGGGGTATGAAAAGGTCGGAGGATGCGTACCGCTGCGCTCGCCACACTTCGGGTTGGTGTTGATAGATCTTTTATCTTATGGATCTTATGCATCTTATGGATGCATGAGATCCATAAGATGCGCTATTGTACATACAATTAAAAATCTTTTCAATTGTATAGATTGTGCATGGACGAGATATACAAACACATAAGATGTGTGCTTGCGATATCGTCCCGACACATACAATCTAGATCGTGGGCTCCGTGCTAGGAAATAAGGGTACTGTTTACCTAGAACGGCGGGCATCGCATGCCATTATAATGGCATGCGATGCGACCGATGCGATGCCCGCAAGTTTACATAGAAATCCATGTTAAAATTTAAATCTCGTCGGTCGCATCGCATGCGGCCAAAAACCGCATGCGATGCGACCGGCGCGATTACCGCCATTTTACATAGGGAACAATGTTAAATGGCCCAATTGACCCGATTTTACATAGGGAACAATGTTAAATGGCCCACAGACCCCAAATAGGCACCCTGAAGTGTGAAATGGCCCCCCAATTGTTAACGCCACCCCACGATCAACGTCAACCCAAAGCGTGGCGAGCGGTGGTACGCGTCCTCCGACCTTTTCATACCCCCACTATCCATGTCGGCGTGGAGTTGAGAATAGAAAGTGTGGCGACGCGGATACCTGTGAAGGTATCCGTGTCCCCTCGCGGGGCTCGCTGCGCTCGCCACACTTTCTGTTCTCAACTCCATGGATAGTGGGGGTATGAAAAGGTCGGAGGACGCGTACCGCCGCCGCTCGCCACGCTTCGGGTTGACGTTGATCGTGGGGTGGCGTTAACAATTGGGGGGGGGGGGGCATTTCAATCTTCAGGGTGGCTATTTGGGGTGTGTGGGCCATTTAACATTGTTCCCTATGTAAAATTGGGTCAATTGGGCCATTTATCATTGTTCCCTATGTAAAATCGCGGTAATCGCGTCGGTCGTTTTTTTTTTTTGGCCGCATGCGATGAGACCAACATGATTTTTTTACCTTGCGATGCCTAAGATCAAAATCGTGGGCGCCGTTCTAGGTAAACAGTACCGAAATAAGTACCAAAATATATATAATTTTTATTTGTTTAAATAAAGATGCAACTTAATGATTTGCTGTACATTTTAGGGCTTATAATACAAATAAGTGACACAAGGGACACATGAGCTTATTTAATAGTTGTGGCGATCAAAAGATCTATATGGTAGTGGAATATACTTGTTAAATCTGCTGACAGGCAGTCATTATGGCTTCTTATCTACTGAAATACACCTACTTTCACACTGTTCAAATAGCTGAGCATTCCTGTTTTTGTGGTTTTTGTATTTTGACAGACTTTTCCATGTAACTGCTTTAAAGGTGCATGCACAGTGGGTGTGTTTGACCAGCGTGTATGCTCAGCGATGATGTGCAAAATCGCTGGGCTAAAAATACACATTGCGCTTTTTTTTTTCACTGGTCTAAGCAATTTTTACCGGCGGTGGATGGCTTTCTATAGCAGGAATATATTTCTTATTCTTGACGTGCTACCTTTCGCATTTGTGGACACAAAGAAAGCTTGAAGTATTTTGGTCTAAAGCCCTGTACACACTGGGCGACTCATGTGATAGCCACTCTGTTTTCTTATCTGTGCGGCTTTCAGCATGTGTATGGGGCAGTAATGAGCGCTGATGCGTGATCCCGCATCATCGCTACTGGCCACCGCTCATCTGCTCTTATTACCAGTAGATGAGTGACAATTGGACGGCTTTGGAAAGCGTTCCACCCCCGGGAAAATGGCTGGGCAGGGGGGTCAAAACGTATTTTCCCCATCATCGTGCTCTGTATACACTGGGCATAATCGCTCAGTGTGTATGGACCGTAGGTAGGAAATTGATTAGTAATAACAGATTTATAATTTTAAAAATAAATTAGCTTTTTTCTTGGCAGCTGAGGAATGGTGGTTTGTTATCTGTGTACATTGACATGATTCATATGATCGCCTCCCTGACAAGTTTTTGGCATCTGAGTTATTCCTTTGGTTACCTGATAGTTTAGATGGGAGTGCCAGAAATGTCAGTATGAAGTTCCTAGTCTGGGTCAGTCGCCTAGATACGTGATAAACTGTCCACATTCATCCTTGTGCCTCTTGTTATAGTCTGACGTGAACTTTTTTTTTTTTTTTTTTTTTAGTTTTCATTAATGTGTGAAACTATTATGCTGCTTTCAGACCGCAAAACTTGCTTTGACCAGGTATTTTAAAACGGGTCTGCCAGCTAATACCCCTTTCACACCACATGTCTTTAAACGGTATTTCAATGCAGTTTTTGTTCCTTCACAACACTGAACCCGTTTTAACCCATAGAAAACAGTGGATGAAAAAAAAACGGGTCTGAAACGGGTAGGACCCTGCTTTATTACCGTTTAGAAATACCAGTTCAATAGAACCGGTAAATTCACTCTGCACCTTTCAGACTGCACAAATTACCGTTTTAAAATGGTAAAAAAACTGCAAAATAACGGGTAAAAAGTGCGGTCTGAAAGGGGCAAAATTCACACAGAATATAATTAACCTACTGGGGAAGGATTGAAGGATATTCACCAGACCTTGAATGTAATTCGCACAATAGTGCTCGCTGCACCAAAGGGGACACGAGCCTGCGAAGGGTGCGAAAATTGGGTTCTCTTGCCGATGTTTAAACTCTATGGTAACTGCACCTTTGCAATTAATCTGATTGACCCCCCCCCCATTTGTGTCTGTTTTAATGTTTGCAGCGATCAACCCACACATGGTATTTAAGACCCTGATATACAGACTTAAATACAGTAGTGTTCACACTAGGCTATTTTAGCAGAGTGCTAGTCCCTGCCCTATTTTTTTAAAGGGCAAAAATATGCCTGGCCGCCCCTTCATACTGAACCTGTACCCCAATGCCCTGCTCTGGCCAGATACTAGAAGGATCACTAAGTAGAGATTGTTGTACATTTAGTGGACGTATCAGGAAATGGCTGGTGTTGCCCATTATGCCATTTCAATTGGGTATCTTAAAGTATAGCAAAACTTTTTTATTTCCTTTTCCAATTCTGCCCATTCCTATTAATCTTTGTGCAGTAAGAGTTCTCTTTTGCCGACAATTACAGTTCTGCAGATGACCTTGTTCTGTGATATACCAGCCGTTTACCCTTGTGTTCTGTTGCGTAAAATCTGCAGCTACAGGTGAAATTCTGTTGTGGGGAATCATATTTATTTATTTTTTAAATAGTGGGTGCCCATCCTAAAGGTATGCTCACACAGTGCAGTTTTTGGCTTACAATTTAGACTATATATTCAAAATCCTATAGAAAGTTAGCCAAAATTTCTGTTGCTCTTGCTTGCGTTACCCATGCGTGGCTCCGTGTGGTTGGTATTTCATTGATAAGTGCAGGAAAGGCATTTGTTGCTTGTAATGTTTTTGACCACAGGCCAAATTGCACGTAGTCCAAATTGCAATAGAAGATAGTCGATATTGTACAGTTCTGGGCTCTGGAGAGTTCAAAGGAAATCGCATAGCCAAAATAAGCTCTAGTCAAAATCGCAGTGTGTGTGTGTTTACAGCTTAAGGCAAGATTTTCTTTTTCTTTGTATTTTTTTATTTGATTATTTTATTGCAAAATATACAGCCATGGCCAAAAGGTTTGAGAATGACAAGTATTGGTTTTCACAAAGTTTGCTGCTTCAGTGTTTTTAGACCTTTTTTGTCAGATGTTACTATGGTATAATGATGTAAAATTTCAAGCATTTCATAAGTGTCAAATGATTTTGACAGTTACAAGTTTATGCAAGAGGTCAATTGGTTTGTTTCAATATGGTGCACAGTGAATAGAACTAGGAGGGAGCTCCTGCAGCTTTTATCAGCGCGGGGCTAATTCCGACCAGTGGATTTCTGCTTACACCCCTCCTGGGCAATGATGCTGTTTTAAACACTAGCACTGGGGGCTTTACTTGGGGAAAAAATGTCTCAATGCTTGGATTTTGTGGGAATTTGTGGATTTTAATTTGTCTACCACCTCTTGAGGATTTGACCACAAGTTCTCAATGGGATTAGGGTCTGGGGAATTGAATGTCCATTTTTTTTTATAGCTTCCAGTCTGGTATTGTAACTCTGCGTGAGTGATCTATGGCCTTGACCTCATTAACACTCACCTGTGTTAACAAGAAAATCACTAATGCTGGGTACATACTAGTAGATATATCTCCGTACATGCTGCCCAATCCATCGGGGTGGACACATTTGCATGTGCCAACTGCCTTAGCTGTCAATCACTTGCGGATCTATGGGCATATTGGCGGATCACCCGTACGTACATCACGATGCGCCGATATATTGAGCATGGGCTATGTTGCACAGCATATGCAATATATATCAAAACTTTTGGACATGGCTACATACAGTAGTATAAGTCCTAATGACATGGCCTACTTAGTGTTGATAATTAGTTTTGCAGCCCTGTAGATCACAAACACATATCTATAAACCTCTTATTTTACTGTAACGGTTTGCGTGGAGGATCAATTGGCGCCATCTAAGTGATATGCTGTTCCAGATGGTGGCTCATGCCTGCTGGTAATGTAAGGGGGGGTACACACCAGAACGATTAGGGCTCAATTCCATCAATCTGGATCCAATTCCGACCGATTGGATGCAGATTGTATGTAGATTGGGCATGTTTAAGTCCAATTCCGATCTGATTCCAATCCGATGCGCGTCCCCGCTGTCGTTTGGTCGTTTTACAGATCCTACCTGCTGCAGTGAGGATCTGTAAAAGATCCATTCAACTGGATACAGACTCAGATCGGATTGGGATCAGATTGGATGCAGATCGTTAGCAGATTGTTAGCAGATTGTGTGCTCCAACAGATCGTGCGAAAATCACACAATCTGCTAACAATCTACTAACAATCAGGATCGTTCTGGTGTGTACCTGGCCTAATTGTGTCCTCACCCCTGTAGAAGTGGGAGAGAGAACCTGTGATGCCAGAACTACTGGTAATGTTGATCCCTGACATCATGCAGTTAGGGCACAATAATTTGCAAAAGTGTTTATTATCTATTCCCTGCCCTTTGCTGAGAATCTACTAAGGAAATATTGGTATACTGTTAGTAAAGTTTTCATTGAAAGGCAGGAGAATGTGCCACTCTTGCCTAAAGTTACCTTTAATCGAAACCCACATATAGATCTCGCATTGCATCCTGTCCTCAGCTGACTGGTTCACTTCTGTCATGAGCTGGCAAAGGAAGTCTGAGATTAGAAGGAATTAAACAGTTTAGTAGCAGGTCTAAGCACCTGGGATAATAAACCAGTGTAGCATTAACTCCAGCAATAGGAGTTTGTGGCAGTACATATTTGTGTGTACAATAACTTGCTTCTGTGCTAAATTACTTTAAAGGATCCTTTTATTTTTTTTATAAAGTTTTATCCCAAATATTACTTCATAAATATGAAACAATCATAACCTTTGTTTTTTTTAAGGGATTTTGGGGCAGATGTATGAAGGGTAGTTATGGGGAGAAGGGGTATCAGCGCACGTTATGTGCACTATACCGCTTCTCCCCCATGTATGACGGCGCCAGCGTGCGGTAATGGACATATCTGCGCTGCTATCTAAATGATAGCAGGCTGAATGTATGAACGGTCAGTATCGCTGACCATTCTGCCCGCTGCTGCTTTTGGCTTTGCCAGCAGCAGGCTGGCGAAGGCCTATCTAAACAGCAGGGACAGCGCTGGGGATCTCACTTGAGCAGCGAGATCCCGCACATGCCCAGTGCAGCCGGCCGGGGGACAGTAGGGGACATTGCCAGAGGGGGGAGTTAGTGCTCCCCCGCTTCGGCGGACAAGATGTTAATACATCTTGTCGGTCTCCCCTCCTGCTTCGCCTCGCTAATGAGGTGAAGCAGGAAGTATTATAGCGGCGCGAACGGCGCCTTTCCTTTCTGCTGCATTTCGCCCTTACTTTTTTAAGCTTTTACAAAGAGTCAAAGATTAGTATGCAGGGACATTTTTTTTATATGTGGTGGTCCTCTGCCTACATATAAAGAGAGGTCCCAGCATACTAATCTTTGACTCTTTGTAAAAGCCCATAGTAAGGGCAAAACTTGGCAAAACTTATCAGAAAGGAAAGGACCTTTTTATTGTACTCCTTACAAGGTTTCACTGTGCATATTGCTCATTACCAGTCCACAGTTGTTTCAAACGCCGACTGGCAAGGGAGACTTTTTCTCACATACCGGTCCCCCATTGACTTCAGGAGACTCCAGCTCACCACGCTGCAGCGCGGTGTATGTGCACACTGACTGCGGCATCACATCAGCCGCTGTACGACCACAGGGAACATTCAACGTGGTCGGAGTCCATCTCTGCAGCGCATCGCACTTAAACTGCAACCGCGACTGCATGCCAGCTGCCGTGCGACAAAGAAGCGGTCAGTACTTGGCACCGACACGGGACATCCAAGCCACACCAAACAAATGGGATCGGTTACTGGAGGCAGTGGGTATCAGACGGTGATTACATACACCTAATCACCGGCCTTTTATTCCGGTAAATGCACCTTCAGATTGGGGCCCCGCCATCTGATACATGACCGGGCAGTACGGATGGTGTAATGGTTAGCATTACAGCCTCACAGCACTGAGGTCATGGGTTCAATACCCACCATGGCCCTAACTGTGCGGAGTTTGTATATCCTCCCCGTACTTGCGTGGGTTTCCTCCCACAATCCAAAAATATACTGGTAGGTTAATTGGCTCCCAGAAAATTAACCCTAGAATGTGTGTAAATGTACATGTGGTAGGGAATATAGATTGTAAGCTCCACTGGGAGCTGATGTGAATGGTAAAATATTCTCTGTAAAGTGCTGCGAAATCTGCGTGCGCTATATAAGAAACTAATAATAATAAATTGACCACCACAATCCAGTAAGGTGAAATTCTCCACAGGAGAGTGATAAAGTTTATGCCAGAACCAACATTATTACCTAAGATTATCAATTCTGCATATGTGTATATATATATATATATATATATATATATATATATATATATCTCTAGAGAAATAAAGACGGGCGCTTCATAGTGCATAAATGTCGTTTTTTTTGAAAATTTATTCAGACATATAAAAACATGAAACATAGGAATGGGTAAACGTACCAACGGTGGCGGTTCTTAATCACCGCGGTCAAACAGCTTATGAGTGGTGCATGCAAGCACCCACAGACTGGAGCCGGTTACCATCCGTTCCCGGACATACAGCAAAACGGCAAGTGGTGGTGTTCTCCTGTGCTAGGCCACGCCCCTACGCGTTTCGTATCAACTTCGTCAGAGGGCTGGCCTAGCACTGGCTCACCGCCTCCTTATACCCACTCACACAGCTAATTAGAAATAAGCAGATTCACATGTGCAAACTCTGCAATAGCTTTAAAGCTATAAGACATATAGTGCCGTGCTGGGCATAAAATAAACAGTCAAGTTTAACTGTACTACATTTCTTTAAAAAGTACTAATCATGTACATAATTAGATAAAAATTTCATAGATAAAAATTTGGTTTATAAAAAGTAGTAAAAAAGAGAACACATTGTATAAAGAACCCTGATAAATAAATTGCATTAAGATAAACACTTCATGAGTACACAAAACTAATTGATAGAGAAGCCAAGATTGTATTCAATGCGCATACACATGCGGCAATAGCTAAAAATGAGTATATAAAAACACAAAAAGCCAAGATTGTATTCAAGATGCATACACATGCGGCAATAGCTAAGATCAGAAATGAGTCAGCGCAATACCAGATACAGAAAAAAAGGGGCATACACATGAGGAAATCATTCAATTCAAAAAGGGAGCAATTTCCAAACCTTCGTTAAGACCGACAGGACTTAGTGCATTTAGAGCGTATATCCAATACGACTCACGTTTGAGGAGCAATTTGTCTTTATTGCCTCCTCTTATATCTAGCTTAATTTGCTCTAAAGCCATAAATTGCATGCCTGTTGGATCACTATTGTGGCACCTTTCAAAGTGGCGAGGAACACTATGATTTTACACTTTATTTTTAATGTTGCGATAGTGTTCAAGAATTCTGATCTTGAGAACACGTTTGGTTTGTCCAACATATTTTTTCCCGCATGGACAAATCAAAAGATAAACTGTATACACCGAATTACAGTTTAAAAAGCTGTCAACAATCCGCTCTTTGCCACTTCTATCAATTATGGATTTTGTGCCTTTCATACCAAATTGGCACATCTTACATCGGCCACATGTATAAAAACCTTTCAGTGGCATGGCTAGAGATAGTGACTGTGATACACTGGTTGAAATATTATTTCTTTATATATATATATATATATATATATATATATATATATATATATATATATATATATAAATATATATATATTTATAAATATATATATATTTATAAATATATATATATATATATTTATAAATATATATATATATATTTATAAATATATATATATTTATATATATATTTATATATATATATATATTTATATATATATATATATTTATATATATATATATATTTATATATATATATATATATTTATATATATATATATATATTTATATATATATATATATTTATATATATATATATATATATATATATTTATATATATTATATATATATATATTATATAATATATATACACACACACATTGCCAACCTCTAAGAGCATTCTACCCTCTGGGGGTGAGAGCTCCAGTGGAAAGACTGTATATATTTTTTCATTAAGGACTGCAACAGTTTGTTCTATGGTTATATTAATTGCACAGTTAAAACCCTAAAAAAAAGATAACTATTTGGTTTAATATTCTAATTTATATCGGTGCACCGATTTAAAGTGTCCAAAAATTCTGTTTGCTGAAATCAACTTTTTTAATGCATCTTTTTTAATATATACGTCTGTGTGTTTCTGATCCACCTCGCAGCAATTTGCATATATAGATGCATTTATAACCTTTTAAAACAGAAATTTCCAAAAACTCCATATCTGTTTATAAACCGATGACCATAAAGAATTCTTACAAGTTATACTACCACTTGTAGCTAGTATCTCCACTCATTCTACCCCACCTGCTCGGATAGATGTTGGAAATTGTGGTCAACATGGAACCCTGCTGCATATCCGGAGTTGCTCACAAATTCAGTATTACTGGAATAAAATTCATGAACTTATTTCTGACGGTCTTGGTATTTCAGTCCCTATCGCACCTCTTTTACTCCTGCCCAATTCCTCACGTTTCATGTCTGCAACAGAAATTTGAAACACACATTGAATACAGCTAACTGCAAAATTGCGGCTATCTGGAAATCTACACCCCCCTCCCCCCCTCCTAGGTTAACTGCCACTATTAATGCTATTTGGCATACTTACAGACTGGAACGTATCATGACATAACACTCCTGATTTAATTTTTTTTAAATAAAACCTGGTCTCCCTGGATGGTACATTTTAAAGCCAAACCCCATTAGATACTTTGTACGGTATTCAATCCCCAACTGCTATTTACGACAGGGGAAATAGTGGCGGCTGCCTATTCAATGCTGTCTTTCCCGACAGCATTGAAGAGGCATCTCAGAAGAACAGACAATGCACGGCCCTTTTTGCAGACACGCCCCCTTTTTCGTTGATTGGCAGGTGGGACATTGAATCCCCCCTGCCAAATAACAGGTGAACGGGCCAGGGTCAGGACGTCCCAACAGTCGTGACCCAGGATTGAATACCTACCGCTATCCACCCTATTCATACAATTGTTCGATCACCCCATGCAGACAGGACCAGCCGGCTACCTCCTTTTCTTCCCTTCCCCCTTCTATCTCTTGTCTGAGTGCTAATTCTTTGCTCTTTACTCATTTATTTCTTTCGATTTTTGTCTCCGCTTTACTAGTTCTGATATATATTGCTAGAGACTCGTTCATAGTTACCTACACATCATGACTCTGCACTTTCGTATGTGTGCACTGGTCATACACATGCATTGTCTGTATTTCATTCTTGCTGATTTCCTTTAAATGTAAAAAATATTTCTAAAAAAAAATACATAAAGATCTCAGTGCTCCCGTGTGTGTGTGTGTGTGTGTGTTAATAAGATGGATGTAGCATAGCCAGTGATTTGGTCAAAATAGGTGGCAGTATATCCAAGATGTAGGGAATAGAAGGTTTAATTTGGCAGGTGTGGAGTAGATATTGAGGATGTTAATTTAGTGCCCACTTATCAAGAGACTGCAATAGCTGATTGGATGATCATTTGCAACCTAACACAGGACAATGTGGTGACTGGTTGTGATGAATACCACACAACCAACAAATAGAGGCTTATTCTCACCTCAAACAGACTTTTAGATGTTTTGTTGGGAGCCATTTAACTTGCCAGTATATATTTTTTTTGTTTGTGAGCAGAAACCTTAGTACATAAATGAAACCCACGCAAGCATACAGTGAATATACAAAATCCACAAAGTATTACTGCCTCACTGCACTGAGTTCAACTGCAACTAAAGGCCCCCATACATTAGTCTGACTTGTCCTAGGGATAAGTCGGACCTGATTTCCCCTGCAGCTCCCCGGAAGGGGGACCTACGATTAGGCACTTGATGTGCCAAGGTTTGCATATGATTAATCGCATGGATTTATCATATGCAGTCCCCGGGGAGCTGCAGGAGGAGGGAGCCGTGCGGGGGACGGCAGCGGACGGGGGATGCCGGCTAATTGAGAGCCGAGCAGGAAGAGGCTGCATAGGGACCCGGGCAGGAGGAAGCTGTTGCGGTGGGTTGACAGCGGGAGGCGAGCAGGGAGAACTTGATGACATGACGCTGGCTGCCGGGCAGCGGCGGGAGCCGGTAGGAACAGATAACTTGGAGAAAAAAAAGTCCATTGAGATGACTAGCAAGCCATTGATTGGCTGAGACCTCTCTCAGCCAATCGCTGATTGGCTGAGAGAGGACTCAGCCAATCAATGGCTTGCTAGTCATCTCTATGGGCATTTTTTTTTTCAAGTTATCTGTTCCTCCCGGCGCTGCCCGGCAGCCAGTGTCATGTCATCAAGTTCTCCCTGCTCCCGCTGTCACCCCACCGCAACAGCTTCCTCCAGCCCGGTGCCATATGCAGCCTCCACCTGCTTGGCTCTCTATAGCCGGCATCCCCCGCCCGCTGCTGTCCCCTGCACTGCTCCGGGGCTGGACTGCACATAAGATTTGGCAAGTCTTATGTGCAGCCCGTCCGACCTCCCGACCCGATGCGCATGGGACCGCGCATCAGATCGGAGGGCATGTCTAGAAGTGCGATTTGGGCCGATTTCACTGCCCGATTCATCCAAATCGGGTGAAATCGTTCCCATATCGCATAGTGTATGGGGGCCTTACCTATTACACCACGCACAGAATAATTGGGTCCTCCCCCACTTGTCCAATTGAAAGATCCCAGGAACATCCTTTGTTCTTGCTAGATAATTTGTTGGACTCTTACAACCTTTTCACACCACTGCTTTAACCCAGATTGTTGCTGGGTTGACTCATCATAGCTCAGTGTGAAAGGGTCCGCTAAAATAAGAGTACGGTCTTGAGACACAGTTCCCCAACCTGGGTAGCAAACCGTGTTTGTCCAGGTAAAGATGGGTTTAAGGGGCAGTGTGAAGGGGTCACCTGAGTCACATTTACAGCAAACTCCAGGTTGCACAGGGTTATTTATTTTGATGTGACTGATGAACTTGAAATCAACTAAGCACTTGGATGATGTTGAAGCTGCCATTTTGGCATGGATTATAATCTATCACAACTCGCCTAATGTCCTATTGGCCAACTATTAAGTCAGTACGGATATTGCAAGTACATATAGTATCATATTGACCTATACGTATTTAAACATTAAGGGGTAAATTTAAAGCTTCCAAAAATGAAAAGTGGGGATGTTGCCCATAGCAACCAATCAGATTCTGTCTTATTTTTTAGGAGGCAATAGACAATGTACAGAATCTGATTTAAATTTTTTAGAATATTTACCCCTAAAACGTGTTTAAACCAATATTATTGTAAACTTTTCATAAGGTCTTGCAGGCTGTAGATTTTCAAAAATCTTCCTTCTAAGGCAGCCTATAAATGGTTACATGTACAGTTATTTTAGGTAGTTTATATTTTAGGTCATTAATCATTTTACTTTTTATTTCCGCAGATTGAAAATTTATCATGGGGGCATTTTTGGACAAACCAAAAACCGAGAAACACAATGCTCATGGCGCAGGAAATGGATTGCAATATGGACTTAGCAGCATGCAGGGATGGCGAGTCGAGATGGAGGATGCTCACACGGCCATTGTGGGTATACCGCACGGCTTAGAAGACTGGTCCTTTTTTGCGGTTTATGATGGCCATGCAGGGTCTCGTGTTGCAAACTACTGCTCATCACACTTGTTGGAGCATATCACGGATAACGAAGATTTCAGGGCAGCAGAAACGGCAGGATCCACTCTGGAACCCTCTGTAGAAAACGTAAAAACTGGCATTCGAACTGGATTTTTAAAAATTGACGAGTATATGCGCAATTTTGCAGATTTAAGGAATGGTATGGACAGAAGTGGCTCTACTGCGGTGGCAGTCCTCATTTCACCAAACCACATTTATTTTATCAACTGTGGTGATTCTAGGTCTGTGTTGTTTAGGAGCGGACAAGTTTGTTTTTCCACACAGGATCACAAACCTTGCAATCCGAGGGAGAAGGAGAGGATCCAGAATGCTGGAGGCAGTGTCATGATCCAGCGTGTTAATGGATCATTAGCAGTCTCTCGTGCTCTTGGGGACTATGACTACAAGTGTGTTGATGGCAAGGGTCCTACTGAGCAGCTGGTCTCTCCTGAGCCTGAGGTTTATGAAATTCTAAGAGCAGAAGATGATGAATTTATAATACTAGCTTGTGATGGCATTTGGGATGTCATGACCAATGAAGAGCTTTCTGAATTCGTCAAGTATAGGCTTGAGCTAACTGATGACCTTGAGAAAGTGTGTAATTCTGTAGTGGACACCTGTTTACATAAGGTAGGTTACTATTGTGAGATGTGTATAGCTTTTGATGTTGGAAAATACCAACATCCATAGAACGTGTAGCACTATTTTGGTTTGAATACAACTTAAATGAGGAACCACTTCTAAGAGTCTCATGATTAATTCTTAATTAAATCAAAGGAATCTGGTATAGGTATGCTAAATATTGTGTCCGCTCTTGGTGTAACATTCATTCTCTAGAAGATATGTTCAATTAAGTGAAAGTGTTTGTTGCACTTGAAATTAGTTTGGATTATTGTTAATGACTATTTTGACCTGCAATATATGGTCAGAAATTGGCTATGTACAAGTTGAGTATCCCTTATCCGAAATGCTTGGGACCACAAGCATTTTGGATAAGGGATTTTTTTTGTGTGTATGTATGTATGTATGTATGTATGTATGTATGTATAATTCCAGACATGAATTAACACATTTAAAAGTAACAATCTTATTTAATGATAAAAGATGCTCAATGAGTAATAATAAAATACACAATAAAAATGTATTTTGGCACAATTTGTTATCAAAAGAACTGTTGATTGGACTTCCGATCGTCGAAGAGATGGCCAACACGTTTCGTCAAAAAGACTTCCTCAGGGGCAGTGGAAGCAGCATATTTCTATATGAACAGTTCACACATATTCTGTAACCGGAAAGTACGCAGAAATTTTTTTCCTTTTTAAATCAAGGAATCCTAAAATTGTTCCTCTAGAGTGGAATTTTGCCACCATTCAGATATAACATCCAATAAGCATATATAGGGAACACAAGTGGTAAAGATGGCCCAGCGATAGTATAAGGGTTCCACAGACCGTCAATAGAACAATCAGAAACTTTGCCAGAGTGTAATGGACCACAATAACAGGATGTGCAGTGCAGGAGTTCCAGCTTTGGAACTCCTGCACTGCACATCCTGTTATTGTGGTCCTTTACACTCTGGCAAAGTTTCTGATTGTTCTATTGACTGTCTGTGAAAACCTTATACTATCGCTGGCCCATCTTTACCACTTGTGTTCCCTATATATGCTTATTGGATGTTATATCTGAATGGTGGCAAAATTCCACTCTAGAGGAACAATTTTAGGATTCCTTGATTTAAAAAGGAAAAAAAATTCTGCGTACTTTACGGTTACAGAATATGTGTGAACTGTTCATATAATATGCTGCTTCCACTGCCCCTGAGGAAGTCTTTTTGACGAAACGCGTTGGGCATCTCTTCGACGATCGGAAGTTCAATCAACAGTTCTTTTGATAACAAATTGTGCCAAAATACATTTTTATTGTGTATCATATTATTACTCATTGAGCATCTTTTATCATTAATTAATATTGTTACTTTTAAATGTGTTAATTCATGTCTGGAAGCGCACCCTGATCTTTTTCCCTTTCTTCATCTCTAAAAAAAACTGGGTCGTGTCTAACGGGAGACCTTTCAGTGGTGCTGCTTTTACTTTACCCGGGCGCAGATTGGGGTTTGGTTCCCCGGTGTCCACGGCTTCCTTCAGGATCCTCTTTAGCGGCATCTCCGGTCCCAGGGGTGCATTGCGTGGGTGCGCCGATGACTTCACCTTCGCACAGTGCGCCCTTGGGACCGGAGATGCCGCTGAAGAGGATCCTGGGGGATGAGGTAAGTATTGAAAAAAAGGGGCTGGGGGGGGGAATCAACAAAAAAAAAACCAAATATTCTGAAAAACCTTGGTTTTTGGAATACACGGATAATGGAGACCCAACATGTACTGACTGGGTGCTAATACAGTGGAGAGCATTAAAGGTTTATATATAGTGCCCTGTTTTGTAATTCGTTTTTTCCTGTAGTCATGGGACACACTTTAAATGTGTGACTTGGACTGGAATAAAGAATGTCTTAGTAAGGCCTATGTGTAACACCAACAAGGTTAAAGTGTTTTTCATACTGCATTTTAAGGGGGGTATGAAATCTGCCTCCGTTATTTCTGATGTGGGAAATAGAGGCGGCTCCCTATTCAATGCTGTTTTTAGCGACATCATTGAAGGGGGATCACGGCAGAACGGGCCCGACTTTAGAAGCTTTCCATGGATTGTCTCGATCCCGGCTGCAGATCGCCAATCCACGGCAGTTTTCACGGCCACGCCACCTTTGCGGCAGGAGGGACGTTGAATCCTGTCTGTCGTTCTGCAGTCGATCAGACCGTAAAGGGGCCAGGATCACGGCTGTCGGCGTGGATCGACAGCAGTGATCCTGGATTGGATAAGGTTGAAATCTAACATCCCTTATAATAGTTACCACTTCAAAGAGAACATTCTCTGTCCTCCCCACCAAATGCTTTGAGTTCTAGAGTTTCCAAACACCCTGTATAATAACATCTAAAATATAATAATTCCTGTAATTTAAAAAACAATTTGCAATATAGTGTTTGTTGTAGTAGCAGGGTTTACACACATTCTACTATATGTTAACCACCACCTTTCTCCTTGTTTAAAATTATTCGAATTAACAATATATTTAAAAAAAAGTTATATTTAATTCCTTAATGGTGCTCCATATATACCCCTTTCTTGTTACTTACCTACTGTTTTGAGCAAACAAAATCGGTGTAAATTAGTACATTTCTTTCACTTAAGTGTGGGTCGAAATATACTCTACAAATGTGATTCTTGGGGATTGTAGTATTTGGGTTTTCCTTATTTGTCATCAAACATTAAAGACCTTGTGTAGATAGCTTCTTAATGTAAAAATAATTATTGTTTGAAAGCTATTTGAAACTATCCTAATATAGTATTTGGTTGCATTATTTAGTTGGAACTTTCCAAAAGATGAGGTTGATTTTTGTTGTTGTTGTTGGTTTTTTTTTTTTTTTTTCAGATTTGGTAATGGTTAGATAATATGGATGTAAGTTGTTGAACAGAGATACATGGCAATTTTATCTTTTAATTTTCCCATTGTCGTATGGCATATATTTTTTCAAACAAAATTATTGTGAATTTGCTCCAGTTTCCTCAATACTTTGAAAATGGTGGCTTATACTTACCGATAATTCCTTTTATCCCCATGGCAGCCAATAAGATGGTTTACACCCACCTTTCTCCTCAGATAGACAGGACCAAACCTCTGGGACCGCCCAATTTGGGAATATAGCCTTGCTCCTCCCCCTCCACAGGTGTCTTTCGAGTGTCTCTGTCCTGAAATGATAAAAACCAAAGGGAGGGAACGGATGGCTGCCATGGGGCAACTATGAAGAAAAGGAAGCATCGGTAAGTATAATCCACCATTTTCTTCTACGCCCCCCCAATGGCAGCTAACACGATGGGACATACCAAAGCAAAACCAAGGGAGGGATTCATGCAAATATATAATTATTTATCCAAAGCACCATGCAAAACAAAAAGTCCTTAAAGTGGGCACCAGTAGAGTCCAACGAATGATGACTAGCAAAAGTGTGAATGGAAGACCATGTAGCTGCCTTGCAAATGTCCTCCAACGATGCTTTCGCCTTATTCGCCCATAAATCCACCAATGCCCTAGTTGAGTGTGCTTAAATTACTGCGGGTGCTTCACGTCCCTCTTGACTGTACACAAACGAGACCAGATCCCGTATCCATTTCGCAATGGTCTGCTTAACTGGCGCCTGCCCCTTCCTGGGCCCATCTGGTATGATGAACAGATGACTGGATATCCTTATCTCCTTCACTCTCTAAAGGTATATCTTGACACCTCTGACAACTCCTCTTCCTCATTCTTGCGATGTGGATAATATGCTGGCAGCACGATCTCCTAATTCAGATGAAAAGCCGAGACCACCTTGGGTAGGAAGTCTGGGTGCGTCCGCAGAACTTTCCACAGGAAATATGCACAGATAAGACTCTTCTGTCCATAGTGCCTGAATTTCACTGATTCATCTCGCCGAGGTTATAGCTACAAGGAACACCAACTTAAACTTGAACGAAGCCTCCTGCAACGGCTCAAAGGGCTGTCTCTTAAAAGCATTAAGAACGAGATTCAAATACCAAGGGGCCACGAATGATCTAATCCAGGCATGTCCAAACTATGGCTCTCCAGCTGTTGTGAAACTAAAAGTCCCATCATGCTTTGCCACAGTTTTGCTATTAGGGAATGCTAAAACTATGGCAAGGCATGCTGGGATGTGTAGTTTCACAACAGCTGGAGAGCCATAGTTTGGACATGCCTGATCTACTCGGAGGGCGCCGCCTACGGATTGCTCTGCAAAACTGTGCCACCACCTTCTCATCCGCTAGCTTCCTCTCAAGCAAGACACTTAAAGCCGATATCTGGACCTTGATGGTACACTGCCAGGCCCAACTGAAATCCTTCGTACAAGAATTGAAGAATCTGGGCAACAGAGTTATCTTCTAATCCAACATATGACCTCCTCCATGCTTCTAATCCAACATACGACCTCCTCCATGCAGCGAACTTTCGCCACACTCTGTAATAGGCTAAGGAGGATTTCTCCTTCCGAACCTTCAGCAAAACCTCATTCACATGTTAAGACCATCCTTGTCGCTTCAGCAATCGTCTCTGTCTCCACACTTCAAACATATCTTCGCCGGGTTGGGATGGCAGACCGGCCTAGGCTCTCGGG
The DNA here is from genome assembly GCF_055691185.1 of Crinia signifera. NCBI lineage: Eukaryota > Metazoa > Chordata > Amphibia > Anura > Myobatrachidae > Crinia > Crinia signifera. The sequence continues at coordinate 44,150,179 of NC_139219.1, forward strand.
TCGTCCTCCTCCGTACGGTCGAATACCAAGCCCGCCTTGGCCAAAATGGCAGAATGGCGATAACTTCCACCTGATCTTCCATAAACTTCTTCAACACAACCAATCAATGGGAACGGAGGGAACACGTACCCGAGTCGAAAACTCCACCAGATTGAGAATATCTTGCGTAGAATTTCTTCACCTTTCTCTTTTGTGTAGGTCGCCATCAGATCTACCTCTAGCAACTCGAACCTCTTCACGACCATCTCGAACACTCAACCGTTCAGTTCCCACTCGCCTGGAAGGATTTGCTTTCTGCTCAGTCTGCCAATGTGTTGTCCCTCCCAGGCACATACACCACTGACAAAGACTTCAGATTCTTCTCTGCCCAAGCCATGATCCTTGTTGCACTGTCCATCAAACCCTTGTTCCTGGTTTTGCCCTGATGGTTCAGATGGGCCACCACGGAGACAACACAGAGAAAAAACTCTTAGATGCGCACCTCTTATCTTCTCAAAATGACAGATTGCTCTCCAGACTGCTTCCGTCTCTCTCCAATTGGAGGACCTATGGCTCTTTCTCGGAGACGAGACCCCTTGAGTGCTAAATCGTGTTAAATGCGCTCCCAATCCGTGGTCATGATCAGATATCTGGGTAGTTTCAGTGAGGATACTCTGAATTCCAACTTCTGGCTCGCCCACCAAACCAAAGATGCTCTGACATCTGGACCCAACTTTACCATGACATTCTGGCTGGCCTTCATCCTGACGTAAGGGAGCAGACTCCACTGAAAAGCCCACAGCCTCCACTGTGCCCAAGGTGCCAATCGCTGAGGCCAACAGCGTCAGGCCGAGTCTGAGATCTTTCCACTTCATGACAGACAGAACCATCTTCCAGATCCTTACACATCTCTCCTTGGACAGACACACGTCGAAACTCCTGGTGTTTATCAGAGCCCTCAAAAACTGGATGTTCTGGGACAGATTCAGCTGACTTTTTATTTTTTCTGATTTTTTTTTTTTGTTTTTGTTTTTTTTATGACCCATCTGTGTTCCTGAAGAAAGCCCATGAAGTACGCCAAGTCTCTTTCCAATTTCTGTACCGAACTCCCGGCCACCATGATATTGTCCAGATACGGCCACACCTGGACCCCCTGCTCTGATGAGCAATTAATGTGACCAACACTTTCGTGAAAACTCTTGGTGAGGTGGATAGCCTGAATGGTAGGACCATAAACGGGAGATGACATCCCTGAATGCAGAACCTCAGATACTTTGTCTTCTTGGTGGATCAGAATGTGGAAGTACGCATCCTTAAAATCCAACGACGCTAGAAAACCGCCCTGGATCCCTGGATAGTTCTCAGTCTCCATCCGGAACTTTCTTTCTTTGATAAATGAATTGAGTCGTCTTTGGTCCAGAATCATTCTGTAACCTCCCGAACTCTTCTACCAGAAATAAGCTTAAATAAAAGCCTACGCCCCACTGGTCCCTCGGCACCAGCTCTACAGCTCCAATGTTTACCAGCTGGTCCAGAAGATTCAGCAAAGCTTCTCTCTATCTTCTTCAAAGGCAGCCGAGATTGTATGAACCTGTTCATCCTTGGATGCGAAAATTCTTTCCTGTAACCATTTCTGATAATGGTGGTAACCCATCTGTCGCTGACAATGCCTCCCAGACATTCACAAATCTGTTAAGCCGGGCTCCCACCCAAACCATCATTGTCTGTCTTTTTTTTTGTTCGGTTTAAATGGCTGACTAAACGACTGACGCAAAGAGCTTGACAGGACCTTCCTGCTATACTGTTGGCATGGCCTGTAAGACTTGGCCTCTCAATACTGTTGTCTGAAAGATGACCGCACCGGGAACTTATTTTGCTTGTCTTGAGGCAACCTCACAGACTTTCCTCCGGTCAACCTGTGAATCAAGTCATCCAACTTCAAATGGTAGGGTAGCCAGCCAATTTTTGGAATGTGAATCCGCCTTCCACGTGCGCAACCACAAGGCCCTGCTAGTTGTCACTCCGGCCGCCATGGACCTGGCCAAAAAACGATACCCTATCCAGAGAAGCCTCACAGAGATAATCGACACCTTTCTGCAAAATCTCAAGGTTCCTCATTTTAAATTCTGACTTCTAAGTCCTTATGCAAGGTCGAGCTCCAGACCCTTAATGCTCTGTACACTACCGCCACTGCTACTCCTGCCTTCAAGTTTGTAGCCGTGGATAGATGTAATCTCTTCAGAGTGTTCTCCATTCTACGGTCTATCGCATCTCTGAATAATGCCCCATCCTCCAATCATTGTCCTGGCAATTCAGCCACAGCAGCATCCACCTTTGGAATCTCACATCAATTAAGAAGCTGCTCATCCTTAAATGGGTACATTCTGTCTAGTCTATTTTCCATAACGCCGCAATGCTGCCACCGAAATACAGGCTCCAACACTTCAGGATGACCGAGCCTCACTGCACTTAGCGGATACGCTCGCCCGGCACCTCTACATACACAAAGTGGGATCACTAGCTGCCTTCTCAGTTGTCCTTCTCCCACCATCACTCTCCCCTGCCGGCTGCACCTCCAGTGACAGCACTGCAAGCGGGGGGGGAGATGCCCCCCCAGGGAGCCACCCCGCAATGAGGTAAGCCATACTAAAACAAAACAAACCTACTCGGTCTACCTACAGGAGACGGGAGAAAAAGACACCTGCAGAGGGGGAGGAGCGAGGCTATATCCCCAAAGTGGGCGGCGCGTAGAAGAAAATACTGAGATTTGCAAGCAGTAATCCACTAATCCTGAGTCTTACTGCAGCACCGCTAAACATTGTGTATATGAAGACCTTTCATCAAGGGGATCTGCACAAATTAAGGTGTCGATTTGGGTGCTCGGGAGCCATGGAGGACATTCATACATTCATTCTATTTACATACAATATTATATTCTGTATTTTCTCTACCGTCCAATGGGATACTGGGCTTCACTACTATGGGGATTGAGACCTCCGCAGGAGAGACAGGCACATAAAAGAACTTTCAGTGTGGGTGCACTGGCTCCTCCCCTCAATCTCCCTCCACTAGTCAGTTTTGAAAAATGTGCCTCAGGAGAGGCAGTGCTTCTGGATGCTCCAGAGTTTTTCTACATTTATTTTCAAAAGTTTGTTTTTTTGGGGCGCTGTGGTGACCACACAGCTGTCCTGCTTCGTGGGTGTCAGGGGAAGGGTCAGTCCCCGACCTCTTCAGGTGCAGAGCTGACCCTGCTACAGGACAATTCGGTCCTGCGTGGGACTTGTCACCGCACAGCATTGCGCTGTGGCGAGCAAGCCCCCTAGCCGCCGCACACCCCTGACAGGTCAGAAGACTTCAGTGGTGAGTACAGGCTGGGGGTCCCACAAGGGGTCCCCGCAGCCATTTCTGGTGCGGCAAGACGACGGCTAGTAATGGCGGCTCTCCAGCAGGGACTGCGTGAACACCGCGTCTGGTAACTGGCATAGGGGTGCTGCCGCTGGACCACCAGGGACACCCCTCAGGTTATAATGTATTATATATATTTTACACCTTTATTATATGTCAGTATAAATATATGGAAGCGCCAGCTCCGTGTACAGGGGGCGGGGCTTCACTCAGAGCGGGACCAAGCTCTGCTGGGCGCGCGCTGTCACTTCCTGCTTCTTCACACGCTGCCAGACTCCATTACAGAGGGCTCCTCACTGGCGTGGTGGATCCGGGTACTTGCAGCACGGCAGAGACAGCAGGTTTTTTTATAGCGATTTAGCGCTGCTGCGCTATCTGGCTTACTCAGACACTGTGTTTGTTCATATCACTGTGTTTAGCGTTACCAGCTCACCCAGATCTGTGAGTTCAGGTTAAGGGTGCACTTGGCTCCCCAATTGCTCTGTTTTTTCCCCACTGATTAGTTACTTATCACAGCATAAAACAAGCACATAGTCTGTTTTTCACATCCAGCTGTGTGGGGTGTGCACGTGTGTGACTGCGTGGGGGTTATGTTGTACTGCAGACATTGTAGTACTGTCTCATCATGGTGAAAAAGTTCACTTGTATGGTGTGTAGCACCAAGTTTGTGCCAAAATCACAGTCCCAGGTTACTTGTGAGGCTTGTATGTCACCACAGCCCAGTAGTGCTGACACTCAGATCAGTGGGGTGCCCCCACAGCTTGTGGGGCCGTCTCAGGCTGACGAGCAGGAGCCTGTTTGGGCCTCCAACATAAAGACCCTGTTGGATTCTGTGGCTTCACAGCTTTCCAATAACACTCAGCAAACGCAGAGGGTTCAGAGAGAATTGTCCATGTTAGCTGCCAGGGTGGATATTCTTCATACTCTTAGTGTACCTCCTCCCGCACAGCCTCAAAAGAGGCCGGCTGCTGCGATGGCCCCTGATTCAGACGATGATGATGAGGACATACTAGAGGAGGGTGAGGAGCAGGTTCTGCAGGAACCAGTCCCTGAGGCAGCAGTGCATGGGCCTGAACCGCTTATCAGGGCCATCAGGGATGTTTTAGATCTCCCAGTGGAGGCATCCGCAGAAGGAGATCCTTTCTTCATGACTCAGAGGAAACAGCCAGTGTACTTCCCTGAGCAGGCGGAGTTAGAAACTGTGTTCAGGGCTGCTTGGCAAAACCCTGATAAAAGGTTTACTATTTCAAAGAGGTTCACAAATGCCTATCCTTTTGAACCTTTGGGCAGGAAGAAGTGGGAGGAGCCACCGGTAGTGGACTCATTTGTCTCCCGCCTTTCTAAGAAGGTGTTGCTACCGGTCCCAGGTGTATCCACCCTTAAAGACGGGGCGGACAGGAGGATGGAAGCTACCCTCAAGTCCATATATACGGCTAGTGGGGCATCCCAACGCCCAGTTTTAGCCAGCTGCTGGATGGCTAAGGCCATTCATACCTGGTCAACCCAGATTCAAGAAGGGTTGTTGGGTGACATGACTGTGGCCCAGATAGGCGACAGCCTGAGGCACATTCAGGATACCGCTAAGATCCTGTGAGGCGCAAAAGGAATTGGGCGCTATAAACGCGCGTAATTCAGCCATGACGGTTTCAGCCAGACGGGCCCTGTGGCTACGTCAGTGGTCTGCTGACGTAGATTCAAAGAAGAGTGTGGAGGGTATTCCCTTTACAGGCGAATGGCTTTTTGGGAGTGAATTAGACGGTTGGATCTCCAAGGCCACGGCAGGGAAATCTACCTTCCTCCCATCAGCTCCCACGGTGGCAAAGCGTACCTTCACAGGTACTTCCCAGCAGTCCTTTCGTGGGAACAGGTTTCGCCCCAAGGCCAGGGGCGCCTCTAATGCCAACAGAGGCACAAGAGGCAAGTTTAGGAAGCCTAACTCCTCCAGCACCCAGGACCGTCCAAATGCCGCAGCGTCCTCTAAGCCTGCAGCATGACAGGGTTTTCCCGCCACGAGACTCTCTCGCGGTGGGAGCGCGATTGTTGCAATTCAGTCATGTGTGGGACGCCTCGGGTCTGGATTCCTGGGCCAGGGGTCTCATTTCACTAGGTTACAGGCTGGAATTCGACAAGCCCCCTCCCAGAAGATACTTCAGGTCGGCTCTTCCAGCGTCACAGGAGGACCAGGTTCGCCTCCAGGGGGCCATTACCAGGCTGCTTCAGTCTCAGGTAATTGTACCGGTTCCAAGCACGGAGCGGGGCCAGGGATATTATTCCAACCTATTCCTGGTACCGAAGCCAGACGGCTCAGTAAGGCCCATCCTGAATTTAAAATCACTGAACCCCTTCCTGCGTGTGTTCAAGTTCAGGATGGAGTCCTTGCGCTCAGTGATCGCCAGCCTAGAGAGAGGGGAGTTCTTGGCCTCCATAGACGTCAAGGACGCCTATTTACACATCCCTATCTGGCCCCCACACCAAATCTATCTCAGATTTGCCTTGGGGAACGACCATTATCAATTCCGGGCATTGCCTTTCGGCCTGTCGACTGCCCCGAGGGTTTTTACAAAGATAATGGCGGAAATGATGTCACTACTCAGACTCCAGAGGGTGAATGTCGTGCCATACCTGGACGACCTGCTAATAAAGGCAGGGTCGGCAGAGGCTTTGAGGAGTGCTCTCAATCTGTCCATGCGAGTCCTAAGAGACCACGGGTGGATTCTGAACATGTCCAAATCATCGCTGGTTCCGACCCAGAGGATGGTTTTCTTGGGCATGATACTGGATACATCGGAACAGAGAGTCTTTCTGCCGATGGAAAAGGTCAGTGCACTTCAGCAGCTGGTCAGGGAGGTTCTAGAGTCTCCTCTGGTACAGATCCATCTTTGCCTCCGACTTCTAGGCAAGATGGTGGCTTCATTCGAAGCGATACAATTTGGCCGTTTCCATTCCAGGATTTTTCAATTGGACATTCTGACAAAATGGTCCGGCTCCCCCCTGCAGATGCGCAGAAGGATTGGACTTGCACCAAAAACCAGGATCTCGCTACAGTGGTGGCTAGATTCATCCAATCTGTTAGCAGGCAGACGGTTCCAGATCCAGGACTGGACTCTGGTGACCACGGACGCCAGCCTGAGGGGCTGGGGGGCGGTGACACAGGGAGTCCGCCTCCAGGGTCGATGGACTCCACTGGAGTCAGGCCTGCACATCAACAAGCTGGAGTTGCGGGCGGTCTACTATGCCCTGTTACAGGCAGCTCCATTGTTACAGGGCAAGGCGATCCAGGTCCAGTCGGACAATGCTACCACTGTGGCCTATATAAACCGGCAGGGTGGTACCAAGAGCATGCCATGTATGAGAGAAGCATCAAAGATTCTGTCTTGGGCGGAACTGAATGTCCAGGCCCTGTCTGCCATTTTCATCCCGGGAATCGACAATTGGGAGGCGGACTTCCTGAGTCGTCACGACCTTCACCCGGGAGAGTGGGGCCTTCACACTCAAGTGTTCGATGCCATAGTGGATCTGTGGGGGCTCCCTCAGATCGACCTGATGGCTTCACGACTGAACCACAAGGTAGCGATGTACTGTGCACGGACCAGAGACCCAGGGGCGATAGCGGTGGACGCTCTCACCTGGACCTGGGATTTCCAATTGGTGTACCTGTTCCCACCTCTCCCATTGTTGGCTCGGGTGCTAAAGCGGCTCCGGCATCAGGAGACGGAGGCCATTCTGGTGGCACCAGATTGGCCAAGAAGGGCCTGGTACGGGGACTTTCAGGCCATGCTAGTGGAAGACCTGTGGCGTCTGCCCATAAGAAAAGATCTGCTCCTCCAGGGCCCGTTCGTCTTTCAGGACTTACAGCGGCTACGTTTAACGGCCTGGAGGTTGAGCGGCAGATCCTAGTCCACAAGGGTCTACATCCCTCTGTCGTCAATACAATGATCAAGGCAAGGAAACCGGTGACGGCTTCCCACTATCACGTCATATGGCGAAGATATATTGCCTGGTGTGAGAAGAATGACTTGCCTCCGGCCAGCTTTCGTCTAGACAACCTGCTACGCTTCCTGCAGGCTGTTTGGATAAGGGGCTCAGATTGGGTTCCTTAAAGGTCCAAATTTCCGCGCTGTCTGTGTTTTTCCAGAGAAAGATTGCGGCCTTGCCGGAAGTGCAAACCTTCTTACAGGGGGTTCTGAGGATTCAGCCCCCCTTTGTGCCTCCCACTGCACCATGGGATTTGGAAGTGGTTCTCACTTTCTTAAAATCTGCCCGTTTTGTTCCACTGGAGGAGTCTGAACTGCGACACCTCACTTGGAAGACTGTTGTTCTGCTGGCTCTGGCTTCGGCCAGGAGGGTATCCGAGCTTGGGGCTTTATCATGTCGGAGCCCTTACCTTGTGTTCCACAACGATAGGGCGGAGCTCAGGACCAGACCACAATTCCTTCCAAAGGTGGTGTCAGGGTTCCACCTAAACCAACCTATTGTGGTCCCTTCTAGCGCGGCACATCCGGATATACCTGAGTCCTTAGATGTGGTCCTAACCCTTAAAGGGTATGTCAAGCGCACAGCGAGGATCCGGAAGACGGACAGCCTTTTTGTGCTCTATGATGCGCAGAAGAAGGGGTTACCTGCTTCAACGCGTACCATTGCCAGGTGGATAAGATGTACTATCCAACAGGCCTATGCATCAGCTGGTTTATCGCTTCCTTTTTCAGTAAAGGCTCATTCAACCAGGTCTGTAGGTACCTCTTGGGCGGCTGCTCGAGGGGTGTCGGCAATGCAGCTCTGCAGGGCCGCAACTTGGTCAGGGCAACACACATTTGTGAAGTTCTACAAGTTTGACACCCTGGCCAGGGAGGATTCCCAGTTCGGGAATGCGGTTCTACAGCAGAATCCGCACGTTCCCACCCGTTCTGGTAGCTTTGGGACCTCCCCATAGTAGTGAAGCCCAGTATCCCATTGGACGGTAGAGAAAATAGGATTTTGGGTACCTACCGGAAAATCCTTTTCTCGTAGTCCATATGGGATACTGGGAGCCCACCTCGGTGCGGCTTTTCTGCTGTCAGATACTATTTCATTGTTAGGCTTATTGCCTTGTTTTCTATAGGATAGATATGTCTATAGACTTGTTTTCTAGTTACAGGTGTCCTCTTAAGTTTTTAGGATTCACCTCTTTTATATGTTGTTGTTCGGTTGGGTGTGCTGGATGAATCTCACCACAATACATTATCACATACTCCTCACATGCTCTCCTTCGGCACAGTTTTTGCATTAACTGACTAGTGGAGGGAGATTGAGGGGAGGAGCCAGTGCACCCACACTGAAAGTTCTTTTATGTGCCTGTCTCTCCTGCGGAGGTCTCAATCCCCATAGTAGTGAAGCCCAGTATCCCATATGGACTACGAGAAAAGGATTTACCGGTAGGTACCCAAAATCCTATTTTTTTTTTTTTCTTGAAACCTGAGTTACGCGAGTGTTCATTCATTCTAGCACCTGCCATCTGTGAAAACCCATGCAGTTCCTGTTCCATGCAACATGTTCCACAGCAGACAGTGACACCCCAGGCAGGGAACAGGAACTGTATGGGTTTTCACAGATGGCGGTTGCTAGAATGAACACTAGTGTCGAAACTCAGCTCTTTTGACAGGTTTAACTATTTAACGCTGTTTGGATGTGCAATATACATGTGTGCCTAAAACATTTGCATTGTGACAATTGTTTGGCTGCTTCAACATTCCTGTTTAGACAGGATCATTAGGCAACCAAGCAGTTGAATTCCCCCCTATTGAGTAAGGTTAGTCCAGAACTCCGATCTAATTGACACAAGTTCCCACTATGGACTCTTTTGCCTTCTCAAGACTTCATTAGGGGAATAGAGATGTAGTATAACTTTTCATTTTGGTTGTACCTGTTTTTAAAGATAACTTTATTTTTTTGGACCAATACAACTATACAAATCAAGGTGGACCACATGTGAGGCAAGACCCTTTGTTGTATAAAAAAAACAACCACTAGCAACGCTTGAAGACATGAAGAAAATTTCTATTCTTGGTGAATTGTTTCACAGACAGTGGATTTTGGTTCCAATGGGATGTGCTGTCAAGTATCAATGCAATTACCAGCTGTGCATACGTCTTCCATGTATGTCACGGCTTTCTGTAGCTGGCGCATAATGTGCCTTTGCCTAATGGCATATTATTGGGTCCATCACAGTAAATAGAATATCACCTTGAAGAATCCTCCCTTGTGTGCACCCAATGCAGTGAGTCCGTGGTAGTTACCAGAAGCTTCTCTCAAGGGCCATATTGAAGACTCTGCTTGTATAAAAATGGCAGCGGTGACCCCGATGTCTTCTGGGCTCGCCTTAGCTTGTGTCTGTACATGATTTCCTCATAAAGGCATCGCATTGTACATCGATGCCTGGCTGGACAGCTGATGGCCTACTGTCTGCCGTAGGTCTGTAAATCTTTCAGGTTGGATTCCTCAGCAGGAACACTGCTCAGTTATACTTTGCATTTATGTGTAACTTAAAAAATACTCTTGATTTTCCATTAGTATTTGATATTAGCTAATATATGAAATGTACTGATACAGAAACAGAATATTGCTGCAGTCAATATTTCTAAATACCATATACTTGGTTATTCTGACTAATAGTACAGTCATAGGATTTGGAATACTTCCAATGCCTAAAATGTACCACCCACTCCCCGGTACGCTAATTACATTTTGTAGCTATAGGACAAAACACTGGTGATAACATTGTATGTATGTTTTTTGCTCAAAAAATTTTTTTTGGGGTGAACACGAAAATCCGTGAGACATGGACTGTTTCGTCTTGTCATAATAGATAATTGTGAATGTACCCAAAATATACTGTTGTGAACAAAAGTTGAACTTTTTAGGTTTTTATGTAATTCTGGGGCAGATTTATTAAGCTCTGTGACGTGATAACGTGTCCCGTTTTTTTATCACCGGCCAATCATCTCCTAACTTAAGTTACAGGCTTGGTTTGAAAAAATGACAGGTGGTGATTGGCCGGTGAAAGACCAGGCATTTTATCACTTGTTTATCTTATCTTAATCTACCCCTCTGTACCTTTTTTATGGTGAGCTATAGATAAAATATGTGGATGAGGGTTTTTTTTTTTTTGTCCGTAGGTTTATTTAACATGGTTAAATCTGCAAGAACATAGATAAATAATTCAGTGATGAATAGCATTCTGTACTGTTAAAATATATGAGATACATGGTAATGTTTTCAGATTAACTTTTTTTTTTTTTTTTTTGGTTAACCCTGGTGCATCCCTAAACTTTAATTTTTGTGTGCCTATATGGAATCTCACAGCCTTTGTCAGTGTCTATGTTATGGTTAATGAGGAGTGAATTGATGTTAGAAAGTCCTCCCAAGCTACCTGAAACCAAAGGATATCCGGAGAGCTAAGACCATGTCTAGGCAGACTGTCAATAGGTCGGGTGTGGATAGTTTGGTCTACAACTAGGTCGACATGGGTCTAGGTCGACAGTCAAAAGGTTGACATGGCTTTGTCACAGTTTGACACAGTTTGAAGTGCACAGCTTCGCTCGCCATGCTTCAGGCCTGGCTAGGCTCTGCGCACTATTTTATTCTCCCACCATGCCCTAGTGGATGGTAGGACATGAAATACCGCATGTCGGCTCAAAAAACAGTAAAAACCCCATGTCCGCCTTTTGACTGTCGACCTAATGCTTGTGTCGACCTAAATCCATGTCGACCTAAGGACCGTATCCCAATAGGTTGACGCCAAAAAGTTGGAGTGCACTAGGTCAACGTGGCAACGGTCGACCCAGGAAAAAGGTTGACTTGTTTTGGTGACTTGTCGACTTTTTGCTGGTTGGCCTATTGACTGTCTACCTAGACATTGTCTGAATGAAGATAGTCCACAACCAAACTAGAGATGACAGCACAGTTCTAGTAATTTAAGGGAATGATAATCCTATATTTGTCTAGTGTCCCTGAGTCTCTGAAACACTGCCATCTGCTGGCAGAGAGTGAAACTACATCTTTCTCACACATGCATAAACACAGGTGGTAGCAGACTAGCTTTTGAAGCTTTTGCCTCGAGCGTGCTTACTAGTAAAGGGATAAAATGTAATGTGTTGGAAAACATGACCTTGATCTATGGCTGCTGTTCAATAGTAGTTTTGTACCTTTGTGCACCTTTTGTGTAGCAAATTGACCAGAATGCCTCAAAAAGATACTAATACTAGTTGACTAGCGCAAAATGCTTGTAATATTGATACTCTTTCTGGGAATTAAGTTCAAAGCGGTGGATGTGACCTGTTGCAGAACGTCGCATCACCAGTTTTATCATTCTTCCCTTTGGGGTATTGCTTAACGTTGCAAACTTTCATATGCACCCCAGCAGGCAGGTATATGCCGCAGCTGAACAGTGTTAGTGATCAGGGACACTTTGCCAGTAATGGAGTTCTGCCCTTTTTAAGTGGATTGTGTGTTTTGTAGATATTCCAGCATGGTACTTGAGGGGTGGCTGAAAACAACATGTCAAGGTCACTGTCTAATTGGCCTTCTAATGAAAATAAATACATGAAAAGCAACCAAGGTGGCTGCAGTATGTGATCTATGCTGTTGTAATTTTCCACACAATGTTATTCAAACTTGTATCCCCTTATCTTGCACACAGGGAAGCCGCGATAACATGAGCATTGTGCTAGTTTGTTTTCCAAATGCCCCCAAAGTTTCAGAAGAAGCCATCAAGAAAGATGCAGAGCTGGATAAGCATTTAGAATCAAGAATTGAAGGTATATAAATGTGTGGGGTCTTTTTGTTTGTTTTTCACTATTTTGTTCCCCGTAGTTAATCGGTCATTCTAATTAATGGTGGAATAAAGTCGCCCTCCAAAATCTCCTTTTTGGGTAATATGGGTTATATTCCTTGATTTTGTAATGCTGCAGAAAACTGGACCCCGTTATCCGGAATAGTCCTCAGTAAGATGTCCTGTGGATGAGAGGTTTCAGAGGAGGGGTGCTTATTTAAAAAAACAAAAACAAAACTCCCATGCTGTTAATAAGGATTCTCACCAACTAGTAAACCTTTTTACGTTGATAATCGGCAAAGTATTTTATCTTCCTTCATCCTTCTGTCTTTTTTGGGGTAAATTTTAAGTCCAACTAGTGGATTTCTGCTTGCTGCCCTAGTGTAGTGCGAGTGGAAATCCAATAAAACTAGGTTGGCGATGCAAATGTCATTGCGGGGTAGGGAACTGACAACAATCTGAACATGCCGGTTCATTCGATTTTAAATACCCATGAGTACCGGCTTTCTGACATAATGGCGCTTTGATTTAAATCGCTTTGGTTATTTACAGCTCTGGCTTGAATCGACCCCTATGAAACCCATTCAGTTCGACAGATTCTGACCTATAAAGGAAGAGAATCCTACTTGATGTTCTTGTGGGGGGATCCCTTCAAATACAGTTGTGACTAAAGTCTTGCCTCAATAGTGTGATGTGCATTTAATGAGGCAGCATGTTACATTTTTATAATCTTTGTGTAGGAAATTTTGCCACCTGGTGGTGGCATTTTCTGTGGCATGATGCACCTTCCAAGGTGGGTTTGTTATGCCCCAGAAGTTCTCACCATGGCGGGGCTGCCGCTGCTGGTCAGTCAGATGTTAATCTGCTTGGGTATTTGGTGTTGCTGCCAAATGGTGCTCTACTGGCACACACCTAGATATCTGTGGCATGCACTGAGATCTTCAGGGGGGACTATACGCCGGCAGTGCAGCTCAGTTCGTAAAATTTCCACGTATACCGCTAAAGGGTTTAATACCAGGCCACAACCCTGTTAATTACAGCTGGCAACATTTCCTACACAACTGCCATTAATCAAGAAGTCTAAAAGGAATCTTTGTTAAAGGTTTGGTGTCTATAACTTACAATGATTCATTAATGGCAATTGTATACGTTTCAAACGTAAAATGGTAGCACATAAGTCATCCACACCACTTATATCAGGCTCTATAAGGCCCTCATACATTACTGCGACTTCTCCGAGAAACGAGGTCGCAGCCATCCCCCTTGAACCACCCGGCATCTTCCTGAGCAGCAGGATCCCTTGTGATATGTCGCATGCTATCCCAGCCAAGTCTCCAGCCCGATAGATCCTTTGGAAAGGCCTAGCAATCTAGTGCCTCCGATCCGATGCACACGTGACCGCACATCAGATCGGAGCTTAAACACATCCAATATTGCAAGTTTTCAACCGATTTAATGCGTTAAAATCTGGAAAGTGTATGTCCAGCTTTATTTTCACAACAGCTTAGTTGACGTGCGACTGCACAGGGCGATAGATACGTCTATTTGCCCTGAACATATTGTTCTGTACTGCAGGAAGTGTGCTGATATGCTGCAAGAAAATGATTGTCAGTCTTTGCATTTATTTCCCAAAGATCTATTTATGTCATGGGCTGTTGACTCTTTTTTTTTAACCTATTTTTTGGCTCCTTGCCTCTAAATGGTTGGCCACCCCTAAAGTTAGAAGGTAATAACACACCAGCCAATCAGCTATGTTTAAAAAATGACAGGCACTGATTGGCTGGTGTGTTATCACCTTCCACTTTATCTCCAGTTTAACTCTTCATCAGACTTAATACATCTGCCCCACTGTTTGACATTCTGAATATTCAGCAAATTCGGTTTCAAAGACCCAGTAACCTTTGCAGCAAAGTTATTTAAACCAAATGTGTTAGATCTTCACTGGTCATTCTTCACTTTTTTTTAAAGTCCTTTTAGTGCGATTCAATTGTTTTTATTGCTCCAGATCTCCCATCTAAAGTGAAAGGAGATTAGGGCGGGAGGGGTGGGGATGTCTGTTTTAGCCACGTAATGCAGCTATTCCTGACCAAAGTAATGGGTACTTTTGCTCATCACAGCTAAGGGAAAAGTGTGCTGAAATGCAGGCATACCTCCCAACTGTCACGATTACAGCGGGACAGTCCCGATTTTCGGGTCCTGTCCCACTGCGGGGGGTGGCAGTTGGGAGACCCCCCCAATCTAATAGAATAGCGTCTATTCTCATATGAAAATGAGGCCGCGGCTAATAAGCATAAGCCGCACCCTCATTTGCATACGCCCCGCCCCCTTTTCGGAAGCCGCGCGAGTGTCCCTATTTCATCAGCACAGAAGTTGGGAGGTATGTGCAGGTGTTGTCAGTTGATGGTTCACAAACAGCAGCGCACCCATCTTTAAATGCTCACACTATACTAGATCCTAAGCGAAACTTCTGACATGAGGAGGACTGATGACTGCAATAGTAGGAGTAAAAGAGCTGATGATGCTACATATTTACACAGCCTTTCATATTTATAGCGACACTTGGTATGGGGAGTTGCTATGTGTCTGCTCTGCTGCGTTGTAGCCAAAACAAACATGTTACTATTTCTTTCTCCTAGAAATCATGACAACTGCTGGGGAGGAAGGAATGCCAGATCTTGCTCATGTAATGCGCATCTTATCTGCAGAAAACATCCCACATTTACCTCCTGGAGGCGGTTTAGCTGGAAAGTGAGTTCTTACTGTCAGCTTTAAAGGGGGTTAAACTATAACCATATGCAAAGTGTTTTTTTTGGGGGGGGGGGGGGGGTTCTTGTTACTTTATAGCCATATTGAATGGTGAGGATTAATACCACAGGAGATGGTTACTTTTAATAACTTTCGGATAAGTTATATTTGGCAGTTATACACTATCAGCTATCTTCATATTTGTAAATGTATACTTAAGTTTGAGCATGGGTTTTCTTTTTTTTTTTTTTATTGAAACTGGTTTCTCCTTTCAGACGCAGTGTTATTGAAGATGTTTATAATAGATTGAATCCACATAGAGAGTGTGATGGGGTAAGTTCTGTGAAACAACTTATTTCTATAGCACCGATCTAATGGTAGCAGCTTCTGAACACTTTTTTTGAACTGATGTAGTTGAATCTTCATTCATCGTTCCCATAACCATCTGCTGCTGCTATCAAACAGAAGGTTTTTTTTTTTTTTTTTTTACACGTGCTAGAACATGTCGGGCTATCTGTAGTACCTCCTATAGTATGGGCTCTGCATTCCATCCATTATTTCATAATACTGAAATGGTGTATAAATCTTACAATTTGTAATTCCAAATCACAGCTTTAATGTGGTATTTCCAGTTGTTTAATATTGGCCTAACAAGGTTAAACCCTCTCCAGAACTTGACATTATTTTAGATAAAGGAGTAAAAGTAATATACATGTGTTATTGGAATGCCTATAGCAGACAGAGTCTGTCTGTTAGTTAGCCAGATCATGATGCGGCTTGCCTTAACAATGGTTTGTAGTGGATGAGCAGTAATAGTAGAAATACATTCTTTGCTTGGGGGTCCAAGTTGATTTCATGCTTAGTGTTTCTAACAGATGGTCTAGTAGGTAAAACCATACTTGCATAATGCAGAGTGCCATTGTTACCGAGTCTTAAGCTGGGTACGGGTACACACACACACAGATTTATCTGTCCAATCTATCTGGTGGGAACAAAGATTCGGTAAAATGTGGGGGCATATGAGAATCAAACATTTGCTCCGAAACCATGGATTACCATCAGTGGTCATTCACACAAATTCGTTAAAGCCATCTGACTTAGCAAAATTTTCCAAACAATTGTTTTTGTCAATTTTCCAGGGTTTGGGAGCCAATGGTTGATTGTCATATGCTCGCATACATTACCAGATTTTTGTTCCCACCAGACAGATTGGCCTTACAAATCTGTAGGTGTGTACACAGCATTGGAGCAGATATTACAAATTGCAAATTATAATTGCCAATTGCCTTATTGCTGGTCATTGTTGAGGCTTATGACAGCTTAGCAAAGATGTTTCTTTTGATAAAATCGAAGTGTTTGGTCTCCATTGTTTAAACATTAGACCCATTTAATGAAAAATCTAATGGGGGCTACACACGTAGCGATTTAGGGGCATTTTCTAAGCAATCTCACTAGATCGCTTAGAAAGTGCCCGTACATCACTGAGTGTGTAGGGACCCTAGCAATAGCCATGTGCTGATTTAGATTTAGCACACTGGCTAAATCTATTTTGTTGCCGGAGTCAGGCCTAGTGTTCTGACCTGATAACACTGGCCCTGACAGACCGCTTAGCACACAGCGCTGTGACATCGCCATGTGCTGAGCAAGTTTGCTGAGCATTCTGTGTGATCTTGCATCGCTCAGATTGCTCAGCAGGATTCACTACGTGTGTAGGCTCCATTAGTCAAGTCTTAAAGTACAGGCAATGCTTTTACTGCACTTGCCTACAACCAAGCCTAGAAACTAATTTTGATACAGTTAGGCTGACTGGGCACAAGTACTGTGGGCACTCAAACTCCTGCTGAGGTGTTGAGCTGAAATGTGCTCTAGAGAAGAACTTAGACTAATTTGCTGTACAAGGCTAAACCAGGTGCATATTGGTTGATCAGCGCCCATTTACCCCTTCAGTGGCAATCCCGAGAATTTTCCGGGCTCTGCCCCAGTGCCCAGTCTGGTAAGCCCGGAAAATTCTCGGGATTGCCTCTGTTTTAAAGCCGGACAGCGCTGTTGAGTTCAATCGCTCTCCTACGCTGTGCCTCCCCTTCCGGCTTTTCTATTGACAGGTCCGGTGCCGGCTTATGACCAGCCGGCTGCAGGGACGGGGCGGCGGGGAGCAGGGACGGGCAGCGGCTGATTTACAGTTTAGTGGCACTGCCCGTAACCAGGGAGAGTGTGGTGTTTTTTTTTTTTTGGGAGCGATCCCCATAAAAAACTCCCCCAGTGGGGAGGGCTCCTTTTTAAAAAAATAAAATAAAAAAAAAAAACACCACTGAAGGGGTTAATTCTCCCCGCGCCTAATACAGCCCCGCACACAATACACTCTGAAATTTCATTGTGTGTACAGTATGTAACTATTTTTATTTTTTTTCTTGCACACCACCTTTATAACTAAATTCGTACAATAGCCTTTTGGGGAATGAGTCAGGAGATGCGTAATTGTACAAAAGAAAAGGTAAACCTGTTATGCCAAAGACTTCTATAAATGTACCTGGCTGGATCTGTAACAATGGCCCTTTGGATTATGTGAATGTTCTTTTTGCTACAGATCAGATTGCGGCAGACCTTTCCTCGTTGATGGAATAAAAATGTAATCTAGATTTAGGATCAGAATTATGTTTGGAATGTGTAGACTTGTTTTCCTTTTACCTACTGACATTGGGGTCTTGAATCTTAAATAAGGACCCCACCGGAACAGAGGAAAATGCCACGCATGGGAAGTTGGTGGAAGCACTCAGGGAGCTGAGAATTAATCATAGGGGAAATTACCGTCAACTCTTGGAGGAGATGCTGTGTAGTTACAGGCTAGTTAATATGCAGGGTGAAGAATCAACTTCTGGATCTACTGAATCTTCTGCTCCTGCGGCAAGTGAAGCAATTACTGACAACCACAGTCCAGTGGAATAACTTTCAGAAATGCAAATTGCATGGGTCCTCATTACTTTTTTGTGTTTCTAGCCTCTTAGCTACTGTGTTTGTGTGAGTATGCTGAAGTGGTGTCTGACATCTAGGGATTTACATGTAAACCATACAGTAACACCACCATACTCAAATAGTTTTATCACTTATTTTTTGGCTTTCTTTAATGCCATTTAATGTATCAAATATATAACATTTTCCAGGAGGTGTGCTTTTAATTGGTGCCTCCATTTAGCAGATTTCTTTATCATGTTACAGTGCCCTGTAGAAGAGGACCTTTTTCCCAAGCGTTTTGCTTGTTCTGTGTAAACTGAAATAGGGAAAGCCGTCTTGTGATCCCAGAGTGAGTTTAATATTTGCACTTGAGTTTCCAGACACAAAAACTCCCAGATGCCCTTAGAACGGATATGTTCAAAAGAGGATAAGATTTAGGTTATCAGGTACTTCTTCTTTACTGTTGGTGACTGGGTGCAGAAAGGTAGTTTGAGATCCAAACCTCTACTAGATACTGTAGGTTGAGCTAAGTTCTTCTGTGCTGGTCTGCCATAAGCAGATTGGAAGACTTTACAGTGAAGGTTCTGAGTTTAAAGCGGCTGTAACATATTTTAGGATTGAAGTAGGTCTTTCTAATAAAATAAAAGCCTTTTTTTTTTTTTTCCATTACCAATGCAATCCCTTCAGATTCGTTAGGGTCTATGCCATGGGTCTTCAAACTGTGGCCCTCCAGATGTTGTTAAACTACAAATCCCAGCATGCCTTGCCACAGTTTTAACACTCCCTTATAGCAAAACTGTGGCAAGGCATGCTGGGATTTATAGTTTCACAACATCTGGAGGGCCACAGTTTGAAGACCCATGCTCTGTTATTAGTCCACATGCTCTTTCTAATGGCATGCCTAGTAAAATTTAGCTGAAGGTATTTGTGCAGTCAGTACTAATAAAGGTGGTCTTTAAAAAATCAAGGGGGTGGGGGAGGGGTGTAGTGTCAAAATGTGCTCACACCATAGAAGTGCGAATGAGTCGGTGCCACTGTATATTTCCAGTATGCGTGCAGCCGTGTCTGTTGGCATATCATGTATTGAAGATCTTGTACTTCTTCCTCTGTAACCGGTGTTTTGTAATAAGTGCTAACTGCAGTGTAACAATTGTCTAAATAAATTCTTCAGTGTTTAAAAGTCAAGCAATGGCTTCTTTAATGTTGGTTCCAAATATAATGTATAGTTCATCAGTAAATATACAAAGCCATGGTACTTGTATACTATCACGGCTCCCATCGCATGCCATATGTAATGGCATGCGATGCGATTTTACCGGGTTTTAATGCATTTGTGAGGAAAAGTGATGCGATGGCATGTGTTTTTGTTCACAACTGCATCCAAATGCCTTTAAATTAGTAGTAAACATGTGAAATGCACCCCAAATGTAATTTTTCACACTGTACCACCCCCACTATGAAAGCCAACCTGAAGCGTGGCGAGCGCAGCGGTATGCGTCCTACGACCTTTTCATACCCCCACTATCCACGTCGGCGTGGCGTTGAGAATAGAAAGTGTGGCGAGCGCAGCGGATACCTTCACAGGTATCCGTGTCCCCTCGCGGGCTTCACAGGTATCCGCGTCCCCTCGCGGGGCTCGGTGTCTCGCTGCGCTCGCCACACTTTCTATTCTCAACTCCACGCCGACGTGGATAGTGGGGGTATGAAAAGGTCGTAGGACGTGTACCGCCGCCCCTCGTGGGCACGCTGCGCTCGCCACGCTTCGGGTTGTCATTGATAGTGGGGGTGGTACAGTGTAAAAAATAACACTTGGGGTGCATTTTACATAATTTTAACACATGTCCATGATTTTTGAGAAAAATCGCATTACATCACATGCGATCGCATGCGATTTTTCCCTGTACGATGCCCATCGTGGAAGCCGTGATAGAATACAAGTACCAAAGCCATAACCCACAGGTATTCTACAATTATGCTAGAAATGCTTGCATATGAAGTCTTTTAGGATAAATTTTTTTTGCCAAGCTCTAGGGTCAGTGCAAACCATAGTATATGTAGTCACGCTTCTGTTGTTGTTTTGTTTTTCTTTCCTGTAGGGTGCTGGTGATCTAGAAGACCCATGGTAGCCTATCAAAACTCCTAAATAAGTTTTTGGTCTGGAATAAAAATGGGGAAAAAAAACTTAAATCACGGATCTCTTCAAACTAAGGAAGAGATTCTGGTGGAGCATCAGCTATGTACAAAAAAAATGGGCAAAACAAGAAATGATTAGTATTTTGCACCATTTATTGGTTTGTTTTATAACATTGTCACACTTAGCAGTATTTTTGCCAGCCTCAGGATTTCTGGTCACGTACAGCAACATTACTCTTTTAACACTTAAACTGGAGGGCCTTGCAGCACATTGTCTTGCAGGCACCCTTTGGTGCTACAGAGCTTAGGAAGAAATTTGATGCCTCATGCAGTTTATTAGATGCATCGGGGTGCATGCAGTTGTACTTGCAATGGTACAGCACTTCTGAACTAAACTCTTTCCACACGCATGTAAAAACACTTAATTGTATGAGACATTACTTGTATGTTTTTTTTTGTTGTTTTTTCCTCCATATTTGGAAGGCTTTGGTTGTTTCACTGGTTTCATGGTTATATTAAGGGATATTCGTTCTATTTCTCCAGTTTCCTAACATAAAGTTATATTTAATTGTCCAGCGTGCAGTCTCAACCCAGCAACTGGAGTTCCACAAGCTGCCTACTT
This sequence comes from Crinia signifera, assembly GCF_055691185.1. Taxonomy (NCBI): domain Eukaryota; kingdom Metazoa; phylum Chordata; class Amphibia; order Anura; family Myobatrachidae; genus Crinia; species Crinia signifera. The sequence goes on from NC_139219.1 coordinate 44,170,818, forward strand.
CTAGTGTATCCCTTAAAGTAAGCATAAACTCGCCATACTTCCAATTATTTTTTTTTTTTTTTAGTATAGGTTTTTTCCAATCTAGAGAACTGCTGCAGACTTTTTTTTTCTTTTTCAAATCCCTTCAAACTTTAGCCTCCTTTTTTATAATGTAAATTGTGATTTTGTTCAAGTGTTTTTCTAGTTTTCCGATTTGTGTAAAATGGTAGCATTCTGTAATGTTTTAATTATTTTTGCATTATTTTCAGAACTCAACTTACCAATTTGAAAATGACTATATATATATACTACTAAATAATCTATTTTAAAACTTAGCAAATAATACAGAGATATTTTCATGGGTTCTGTGACCTTTTTTATTTTATAAGCAATGGGCATGGTACAAGAGTGGCTGTCGTGAGGTACTTGAAGATTGTCTAATTCTATTTTTGCAATAACCTTGATTTATAATTTTTGTTATTTTTTTAAAGTTGTGCATGTCAAATACTGTTATGCTAAAATGGAGCAAGAAAGTATTTATCTATAAAGCTATTTGGAGGGGCAACAAGGAATGTATAAATTGATTTACATGCTGTGGATGCCTTGTAAAAAATTCTGCTGTTTTAATCTGTTTCCGCAAGAATGTTTGTCACATTTTTGTGTAGTTTTTGAATTGATGGCGGTCATAATTTTTTTTTTTTTTTTTAATACAATTTCTCTAAAATTTTATTTTTTCCTGTAACTGTTTTCCTTACTGAATCTAAAAGCATACTTACATACTGGTACATAGATCACCTATCCCAATTCCATGGTTAATTTCCAATCTAATTTTTTATTTTGTCTTGTGTGTTTTATTGTCTAAGAATTATTGCTACCATATTTTATTTATTCATTAGATTTTAGGTTTGTAAATTTAAAGTGTTATCCATGATCATGCAAACCTCTACTTGTCCATTGGCCGGGCTACTTGGGTTTTCTCTCCTTTCCTCTTGGGAAAGAACACCGAATGGCTTGATCAAAGTATCTGCTCTGATTCAAACCTGTACTGATACTTCCCAGTATGATATTGTGATGTTTCATACAATACAGTGAACATAACCAACTTGTTACCCTCAATAAAGGATTGCTAAAAATGTTTGGTTTGTCTGTTTATTTATTTTCTTTCCTCCCCCTCCACTGTAAGTGGGTATTGGTGGTTATACCTGTATTTTAAGGCATTAATAATCAAGTGTAGCCATGAATGCCATCTAGCGGCTAGAGTTCAAAGGCTGCAATCTCGCAAAGATTGAGCATTACTTTTGGCTTTATTCAGTCTTGTGGTGAGAGGTGCTGTTATTTATGGCAGTGATGTTCATACTCCGTATTTAAAATTTAGTTGCTTTTTTGCACATAGGTGATGTGATAAAATCATGGAATTTGGGTATTTGATGTGTTCCTTGAGCACAGTTCACTTCTCTGAAGTAAACTAATCACATTAAAAGCCATGCACTATGCCAGGAGAAATGTGTAAATTCCAATAATTGAGAATGTTTTGCATCACAATCGCAGGGAAGGACATGCAATGTGACACTTCTGTGGTGTGAATACGATAATATTAATAATGATCAAAGTACTTCTCTTTTGAGTAGTATACTGCTAACCTTTCCCTCATTTACACGTTTCTCACATCCATTTTTCATTATCTTTACCCTCATTTAAACTAACTACAAGGCAGTGGCATATATATGCATTGCCCAGGGTAGCACATGCTGGTGGTATGTGCCAGGTGGTCCCACCCATGGCCAGGTGGTAGAAGTTCAAAAGCAGGTTGGGCTGCCCCGTAACTCTTCTCAGCAGCCGCTGTCGGGCAAAGCTCTGAGCTGTGAATGTGTGATCAGGAGCGGTTTTCTGACTAGGCCGCACAGTGCAGCCTCTATGGCCATATCGCATGGTCCTTCCTCCTGCTCTCCGATGGGTGGCTTCTTTTAACACACAGTTTAGCAGAAGTGCTCCACCAAGTTGTCAGTGTGCGGTCAAATGACAAATGCCAGTTCAGGGCACTACACATCTGGGCTGTCTGACATTGATCTAGGGGCACTGCCTTTCTGCACCACACATTTCTGGCTTTCTGCGCTCAGCAAAGAATAAAGGCAGTATTCTTGTGGTCATTTATTTTGGCGATTTAATATGGGGCTATATGTGTACTGTGGGTAAATATTAGGGGGAAGTTGAATGTACTGGGACTAATATGGGTGGAGGGGTGGGGCTGTGTGAACTGAGGGAGCAGTACAAGGGTTCTGAATGTACTGAAGGTAATATAGGGATGGTGTGTACTGAGGGTGATATGTGGGACACAATGTGTACTGTGCCACAATATTCATTTACATCTTATGACTGGAGATGCTCTGCTGTAAATTGATAGATGTTTGGAGATGTAAGATGTTGGGAGGTGTAAGGCCGGTTTCACACGCTCCTGCCGGACGGTGAAATCCCGCTTGGCCAGAGAGCCGTGCCGCACACAGTAGTTTATCGTGGAGGGGATGGCCACAGCCCGGCAGCCGTCCCTTCCAGTGGCGGGATCTGGCTGCAGCCGTGTGGCCGGGTCGTGGCCGTCCCGTGTGAATGGACACAATGCTGACAAGAAAATAAAACCTGAAAACGTTGACAATATCGTGTAGTGGATGATTATTTTGACCCCTTTTTTATAGTTCTTCTGACAAGATCTTTGCAGCAGTTACCCTGACACCAATCAAGGCCCGAGTTCCATGTGTGCCCTGTTTCCGATGTATCAAACAGGTTGGGACAGTGTATGGAAAATTACAGTAACCAGCTGACCATTTAAGTAGTGCAGAGGAAGAAGCAGTAGATGTACGAACTACTGGTTGCTGCAGGCTAAAACTGGACATCAGACATGGGCTGTTCACCAAGATGTGATTTATGTCTTAAAAGGTAAACTACATTTGGTGCTGTGGGAAATAATCAACCGGGCAAATGGAGATACAATTCTAGACCTCTACATAATCATTGTGATTGTATGATAAGCCAGCAGCTGGCAATACATACAGATATGTCCCGCCTCCTAGCAATTGGTTTGTTGCCATTAGCATGCATGTTAAAGGGCCTAGGCAAAGTGATTCACCTGCAATCCATAGAGATTGCATGTGACTATGTGAGCGGGTGTGAATAATAGCTACCATGCATGTTGACCATTATCAGGAAGGACACCTTTTTATGTATTAAAATAGTATTTCCTCCCCCTCTCACAAAGTTGCTATTTTTGGGGAAGATGTATTAAGCCTGGAGAAGAGAGAAACTGGAGATAAAGTGAAAGGAGATAAAACACCAGCCAATCAACTCCCAACTGTCAATTTCAAACACTGTTCATTGGGTGGTGCTTTATCTCCATCTTATCTCTTCTCCAGGCTTAATACATCTGCCCCATTGTTTACATATTTACGGAGACATTAGGGCTGATGCTGTAGAGCAGGGGTGGCTAACCTGTAGCTCTTTTCATTGACATGAGACTCCCACACCTGTGGCACAGCCAGAGGAAGCAAGCGGCATTGTCGCGGGTGTGGAAGCTGGCACACAGTCACTGTGGACTGTTAACAGAAGCTGTCTGCCCACTGCTGTGTTGCCTTCTGAGACAGGCTGAGTTTGGCTTTACCGCCTTGGCAAACACAGCCTTCCTTGTATGCAATTATAAATGCCAAGGAGCACCATTTTAGTGGCCATCTTTATTTCTGCTACTCAGTGGTGTTTTTTATGAAGCACCCTATTGAAGCAGAGTCTTCCCTAGGCTTGGAAGTTGTTTAATCACTAGTATTGGGGACTGAGTTAGCTGTAGGCGTAGGCTGCAATTGAGTGCTGCAAAAATTAATCATAGTAATTCCTCCTTTTGGTATTTTGTGGTGCTTAAATGGGTCGCTAAGATTAAATGTCACAAGGTGTTCTACATACATTAAATGGGCTGCTGGTTTAAAATAAAGATGATAAAAAGCATAAATGTGCTGCTTATAGCTAGGCCGCCACCACCCATTTAAAATTGGGTGTGGCCTTGTGATAGGTGGGCCATGGCTATTTTAGCATGGTATCGGCTATTGTCTTACCATAACACTTTTTTGGGCTCATTGCTCGTTGGCCAGCCCTGCTGTAGAGTGTGTACACCAGCATTTTTCAACCACCGTGCCATGGCATACTAGTGCGCTTTGCGCTGAGTATGTCACCAGATCTAGAGATGTCCACACCAGTTTACAGCCACCACCATCAATCCATCTGTTATTCACTGGTCTCTTGTTTTTAAGTGAGAGTCAATGGGGAAATTTACTAAGATGTTTCTATGGACAACCAATCAGATCCTGTCTACTATCTTCTAGAGCAGGGATGGGGAACCTTCGGCCCTCCAGATGTTGTTAAACTACACATCCCAGCATGCTTTGCAACAGCTTTTGCATGGCCAAATAGCAAAACTGTAGCAGGGCATGCTGGGATGTGTAGTTCAACAACATCTGGAGGGCCGAAGGTTCCTTATCCCTGTTCTAGAGGGTGCTAAATAAAGAAGTAGATTGATTGGTTGCCTATAGCAACATCACATGTGAAGTAGCATTCACATCTTAATAATAAAATACATTGGGGGAAATTTACTAACTGGGGACCAGTGTGTTTTATCATATGGGGCTAATGGGTTTTTGTTTTTCCTAATATTTACCCTGCTGGGGTCTGATGGTGTTCCTTGGCAATTTTAACCCTTTAAATACCAACATCTGTGAGATATGCAAAATGGTCACTAAAAATGCGAGCATTCCTCAATTCAAATAGAAATAGTGTGTATAAAAAGATATTCCCTATGTAAGGTAAACACACAGGTCATGATAAATAGTTTTGCTTGAAAATTTTCACACCTATTTTTACAAATTCACTTGGCACTTAAAGGGTTTAAATCTTGTTAGGTGTGTCATGAGTTAAAAGGTTGAAAATCATTATTATACACACACAGCACTTGCACCAGTTTGCACTGATACAACTTCTCGTAATGAATCTTTGATCGGTTTAATCTTAAATGGCCCTGGAACCTTGCGTAAGTGGAGAGAATAATCTGGTGCTGAAACTCCCTACCACTCTTTATTCCCATTTTGTATTTTCAAGTGCCTTACAGAGGAATGCAGAATTCTCCATGAGAATGTTTTTCTGTCATATTTCATGGAGCAAAAATTGAGCATTTGTGTAGCAATTGTAGGTGGTTTAAAATGTTGCTGTTGCACGCTTTGTGGCGGCCTTCACAGTTAGGGACCTAGACACCTCTGAGGTAGTGGATTGAGTACTTTGAGTGTATCGGGTGCCGGACAGTTTCCCGACAGTCATTACCCCGACACCTGGGGTCTGTTGGCCACCGGCTATTCTCCCTCGTGGGGGTCCACGACCCCCTATAGAGGGAGAATAGAATAGGTAGCGAGCCACCATGCCTGCAGCGTGGCGAGCCCCCAAGGGGCTTTATTGCGCTTGCCCCGCTGTCCGAGTCCGGCCAGTCGGGATTCTGAATGTCGGGACCTTATACCACACTCAGTGTATCTGTACTGCAACTGGGATTCTGACTGCTCTCTAGGAAATTGAATGTAGGAAAGAAGGTGCCCAAGATGTAATATGAGAATATCAGGGTTGCTGTAGCATTAAGATGAGATTATTTTTGTGAGCAGGGATAAAGAGGATGTTAGTGTGGACTCCTGTGCTAGAAAGGTAAATTGAAAGAGGATGTCAGGGAGGGAGATCAGTGTGATGAGGACAGGGAGAGAAGGGAGCAGGACTGAGTGATGTCATAGTAGGTCCATTGTGGGGGAGAGGTGAATAAAAGTGGGTTAACAGGAGGCAAAGGGCAGCAGACTGGTGGGTGGGAGAGAGTTGAAGGAGATTAGTGGAGATGGGTAGGGAGGCAAATGGGGTAATATGCGATTAGGTAGTTACTGAGTGATTGGGGGACGGGTGAAGAGATCTTGGACATAGTGTGGATGGGTAAGTAGGGGGATGAGAACTAAACACAGAAGTGGTGGCTGTATGATAGAAATATAAGATTTGCAGAAATGTAGGTCAAAGTACAGTATAGTGCAGTGGTTCCCTGGGGTGCCTCGGGACACTTGCAGGGGTGCCGCGCCTTGATGGTCCAGGACCAACTCAAATTATTAATGGTTAATTATTTATGAGCAAAACCAGTGCTGGTGGCTGCCAGTCATAGAATGTGTACAAACAGAAGCAAATCCTGCCCTTTACCACATAACTGACGCTAACAATCGCATATAAACCCAATCTAATTCATTTTTTTGGGACCTAGGGGTGCCGTGAAAACAATTCAGATTCTCTAGGGTGCCGTGAATCAAAAAAGATTGGGAACCTCTGGTATAGTGTATTAAAATGTGTGTGCTTAATGGCAGTTGCGAAATAAATGTAGATAATCTGGACAAATTGATTTTTAAGCTTGACTGTTAGAAGTGAGAAGCTGTGACTGTGCAAAAACAAGAGTAAAAAGGCAAAAATACACAGGTACAGCTGTGCAATCAGATGTTTGAAAATATGAAAGTACAACTACAAGCAATTGAATGTGGTCAAAAGTTACACATGGAGTTCAGTGTTTGCGTGCCCAAGTTCTACAACCAGGAGATTTGTTGTGAAGAATAAATAAAGTTAAGATTATTATTTGAATGCAGTCCTTCAGTTTTTCTGACCATTGATCTTGTCCTATTTTCCTTTAGTGAAATGCTGTAGTTATGCTTCAATTTTATCACACTTTGATAAATGTGCACTTAAATAATACGAACACAACCTATGGAAGTATAGGCGCAATACATATATATACTCATTAATTGTAAACTACACTCATATCATATACTCCTTATAGCTAGCATGCTATTTCAGTGCAGAAGTGGTTACTGTTGCTGCTAGAGGAGCGTGTTTAGCAACACAGTTTGTAATGTGTCAAAGCTTCTCTCTCTACTCATACCTAAATATCACCATGGAGTTTTTGAAAGGGATTTAACGTAAGTAAAAAATGTGATTTCTGCCTCACTTCAGAATCGTACATGGTTCTTATTGCTTTGTTAATTTTCTCTACACTATACATTGTCTACGGTTAAAGATATCCTGACACTGCTGCATTTCCAACTTAATATGTTCTCTATATACTACATTATAGTCTGACTTTTTTTTTTTTTTGTAATATTTATACGTTATAAAAAAAGTACATTTACTTAACCCTTTGAGTGCCAAGGGAATTGGTCAACATTAGGTGTGAAAATTGGCTAGCAAAGATTTTTGATGATCCTCATAATGACCTGTAATATTTACCTTTTTATATAGGAAACAATTTTTTTTTTTACGCAAATTTTTTTATTTGAATCTATATAACAAATGGCATTTTTAGCAGATATTTTGCGCATCTCTCAGATGTTGGCACTCGAAGGGTTAATGGATTTTGTCCTGTGGGATCCATCTTTTAGCTAGATTAATTGGTAATATTTTGGATTTTGTAAACACTGTACATATCGATCCAGCCACCTTGCACGTTAGACAGCCGAAACTGAGGAAGGAGCCAAAAGGATTGTCAGAGGCAGAGAAATTTTTGTAGTAGTAGTATGGATAGAATACCTAATGGCGTTTTCAGGGAAGAGCCCAAGGGCCAGAGCACCGTAGTGTGAGTATAACTTAAAAAGCATCTTCAGTGATTAGTATGTTAATTAGCAAAACTGACTTGTAAGTATATAGAGTATAAAAAAAAAAAAATAGGGACACAATAGGTAGTCTTTTAAAGAAAAACATTTTAAAAAAGCAGGTGATACCTCTCCTTAAAATGGGGGTCTGACCTCTTCACAAAATATTACAAAGGAAGGACAACATTTTGAAGTGCAACATAAATAGAGAATGTATCAAAGTGCATTCTAAAGTTGGTGCTCTGTTGGTAATAAAGGCATATACTGTATATCAAAAACCAAAAAGAGAGCGCACTGTGTTGATCTATCAAATTTAAAGTATGTTTCAGAGGAAACCGTTGTTGTTTAGGGCGGAGAAACACGTCAAGCTTGTTATCCTGCTTCCAGCATTGCTCTGCTACAAGCCCCCCCCCCCCCCCCCCCCCCGACTCAGTTCCACTTTCAAATCTTCATACCTTCAAACTGTTTCCAGGACCACTGCATGTCTGGTCGCACGCTGTGAGTGACCCGCGGCGAACTCTAAAGCATCTAAACATCAGGCAAGTGAGTGAGATGTTGCTCCTCTCTTCAAACATCCAGAGGTCAGCGGGAGACGGGAGATTGAGTGTCTGCTCCCGACGGAGGCGCTCAGTACAACAGAGCCCCGCCGGTGGTAGCGGACGAAGAAATCCCCTGTCACCAACATCATCCCTCTCAGACGTCACTCCACCAAAAAGCGGACACTGGTAATTATACAAAAAACGGAACTTGATACCCAATTCAAAAGGCACATGAACTCTCGTACTGCAATAGGAGCTGAGCCGCATAAAGTCTAAATTTGCAGACCTATGAACAGAGCTAATTAATCTCAGGTGATGGGACTATGTCAATAAACCAAATATAAAAGCTTTAATATTGATTGGAATCCCATCCTTATAATGCTGGATATCAATTATTGATTTTATTAATTTTATCTTATGTGTATGGTTATGTGTATTATTAATTGATTGTTTTTTTTTTTATATACATTAAATTTGATAGATCAACACAGTGCGCTCTCTATTGTTTTTTTATTTTCTGGTTGAATTTATTTAATCAGCGAGCAGCATAACTATATAATTGTAGCTGTGTTTTTTTTTAATATCAATAATAACCTAATATTGTTGCGCCCGATATACTTTGTGTATATTACTTTTTTATATACTGTATATGCCTGCCATGGATAAACCGACACACGCATTTAACTTCTATCAGTACCCAAGAGAGCAGAGCTTGTCTAAATTACATGCGGCACTGCAGAGTCCTTTTTTAAGAGAGCAAGTTCCCACTTCTGAGGACTGCTAGTACATTGTATTTAACAGTTCGGGCAACAAACTTTTTTAAGCTTTAAAATGATCAGAAATCTCTTCTATTTTGTACTATCAGCCTGCAAACGTACCTCATTTATTTTTCCCTCTATTGATTCTATTGTGAATTCTTTTGATTCTTTTATAGTGCATCATTTTTTTGTTGTGTTAAACAAATGGAAACTGTGATAGAACAAAACCTTAATAAATAAGTATAGGAAGGTCCTGCTTGCTTAGGCTGGTTTCACACACTCCGGCTCCTGCCGGATGGTGAAATCCCGCACGGCCAGGGAGCCGTGCCGCACACATTAGTTTATCATGGAAGTGATGGCCACAGCCCGGCAGCCGTCCCTTCCAGTGGTGGGATCCGGCTGCAGCCGTGCGGCCGGGCCGTGGCCGTCCCGTGTGAATGGACACAATAGTGTCCATTCACAACTAATGTGTGCGGCACGGCTCCCTGGCCGTGCGGGATTTCACCGTCCGGCAGCAGCCGGAGTGTGTGAAACCAGCCTTACACTCTAGAGCAGTGGTTCACAAACTATGCGGCTAGGCTTGGTGGTTGGTGGTCCAGAACCAATTCAAATTATTTATGAAATAGGCAAAAACAGTGCTTGTGGCTTCCAATTATAAAATATGTTGGTAAACATAAGTGAATCATGTTCCTCACGACATTACTGGACCAATGGATAAGATTTAGTCACAACTTATTTAGTTTGATATTTTTTTCTGAAATTCTCAGTAATAAAACTTTTGGCGTAGGGGTGCCGTTAAAAATATTCTGATACTGTAGGGTGCTGTGATTCAAAAAGTTTTGGAACCACTGATCTAGAGAATTGATTCACATCTTCAGAGCAATAAAATTAAGGTCTAATGCTGGGAAGACACTGGCCCAGTATATCAGCCATTTGATTTGAATGGCAGATGTATGGATGGAATATGAGCTAGTGTGTATCAATGATAGAAGAACAGTGGAAAATATATAGACAGAAACCTCCAGTAGCACAGTGTAGCCCGAAATATATACTTCAATAAGATTTCAACAACATCTCAACACAAACTTAAAACAAGGCAGCCTTGTGAGTCAACCATATTAAGGACCTTAATCTACAGTATGTGGTGAGTTAGGTACGCCATCATATTATTTACAACTCTCCTTCACAGATCCTGGTTCCAAAGATACCTTTTATGAACCTTTTTCACATCACTTTTATGTAAGAGGTATGGGTACTTGTCTAGTTTCATGGCGCCGTGCTACTTCTGGGTTCTATGCTCGCCACAAACTATCTAAAATAAACTAACTTAACTCCTTGCCAACATGGATAGTTCATACCCCCACTATCCATGTTGGCATGGAGTTGATCTTAGATAGCATAGGGAGCCACCGAGCCCACATCGTGGGCGAGCGAAGCTAGTCCCTCAAGGGGACTCAGACGCACGACGCCATGCTGGCGCCGTGAAACTACACAAGTACCGAGGTATGTACCCCATGTAAACAAGCTGTCCCTCACATCAATTTATGGTACAGGGATTCTCCTTTCTTTCCCCTCTCCTTTACTTATATAAATCATTTGGAAGTACATTTAGTTTTTCTCTATCATTCTTATGGGATACAGGGAAGTCGTTCTTAACGATGGGGAAAAGAGCATATCCGAAGGAGACAGGCACATATAAAACTTTATACTGGGTGTACTGGCTCCTCCCCTCTGCTCCCCTCCCTCTAGCCAGTTTGAGAAATGTGCCTCAGGAGGAGCACGCATCAGGAAGAGCTCCAGAGAGTTTTATCTTCTGTTTAATTTCTTTATTATTTTGGGGCTGCTGTTTGGACTTAACAGCAGTCCTGCGTCGTGGGAGACTAGGGGAAGGGTTCAGCTGCAGGCCACTTCAAGGTACCGAGCTGTCCCTGCCACAGGACCACCGTCCTGAGTGGGTGTTGTTACCGCGGGCATTGCGCTGCAGCGCGCACACCCCTGGCATGCCGCACACCCCTAGTCCAGTCTGAAGACGTCAGTGGTGAGTATTACCCCGGGGTCCCCCACCGTGGGGTCCCCGGGTTTCTGTGCGGCAAGATGGCGGCAGCGGTATCGGCGGTGCCCTGCACAGGGACCGTGCAACACCCTGCCTACACTGGGACAGGGTACTGCCTCCTGTATTGACCAGGGCAGTTACCAGCGAGGTTTGGACATTTTTCAATGTCAGTCTCAGTATAAAAACGCAGGTAAGCTCCGGCGCCATTATGCTGGGCGGAGCTTACCCAGAGTGGGACTAAGCTCTGTGAGGGCGCCAAAACCTGCTTCCTGCTTCTTCCCTAGCTGCTGGAAACGCCATTGTACTGCTCCAGACACTCCTCAGCGGTGTGGAACAGAGGGAATCTGCTTGCAGAGACAGCTTCAGGTTTTCAGCGCTTGTGTACTTGTACACTTGCCTGCATACACTGTAAAGTACTGTTAAGATTACTGTACTGTTTACCAGCTCTTAAAATTGGAGAGCTAAGGTTGTTTGGTGTATTGGTCCCCTCCATTATCCTCTGTACACCACCCCACTAGCTTGTTAAGCTATACAAGATCAGATAGTAACTACACATAGTATTATCTGTATAAATCACTCTGCATATCCACTGTGTTTGCTCTGTGTGTGAGGGGAGACTTGTTTGTCACAATGGTGAGGAAACTTACATGTATGGTGTGCAGTGATAAGTTTGTGCCAGCATCTTCATCACAAGTTACTTGTGGGCCATGTATGTCCCCACAAAGTAGTGGGGTTCCCCCACAGCTTACTGGGCAGCAGAGTAGCACACAGGACAGCTCACAGGAGCCTGCCTGGGCAGCAGGGATGAAAGCCATGCTTGAAACTGTAACCACACAGTTAACTGCTACTGCAGCACAGACCCAGAGGGAGTTTGCTATCCTCTCTGCCAGAGTTGATCTAATCACTCCTACCCCTGGGGAGTCTTGTAAGAGAAGTGCCCCCTCTCAGACCCCTGATTCTGGGGCTGATGATGGGGATGATAATGATGATATGGGAGATGCAGACGCAGGCGATGAGGAGCCTGATGCTTCACAGTCACTGCTGCGGGGCACAGAGCCATTAATTATGGCAATCAGGGAGGTGTTGGACCTTCCCTTAGCTGAATCCTCTGAAGGGGATGCTTTCTTTGCTACTCAGAAGAAACAACAGGTTGTTTTCCCTGAGCAGTCTGACCTGGAAAACACTTTCAAATCAGCATGGAAAACCCCAGAAATGAGGTTTAAAGTGGCTAAGAAATTTAGAGCCACGTTCCCTTTTGATCCTGCGGGACGCAAGGTGTGGGAGGAGCCACCGGAGGTTGATTCTTCTGTGTCTCGCCTAGCAAAAAAGATGGTGCTTCCAGTACCAGGGTCGTCTTCATTGAAAGACGCCACGGACAGAAAGGTTGAAAATACCCTTAAGTCCATTTTTACTGCTAGTGGCGCGTGTCAGCGTCCTGTCTTAGCAAGTTGTTATATGGCTAAGTCTATATACACGTGGGCCTCCCAGATCCAGGAAGGTCTTCTGGGTGACATGACAGTAGCGCAGGTGTCTGAAAAATTGCACCATATTCAGGACTCAGCTAAAGTTCTCTGTGAAGCGCAGAAGGAGGTAGGAGCCATTAACGGCCGTAACTCAACCATGGCGGTGTCAGGGCGCAGATCCCTCTGGCTGCGGCAGGGGGTAGCTGACGCTGACTCCAAACGGAGTGTAGAAAACCTTCCCTTCACAGGCGGCAGGTTATTTGGGAGTGATTTAGATGAGTTAATCTCTAAAGCCACGGCAGGGAAGTCCACATTCCTGCCATCAACCCCACAGGCGCCCAAGCGTCCTTTTCAATCTCACTCCCAGCAGTCCTTTCAGACAAGTAAATTCCGCCCTAAAGCCAGGGGTGGTTCAAATGCTGCCAGAGACTCCCGGGGTAAATTCAGGAAGACTTCTGCTTCGGCCACCTCATCCGGGGCAGCTGCAGGTAAACCCGCAGCATGACGGTGGGGCTCCACCAATACAAATACAACAGAGGACGAGTACAATTGCGCTGTCTGAATATAATAATCCACTAATTTATAAGTAGATTTCCATCTGATGGAATAGTCAGAGGGTCTGGGCGAAGGGTCAGAGAGATATAAATAATGGGGGTATCGCCCCCTGCAACTGACCTCTCTGCCGTGCCCTATGGGCATATAAAGGTATCTTTAATCCAAATGGTATTCAGCCTCAATATTTTCAATCGGATCAGAGCTCACCTTGGGTCAATGCCCTATGGGCATATAAAGGTATCTTTCTCCTGTCAGAAAAAGGTTGTTGGTCACAAAAGTGGCCCAGGGGCGCCTGAGTAGAGTTGTTTTGCTGGAGCTGCGGTCTCTGGATTTGGGAAGTCAGGCCCAAGAGAAGTACATAGAAAAAAGAGGGATTTGAGACCGCGCTCCCTAAGGAAAAGTGCAACAGGTATATTTAAAACATTTATTATGAAAAGAATAAATACATGTAAATATAAAATGCAATAAAAAAAGAAGGGATTGGGGGTATCACAAGTAAAATAATAAGAGCAGGGATATTCACCCACAGTCCAGTCCTGGTAATGTCCTGTATCCGTTCCTATAGTACCTCCAGATGAATATTATAAAGTGCCAATTGCAATGTGATGATTAGTGGTCTCCAAACCAGGGAGCTCCCGATGTTGGGGGGTGCTCAACCCGGTGGGCTTGATGTTGTTGCCACTTGGTACCTTGATGGGAGTGATGTAAATCTCCTAACCAGGGAGCTCCTGATGGTGAGTGGTGCTCTACCTGGTGGGCCTGATGGTGATGCCGCTTGATTCAAGGATGGAGACAATTCTGGAGGTTGGTCCGGTTGCAGGATGAAACTGAAGAGGATGTCTGTAAAATAGGGGTGTCCCTGCTCCCCTCCACCAACGCGTTTCGCTATAAGCTTTGTCAACCTTGAAGATAAGATAAATTTGTTTACAGAAGGGCAAAGAATATTAAGGATAAAATAGTAAGCAGTGCCATAAACACCCCAGCACCCTATAACCCCATTAAATCGAAGGGATTTTATCGGTGCGGCACCTGCAGCCTTTGTCGCCTCTGTAAAAGTCCTACCTCTGTGATTCATGAATATCAATCAAAAGCAACGGGCAGGACTTACAGTATAGATGATTTTATTTCCTGCAACAGCAATTATTGCATTTATTTATTGGAATGTAACTGTTCTAAGCAATACGTGGGTAAGACCAAACGGGTACTAAAAGTGAGGATGGCTGAACACGTCCGTAACATCAAAAAGGGTCTTGAATCCCATAATGTGTCAGCCCATTTCAAACATACTCATGGATGTGATATTGCACAATTGAAATCATTTTGTGGGATACGCACAGTAAAGACACACTGGCGTGTCAACAACAGAGATCAAAGATTATCACAGCTCGAAATGAGATCTATCTACGATTTGAAAACCCTTGAACCCAGGGGGATCAACGTAGATTTTGAGCTTAAGTGCTTTTTGTGACTCTCTAACATCTGTCTTGTTGTGAAAATACTTGAATATTTTGTCAATGTTCTGGTCTAATATTAATCTATGTCTTTTTCTATATGTTTGTTTGTGATTGAACTCATTGAAAATAACGCGGAAGCGTTACTATGGTGATCAAGACGCATCAAATAGAATATGAGCAGATTGTGTCTGGTAACAACGGAAGAATATCGATACATCACTTCCGTTTGCGTTCCAAAAAGAAATATGCGCTCCACTACAAGGAAAGGATATCAACACATCACTTCCGTCTGCAGTTGAAAAGAAAGGTGCGCTTCACTTCCGTTTGCGTTCCAAAGAAAAGTGCGCTCCACTGAAGAACAGCACTGGACACCTTCCGGCTTCCGCTTTGCGTTCCATGCATAGCGGAACGTCATATCCGGTTACTAAACAGGAAGTAAGGTGATGACGCTATGGCACATCCGACAATTGGATACGACTACCCCTAAGGATAACTGGAAAAACCGGATTGAGATGCAGACTTATTGATCACTTTATGACATAAAAGGACTTAATAGTATTGCTTATATACATGTGTGTCTGTTTTCTTTCATTTTATATTTTGAATGATAGCGAATAGCACTGTCTTATTGTATTACATAGGAAGTTTTTTAATGAGATCCATGACTGGTTTTTATTATGTCCCTGCTTTATGCAAATGAGGACAGGTATATATACCTGGTCCCACTCTCCTTCCTCCATACCTTGAAAAAGGGCCCTAGGTGAGGCCCGAAACGCGTTGGCTGGAGGAACTGAGCCTAGGCACTTGTTTGGGATTCCAGTGTCACTTTTTTCATCTTGAGGACACCTACCTTCTTCTCTATACCCGGGTGAGGTGAGGGTGGTCGGACGCAGCTCCGGTGGATCCTATCCCAAGTGCCTTTTTATCTTCTGATTTTTAATACTTTTTATTGTTATAACCTGTCGTCATTGGAATAAAATTACCTTTTTTCACTCATCCGTGACTGGTGATAATTAGACCCTGCTGAATCGAGGAGACAGGAGAAAGATACCTTTATATGCCCATAGGGCATTGACCCAAGGTGAGCTCTGATCCGATTGAAAATATTGAGGCTGAATACCATTTGGATTAAAGATACCTTTATATGCCCATAGGGCACGGCAGAGAGGTCAGTTGCAGGGGGCGATACCCCCATTATTTATATCTCTCTGACCCTTCGCCCAGACCCTCTGACTATTCCATCAGATGGAAATCTACTTATAAATTAGTGGATTATTATATTCAGACAGCGCAATTGTACTCGTCCTCTGTTGTATTTGTATTGTGAATTTTGGGATTGGTAATCCTTGGCGTGTACAGTGCTGCAGTCTGGGAGCGCAGACTATTCTATACCTCTTTTTTCTGTATAGATTATCGTTACCATTGTTGGGATATCTGCTGCCTGAAAAATGTTTGCCCACAGGGGACAAAGATGTATTTTGGTTAAAGATATTTTCAATGTCAATGAAGGTTGTGATTTGACTGATGAAAATATGGAAGGAGCAATGTTTAAACTGGAGAAAGCCCTATTGAAAGAAGGGCGACTGTGGTGGGAGATCACCTCTCTAGAGAAATATTGCTCCGAGAAATTGGTACCTAGAGGTTTACGTATTGATAAATCCCCCTCCTTTGAGACAGAGTCGGAAGACTTCAAAAAGGAATGGCTAAATATTCTTGACTCATGTTCTCTAAAACTTATGGAATTGATAATTAAACATAAAAATAAGGAACTTAAAATAAATGAGGAGGAAATTTCAGCCTATAAATCACTGGTAGACCCCCACTCTAAAACCAAAGAATATAAAGAAATAGAGGAGAGGATCACCAATAAGATTGAAAAAAATGAGAGACCTTAGGAATAAGAAAAAGAAAAAATATTTAAGAGATGTGGAGGATTATAAAGCTGGGATCCAATATAACCACTCTAAAAAACCCATTATTCCTAAGGTAACTCCCATAGAGGCCAATAAACCAACTCCAAAAATTGATAATAGGAGGAATGTGATAAGAACCCCGTACCATCCTAAATCTAACTATAGAGCCCCTCTATATCAGGTGAGAAATCAAGGAGCACCTCCCAGATATAATAAACCAGAGAGAGATGGCCCCCATACACCTAATAATAGGGGGAAATACCGCCCTTATCAAGAAAGGGGGGAAACTAATGATTGGCGCCCCAATAATCGGGGGGAACAATTAACAAATAGAAGGAAGCCTTATCACCATCTAGAAACCCCACAAAATAGAAATGAGGACCAGCATCATTTTTTAGGGAGGGGAGAGCATCCATCAAACAGATGGTAGTACCCCCCATTAAAAAGAAAAAGAGGGGTAAAAGAGGATCTGGTAAATCAGAGGCCGCTAAAAATAATAAGAAAGAAAAAAAGAAAAACCAAATAGGACAACCCATGACAACCGAGACCGCCCAACTTGAGGAGTCCCTAGGGAAAAATAAAATCTATAACCTTAGTGATTATACCCTCAGTGAGAATGAGAGAAAGATCCTTGAAAAGGGACTTAAGTTCGCTCCGGATAATAAATTAAATGATTTTGAAGTTTTCATTGATCTCCAAAAATTTGTCAGGAAGCTGACATTAAAAAGATTTTTTGAAGACAAAGAAACTATAGATCCCCCTATTTCGGAACCGAGCAGTGAAAATTTTTCAGTTTTTCGAAAGAAATCCACATTCTTCCCTAAGCACAAAAAGGGTTGCTTCGTTGAAACCTTTGAGCGCTTAGTAAAAGAAGACCTTGAAAAAAGTGAATTTAAATTTAACAAAAGAACCAACACTACCAAAAATGAGAGAATGGCCATAAAATCCCTCAAAGAAAATGTGGACATTGTAGTGAAACCCGCTGACAAAGGGGGCAGTATTGTTATTCTCAATACTACAGACTACAATGGTGAAATTATTAGACAACTGGAAGACAGATCAACATACAAAAAATTGAGGGGAGACCCTACTGAAGCAATAGCCAAAAAACTTGATGTATTTTTGCAACTGTACACCAGTAAAGGAGTTATTGACGAGAAGGTAAAAGAGTATATCTTTATTGATAACCCTTCCAAACCGGTGATATACATTTTACCGAAGGTGCACAAATGTTTAGAAAAGCCTCCTGGCCGCCCTATTGTGGCGGGCACCAACTCCATACTGTCTAACTTATCCCATTATCTAGATAGCATACTGCAACCCTTGGCACAGGCTAATAAGTCATATCTGAGGGACACCATAGCCACACTTGATATTATGAAGGAGGTGGTATGGCAACCTGATTTTACATTAGTCACTTCGGATGTGACTTCTTTATACACAATCATTAGCCATGAATTGGGATTAAAAGCTGTGTCTTACTTTCTCGAAAAAGAAGTCCCTGACGATAAAAAGAAATTTGTGTTGGAGGGGATTACCCTCATTCTGACTAATAATTACTTTTGGTTTGAAGGTACTTACTACCTGCAGCTCACGGGCACCGCTATGGGCACCAGACTGGCACCAAGCTATGCCAATTTATTTATGGCATGGTGGGAGGTACAATCGGTATGGACAGGACATCCATATGGTGCCAGTCTGGTGCTCTGGCGTCGCTATATTGACGATGTGGTGATGGTGTGGCAGGGTGACAATGATTCGCTAAAACTTTTTTGTGATCATCTCAATGATAATCAATACAACATAAAATTGTCATTCAATATCAGTAAACAGTCTATTGATTTTTTGGATGTTACATTTTATGTAGAGGGTGATATGTTAAAGTCTAAGAATTTCATCAAAGCAACAGACTGTAATTCTTTCATAGGGGCCGATAGTAATCACCATCTAAATTGGCTAAAAAGTGTGCCCAATAGCCAATTTCAGCGGATCAGTCGTAATTGTACGGATCTGGAAGTGTATGACATACAGGCACAGGGCCTGGAAAATCAGTTTTTGAGTAAGGGTTACGATAGGCCCATGGTTGCTAAAGCTAAAAATAGAGGAAGGAATCTCCTCTCAGGGAGAGAAGGACATCCTATCCCAGTAAGATCTAAGGTAAAAAATATGGATGTAGCTTTTATTACCCAATATACGAGCCAATATAAACAACTAGAAAGTATAATTAAGAAACATTGGCAAATTCTTACCAATGACCCCCTGTTGAAAAAATATGTAACCAGTAATCCGAAATTTGTTTACAGAAGGGCAAAGAATATTAAGGATAAAATAGTAAGCAGTGCCATAAACACCCCAGCACCCTATAACCCCATTAAATCGAAGGGATTTTATCGGTGCGGCACCTGCAGCCTTTGTCGCCTCTGTAAAAGTCCTACCTCTGTGATTCATGAATATCAATCAAAAGCAACGGGCAGGACTTACAGTATAGATGATTTTATTTCCTGCAACAGCAATTATTGCATTTATTTATTGGAATGTAACTGTTCTAAGCAATACGTGGGTAAGACCAAACGGGTACTAAAAGTGAGGATGGCTGAACACGTCCTTAACATCAAAAAGGGTCTTGAATCCCATAATGTGTCAGCCCATTTCAAACATACTCATGGATGTGATATTGCACAATTAAAATCATTTTGTGGGATACGCACAGTAAAGACACACTGGCGTGTCAACAACAGAGATCAAAGATTATCACAGCTCGAAATGAGATCTATCTACGATTTGAAAACCCTTGAACCCAGGGGGATCAACGTAGATTTTGAGCTTAAGTGCTTTTTGTGACTCTCTAACATCTGTCTTGTTGTGAAAATACTTGAATATTTTGTCAATGTTCTGGTCTAATATTAATCTATGTCTTTTTCTATATGTTTGTTTGTGATTGAACTCATTGAAAATAACGCGGAAGCGTTACTATGGTGATCAAGACGCATCAAATAGAATATGAGCAGATTGTGTCTGGTAACAACGGAAGAATATCGATACATCACTTCCGTTTGCGTTCCAAAAAGAAATATGCGCTCCACTACAAGGAAAGGATATCAACACATCACTTCCGTCTGCAGTTGAAAAGAAAGGTGCGCTTCACTTCCGTTTGCGTTCCAAAGAAAAGTGCGCTCCACTGAAGAACAGCACTGGACACCTTCCGGCTTCCGCTTTGCGTTCCATGCATAGCGGAACGTCATATCCGGTTACTAAACAGGAAGTAAGGTGATGACGCTATGGCACATCCGACAATTGGATACGACTACCCCTAAGGATAACTGGAAAAACCGGATTGAGATGCAGACTTATTGATCACTTTATGACATAAAAGGACTTAATAGTATTGCTTATATACATGTGTGTCTGTTTTCTTTCATTTTATATTTTGAATGATAGCGAATAGCACTGTCTTGAAACAGGGCCCTAGGTGAGGCCCGAAACGCGTTGGCTGGAGGAACTGAGCCTAGGCACTTGTTTGGGATTCCAGTGTCACTTTTTTCATCTTGAGGACACCTACCTTCTTCTCTATACCCGGGTGAGGTGAGGGTGGTCGGACGCAGCTCAGGTGGATCCTATCCCAAGTGCCTTTTTATCTTCTGATTTTTAATACTTTTTATTGTTATAACCTGTCGTCATTGGAATAAAATTACCTTTTTTCACTCATCCGTGACTGGTGATAATTAGACCCTGCTGAATCGAGGAGACAGGAGAAAGATACCTTTATATGCCCATAGGGCATTGACCCAAGGTGAGCTCTGATCCGATTGAAAATATTGAGGCTGAATACCATTTGGATTAAAGATACCTTTATATGCCCATAGGGCACGGCAGAGAGGTCAGTTGCAGGGGGCGATACCCCCATTATTTATATCTCTCTGACCCTTCGCCCAGACCCTCTGACTATTCCATCAGATGGAAATCTACTTATAAATTAGTGGATTATTATATTCAGACAGCGCAATTGTACTCGTCCTCTGTTGTATTTGTATTGTGAATTTTGGGATTGGTAATCCTTGGCGTGTACAGTGCTGCAGTCTGGGAGCGCAGACTATTCTATACCTCTTTTTTCTGTATAGATTATCGGGCTCCACCAATAGCTCCGGCAGAGGTGGGAGCCAGACTGGCGTTCTTCGGCCATGTTTGGGAAGCCTCGTGCCTCAATGCTTGGGTACAGGCTCTTATTACGCACGGCTACAAGCTGGAGTTTGCAGTACAGCCACCTCAGAGGTTCTTCAAATCAGGCCTTCCAGCGTCCCCAGAGCACCAAGTGGTGTTGCAGCATGCAATACAAAAGCTGGTACAGGCCAGGGTAATAACCCCGGTCCCTCCCCTAGAGAGGGGGCAGGGTTATTACTCAAATTTATTTGTAGTCCCAAAACCAGACGGGTCAGTGCGCCCGATTCTAAACTTAAAATCCCTGAATCCCTTCTTGACGGTAACCAAGTTCAAGATGGAGTCCTTGCGGGCCGTGATAGCGGCACTGGAGGAGGGGGAGTTCTTGGCGTCCTTGGACGTGAGGGACGCCTACCTTCACATCCCAATATGGGCCCCTCATCAGAAATACCTGAGGTTTGCGCTTCTGAACGATCACTATCAGTTCCGCACACTGCCGTTCGGCCTGTCCTCAGCCCCGCGCATATTCACCAAGGTGATGGCGGAGATGATGGTGGTTCTAAGGAAACAAGGTATTTGTGTGATTCCATGCTTGGACGACCTGCTGGTAAAGGCGCGGTCGCCAGAGGAATTGCAGGCAGCCTTACAAGTTACCATACAGACCCTGTCGGGTCATGGTTGGCTCCTGAACTTAGCAAAGTCCTCTCTGATCCCTTCACAGAGACTCCAGTTCCTGGGGATGGTGCTGGACACGGCTCTCATGAGAGTGTCCCTGCCACAGGACAAAATTGTAGACATTCAACAGCTGGTCACAGACTTGTTGAAGCCCCCCCAGGTGACGGTGCACCAGTGCATTATCCTGCTAGGAAAGATGGTGGCCTCCTTCGAGGCTCTCCAATTCGGGAGGTTTCACAGCAGGACTTTCCAGCTCGACCTCCTGAGCAAGTGGTCCGGTTCACACCGCCAAATGCATCGGCGGATTGTGTTGTCTTCTCGGACCAAACTGTCACTACAGTGGTGGCTCCACACACCCAACCTACTAGCAGGGCGTCGGATTGGCATCCAGGATTGGGTCTTAGTCACCACGGATGCGAGCCTCCTGGGATGGGGTGCAGTGACCATGGGTCAGTCCTTTCAGGGCAAATGGACCCTATGGGAAACACGCCTCCACATGAACAACTTGGAGTTACGTGCTGTGTATTATGCACTTCTGAAGGCGGCCCCTCTCCTCAGCGGACAGGCGGTCCGCATCCAATCAGACAATGCCACTACTGTGGCGTTTCTGAACAGGCAGGGCGGGACCAAAAGCAGACCCTGCATGCGGGAAGCAGCAAAGGTCCTGTCCTGGGCAGAGAGTCACTATCAGGCTCTTTCTGCCATATTCATACCCGGGGTGGACAACTGGAAAACAGACTTCAGAAGACACAGAAGGGATTTCACACTTCAGTCATCAGAACTATGACAAGTGCAAGAAAACCGGTAACGGCTGCACATTACCACCATATCTGGAAGAGATATGTGGGTTGGTGTGAGCAGGAAAAAGTTACTCCTTCAGAGTTTAAACTTGAAAGGTTTCTTAGATTTCTTCAATCAGGTCTGGACCTGGGCCTACGTTTAGGCTCCTTGAAGGTGCAGGTATCTGCACTATCTGTCTTTTTCCAAAATAAGCTGGCTAATATACCTGAAGTGCAGACATTTCTGCAAGGAGTATTGCATATACAGCCTCCTTTTGTGGCCCCTACTCCACCATGGGACTTGGATGTTGTTCTGACGTTCCTAAAATCCTCCTGGTTTGAGCCATTGGAGGAAATTGATCTGAAATATCTGACATGGAAGACGGTGGTCTTACTAGCCCTAGCTTCGGCTAGGAGGGTCTCTGAGCTAGGGGCATTAACTTGCAAGAGCCCATATCTGATCTTCTATGAAGACAGGGCAGAATTGCGCACTAATCCGCGTTTTCTGCCTAAAGTGGTGTCTGCATTCAATGTGAACCAGCCAATTGTGGTTCCTGCTAGTGGGCCTCATTCTGAGGTGCCAACATCTTTGGATGTGGTAAGGATTCTCCGTGTCTACATCAGGAGAACAGCGAGAATTCGCAAGACTGATGGACTTTTTGTCCTTTACGATGCCCAAAAGATCGGGCGTGCTGCTTCTAAGCAGTCTATTGCACGATGGATCTGTGCAACCATTAAACAGGCTTATGTGGTAGCAAAGCTTCCTATGCCTGCTGGGGTGAAAGCCCACTCAACTCGTTCAGTGGGGACTTCCTGGGCGGCTGCCCGAGGAGTATCGGCCTTACAATTGTGTAGAGCCGCCACATGGTCAGGCCAACACACTTTTGTCAAGTTTTACAAATTTAACGCTCTGGCCACTGAAGACACTCAGTTTGGGCAAGCGGTGCTGCGGCAATAAGTTCCGCACAATCCCGCCCGTTCTGATGTCTTTGGTATATCTCCATCGTTAAGAACGACTTCCCTTTATCCCATAAGAATGATAGAGAAAAAGGATTTTAATACCTACCGGTGAAACCTTTTCTCGAAGTTCTTATGGGATACAGGGCGCCCGCCTCTGTGCAGAGTTTTGCCTTACTCACTTTGTGAGATGTGGACCAATACTGGGTCCTTCTGTTGCCCTTTTTGTTCCTTGCGGGCATAAGGGTGTAGGTTACCAAGGTAACTTACTGTTACATAGTCTGCCTTAGCGGTTCACGAGTGTAGATTGTCACTTAGGTGATAGTTCTTATAAATTGTTCCAGTTGGAACACAGTTCAAAAAAGTTGTCATGTTTGACATGTTCCTAGGCCCTTAGACTTCCCAGGTTCTGTGGTCGCTAATGTGGTCTATGTACGTTGAATGTATGTTGGGTGTGCTGGATGAATCTCACCACGGTAAATATTACACATATTCCTCTCATATTGTTCTTCTCCTTCGGCACAGTTTCTCTTAACTGGCTAGAGGGAGGGGAGCAGAGGGGAGGAGCCAGTACACCCAGTACACCCAGTATAAAGTTTTATATGTGCCTGTCTCCTTCGGATATGCTCTTTTCCCCATCGTTAAGAACGACTTCCCTGTATCCCATAAGAACTTCGAGAAAAGGATTTACCGGTAGGTATTAAAATCCTATTTTTTTTTTTTATACTTCCTTATTCACTATGGTTTTGAGTGACTAGGGCAGGACAACCCGCGAGTTTGGTGCGCCCATGATATTGTTTTACCATTTACCATTTGTGATTTTGGAAATACAGGCACACATTTATTACACCTACTGTAATTCCTCCGTTTCATGTGTCTTTTCTATATATACTGAGCCACCTCACCTACAGGGTGAAAATAATGATTTCTAAGAAGAACATACAACTCATCACTGGAGGACTATACGAATTTAAGTATACAATAGACTTACTACTTTGTTGCGCCTGGAGACATTATTTTGTTTTATATACGAGCGATATGTCTGAACGGTGTTGTTTACAGACATTACACAGCTTATAGATGATATACCTAAATATATATTGGCGCATTATGCTGTGTGTACGAGCGATCTGCCAATCGCCTGCACAGTAGCCGGTGGTGATTGACTGCTACATGCACCCACCCAATTGTGAAGTCAGGCAGGATAGATCGGGCAAGAAAGGAAATAAACAAATAAAGTGGACTTATACCATGAATGTTCAGTCACCATAGAGAGTCCTATTCCTATATTGCCGGCTTGGAAAATCAGGTAGGTACCAGGTATATAACATTCAGCTCGATACAAGGATTATACCCAAGGGGGTTATATTTACTATGTGACCGCTAAAGGCTTGTAGTCCCATAAGGTATGGCATTTGCAGCAGATGTCCTCAGTAGGTGTGGTAAGGGTGCCAAAGCTGGGCACAGTTGTAATCCATGATAATGAGGTCAATTAAACTGGTTTCTAAACTAATATTTTTCACTTTTACCATCTCATTTTTAATTTCTATTTTTTTCTGTATGAATTACTCAATGATGCACTTCT
The DNA here is from genome assembly GCF_055691185.1 of Crinia signifera. NCBI lineage: Eukaryota > Metazoa > Chordata > Amphibia > Anura > Myobatrachidae > Crinia > Crinia signifera. The sequence goes on from NC_139219.1 coordinate 44,195,356, forward strand.
TTTGCATTCTAGTGATCTATATTTTGTGTTTTTACTTGTAAAATTGATTGGTTCAGGTTTTAATGCTTTGCCATTATCCTAGGGTATATAAACCCCCTTATGGACAGTCTCACTGATACCTTCGATAAAGCTGTACCCTAGACAGTGAAACGCTTTAGCGACCAGTGGACCAAACCCTCACCATTCTCTCCATCAACTGCCATCTACCAAACCAGCCAACCTTACCTACCTCATTATTTGGCTTACAATTGTGCCCAGCGCTATTACCGCACCTACTGAGGACATCTGCAAATGCCATCCTACTGTATATGGATTACAAGCCTCTAATGGCACCTTTGAAATAAAACCCAGTTGAGGATAATACATGAATCAAGCTGAATATTATATATATGGTACCTACCTGATTTTCCAAGGTGGCAATATAGGAATGGGACTCTATGGTGACTGAACAGTCAAGTATGCTTAATTTTGTTTTTATGCAATTCTATATTTTCTCTATTTTTCATGATCACTCAATTCATTACTATTGAAATAATCTATTGTTATTACTTTCCTAGCACCACTTTGTTATTTCCTTTCTTGTTTCTACCTTGGGACTGACTACCATACCTCCAAGTGGCTGCTCTTGACACTACAGCCCTGGAAGCGACTGTATGCACTACCTAGGTAGCTTCTCTGTGTACCAGGATAGATCAGGCAGTGTGTATTGAGAGCACACTACCCGATCTGCAGATAAATCTGCCAGTGTCTCTCCGGCTTAAGTCTAGGAGTGTATGTACTAATGGTGTGTACACACGGTACAGTCCAGCATACAATTTTGACTATATGGTCAAAAGCGCATGCAGATCGCAAAGGGTTTTTACCCGATGCACGCTCCCAGGACAGCACAAATCGAAACCCAGATAGACAGGGCAGCAATGACTATATAGTCAAAATCACATGCATGTCCGGTGGCTTGCTGTGCGATTCGATCGCACAGCAAGCCCAATCGACCGTGTGTAAACACCATTAGGGGTGAGTTTTAAAAACTGATTTAATAGTAAATGCAAATTCAGGCTGTGTTGACCTTGTTAATCTTGTAAACAAAATCGGTAAAAAATTTAAGTGGAATCCTGCCATTGATGGAGATGCTGACACTGGAATCCCAACTGCTGCTATTCCACTTGTAAGTATGCCTAAGTGGGTTTGGGTGTTAGTCTTGGCACTAGGGGGGACTTAGAATTGGAGGGGTGAGGGTAGGTTTAGGTGGGGGATGGATAGGTTTAAGTACAAAGGGGTGGGTTAGGATGTCCGGGTCGGAAGGTTAGGCACTTAGAACAGGGGGTTAGGGTGTGGGGTACGTAGGTCAGGGTTAGACTGCCTGGGGGAGGGAGAATGCATACTTATCGCATGCCTAGGGGGTGAGTCCTACAAATTAAACTAGCTACTACACCTTGGTCCTCATTAAATATATTGTTCCCAGTGGGAATGTCCTATTATATTTCAAGCAATAAATATATAAACAGAAAATAAACACCTCAACAGTTACCTAATATAATATTGATTTATTATACTCAACTTCAGGAGGTAAATTCAGCAGTAAAACAGTCAGCGATGGGGCCATTGTGGTCATTTCAACTCCTGTGTGCTTAGGGCCGGATGTATCAAGCTTCAAAAAGTAGTAAAATGGAGAGTGATAAACAGCCAGCCAATCAGCTCCTATGTGTCCTTTTTCACACCGCCTGTACCATGACCGGTAGATGCCAATTTGACTGGTTGTTTATCAATATCCATTTTATAACTTTTTGAAGCTTAATACATTTGGCCCTTAGAGGTTAGAGGTCAATTGAACACCATCCATTTATAGTCTGTCCATGGGTTCCAGGATGAGGCCAATGACTGCTATTTTTTGTAAGTTTATATACACACTTCTAGGTGTTGGCTCCCAATACAGTTACTGCATAACAGTAGTCTCTAAAAAGGATGTAATCAATGTATACACAAGGAATAGCTAGCTATTTATTATATTATAATATATCACACACACACACACTCTGCATCTGGAAAGTCTTCACAGCACTTCACTTTTTTTGTTATCTTGCAACCTTATTCCAAAATGGAATTACTTTTTACCCCAAATTTCACAAAATACCCCATAATGATGTGAAAAAAAATTTTGGGAGATTTTTGCAAATGAGAAATCACATGTACATAATTATTTCCAGCCTTTGCCATGAAGCTCAAAGTTGAGCTCCGGTGCATCCTGTTTCCACTGCTCATCCTTGAGATGTTCCTACAGCTTCATTGGCGCCTGCAAAATTTGTGAATCAGGACCCGAGTCAGGGAGGTGACCAAAAACCCAATGTTGACTGTGTCAGAGTACTGCATTCCTCTGTGGAGTGAGGAGAACCTCACAGAAGGACAACTATCTGTGCAGCAATCCACCAATCAGGTGCATGGTAGAGTGGCCAGATGGAAGCCACTCCTTAGTGAAAAAGCACATGGCAGCCCATCTGGAGTTGGCCAAAAATGTACTTGAAGGACTCTCAGACCATGAGAAACAAAATTCTTTGGTATGATGAGACAAAGATTGAACTCTCTGGCATGAATGCCAGGCGTCATGTTTGGAGGTAAACCAGGCACCTCTCATCACCATGCCAATACTATCCCTACAGTGACGCATGGTTGTGGCGGATTCAGTATTGAATCCCGGCGGTCGGGATCCCAGGGTTCAGAATCCCGACCCCGAAATGCCGACAAGGGGGGGACGTGGATCGCCCCCCCTTGCGGGCTCGCTGCGCTCGCCACGCAGCGGGCCCGGTGCCTCGCTACGCTCGGCACGCTAATTTATTCTCCCTCCAGGGGTGTCATGGACACCCCAGGAGGGAGAATGTGTCGGCATTTCGGCGGTCGGGATTCCGGCGTCGGGATTCTGAACGCCGGGATCCCGACCGCCGGGATTTTAACTGCATCCCGTTGTGGCATGCGGCCGCCTGAATGTGAGGCTTCTGATTGTCTGAGAGAGCTCTCAGCCAATCAGAGGGCCGCCCAGTGTGTGTTAAATAGTTTTTTTCAAATTCTGCCATCGTCTCCGACTCCTGCTGTCTACAGCCCTCCTGCACAGCGCTGTGCTGTGGTTAGTGAAGGTAAATGTGTGATAATAAATGACCCTATTAATCTATCAACAAATTAAGCTGATAATTGCCGTGTTAAGATTCCTTGTAGCTAACTACAATTTATATTTTATAAAAAATTCATGAGTGGGTCATCCATGCCTGTCTGGAGAGACATCTATAGAGATGCTTGAAGTTGGGCGACAATGGCTTCCTAGTGTACAATTGTCTTCCTGTAATTCCTCTCCCCCCCCCCACAAATATTACATTTTGAATATCCATATAATTATATATTTTTTAAATAATTATAATGACAATAATGTTGTGGTCTTTAATTCCAAATAGATAAAATGGACTCATCTTGTTAAATCTGTTTGTTCTAAAGATAGTGGGAAATCCCTGATAAGTTTAATGATAATCTATAGAGATAGGTATACATTTTTTTTTTCAATATGTGTTTTATTGAAAACTTTGCACATTAAACACATAGGGCAGTATCCAATGAGCATTTTGGCGATGTGCAGCGAATCCTCGCCGGCTCCAGTATTCAACGAGTCAGGGGCTCGCTGCCCCTGACCGGCGAATTTTAACTCCTGCGGCGATGCCGCAGGGAGCCTGAGGATGGCGGCAGGCAGGGAGATGGAAGTCTCCCTGCCTGCCCCAGAACGTTTGTGGAGGGGTGCCAGGCAGCACAAGGCTGCCCCCCGGGGGTGTCAACAGGGGACCGGGTATATTCACTACACCCGATCATGCATATGTAATGATCGGGTGACGTGAATATATGAATATCTAATGAGCGGCTGGTCTGTGTAAAAAATATATATATATATTTTTTTAAATTAAATATATATTCATGTGCTTACAGCACATGAATAAAAATAGCATGCCCCTCCTCAGAATAAAATTCCTGATTTTTTGACACCAAATGTCAAAAACAAAACACTTTATTTTAAAAGTTCACATTACACTTCACCATAAAAAGATAGCGATTGCTACTCGGTGAATCATGGCGAAAAAAACCTTGAAATGTATTCGCCATCTGGTCATTGAATAGGGTGATTCACCGTTTTAGTCAAAAATTCGCCTTACAGCACAAAATCGCCATAAAAACATGGCGAATCAGCCTCATTGAATACCGCCCAATGCGTTCAATACAAACTGAAACATTTTCAGGCATCACAGTAAGGATTGTAGTAATTCGGTGGTACAAATCGTTGGTGTGAATGTTTCAATTTAAACTACAGCCATATGATTACAACCGATCCAATGATATCCGTAACCTTAAAGTTTTACATAACTAAAAAGAAATTGAGAGCTTAGACAAAGAAAGAAGGACAGTCAACATATGCCACATATATGTTTCCATCCAGCGGTCGGGCTGTCGGCCGGATGTGTGCAAGGTAGCATACATTGTCTGTTAGCTACATTCAAAATAATCATGTGCCAAAATGCAACAAAATTAGAGCTTATGTCTAGCAGGTTTTTTTCTATTTTCATTTTAAACTAGTAACAATAATCATCTACTACTACTATAACCTATTGCCTACCCGCGTCCAAGAGCCGTCGATCCATCCACAGAGTATCCATCTAGTCAAGGTTAGGTGAAGGTATAGGGAAAGTCAGGGTGGTCAGTCAAGAGGAGATAGGGTTGTGATTAGCAAGGAGTTGGTAAGAGTACCATGTAGTATGTTGAAAACAGTTTTGTATTGCTGTTTTAGTGTGGGGAGGTAGAGTCTGTATGTATTTTTCCCAGCATTAGGTATACATTTTAATAGAGGGTAAAGTGGGTAATGGCCTAACCAGCTCAGATGGCAGTGAGCAAGGTGTCAACATGATGAAATTAAATTTTGCCAGTCTAAAAATAAGATCTACTCTCTTATGAACATATATGCGTCCGGTGATCATGAAATGGTAATATTGCTGTAAACCCAATGTTGTAGCACAGATTTTGGTGTAAAGATGTGGGAAAACTAAACCTAGGTACACACACAAAGATTGTATGAGATAAAATGACAATTGATCAATTGCTCCCAAACACTGGAAAATGGATAAAAATTATTGCTCGGTTTAATTTGATAATTTAACCAATTTATCTGAATTACTATTGTTTGTTTTTCAGCATTTGGTAGCAAATGGTTTAGTCTCATATGCTCCCATGCATTACCAGGTTTTTATTCCCACTAGATAGATTGGACAGATAAATCTGTAGGATCCCAGCATAAGACTGCAGTCTTGTTGAATTTGTAACATTGAAATGTCTCTGGGTTGGCACCATTTAGGAGGTGGGAATATGTAGAGGATCTTCGCCATGGGATGGAGAGTTCCTGGCCTCTGATGGGCGGTTTGCATGGCACTATAGGTCCTGTAAGCCGCCCGAGGGATTCAATGCTGTTGAATGTGCCCCCCACATTTTTCTAAACACTCTGACCCCTATTTCTAAGTTCTCTGTATAAATTGTCCCTTGATGATTGTCCTTACATTTTGGGCACCCTGCTCAGTCTCTGTGTTCCCTAATGATTGTCCCTACTTTCTGGACCTGACCCTTTTCTTTGCTCCCTGAATATATTGTCCCCTGATAATTATCCCTACTTTCTGGGCACCCTCCTTGCACCCTTTCCCCATGGGCACCCATTGGCTGGTGCACTGAACACAGAGCAGGGGCCCCATCTGTCGCGGCACATGGGCAGATTACAGCCATGGAAGAGACAGCCCCCAGCGGTGGAAGTCAGTGGAGGATAGAGCCGCTAACAGCTGTTGCAGTCTAATTCGGCGAATGGCCCGGGATTACCAGGCTGCACAGCAACACGCTCTCTGTCACCTCTCCGCAGTCTGCTGACATGGTGGACCCATTTTCTGGTGAGGAGGAATCAGATGTCTTATAGGGGAGGGGGAATCCCCCCCCCCCCCGCCATGTATCCGTCCCTGGTTACACAGATGGCTGGGTTTCGCTGGCTCCGCAGTGGCACGCACAGCGCTGCTCACACTTCCTGCTGCCCTTAGGCCCTTGCCCCATGGGCCTAGTAACAAATCCAGCCCTGCTAATAATGCTTACACAAAATAAATTCATTTACTGCAGTCCAATTAAGTTGTCTGAACTTACTGACACACAATAAAATGTAAATGATAGAATGAGATTTACAGCAGCAGGGCAGAGTTCAAGTAGTTACTGTACAATGAAGTTATTTTATACTGTTCTTCAGGTACTTATTTTATGATGACAATATCTTTGGTGTATAATTAATGCAGACAAATTGTAAAATTCATGGAATTCAAAGCAGATACATAACTTCTGACAAGCACTACAGTAATCAATTGTGTGTGTGTGTGTGTGTGTGTGTGTGTTGTGTGTGTGTGTGTGTGTGTGTGTGTGTGTGTGTGTGTGTGTGTGTGTGTGTGTGTGTGTGTGTGTGTGTGTGTATATATATATATATATATATATATATATTCCTGATTAAGACCACTTTGGTTTCAAAGTACTAAAATTATAAATACACTTCATCTCCTCCTGGGCTAAAATAGTTGACAGATTTCTATTCCTAATATTTATAGCATCTGTGGAGGAGTTGTTTGACTTTGAAATGATGTGACAGGGAGTGTGACTCCAACCCTTTTCTAATGTTATTTAGATGTTCACTTAAACGGACTTTGAATGGTCTAGATGTGCGACCAATATAAAACAAATTACAGGAACATTCGATCGCATAAATAACATGTTTGCTGTTACAGGTCATCAACTGATCCAGATTGTGATAATAGCCATTAATTTTCGTATTTGGTGACCCCATTGTTCTTCACTGTTTTGCAACCTTTGCATCCCCCACATCTATGAAAACCTTTGTTCAATGAAATCTCTCAAGATTTAGATTGATGGACGAAACAATTTATTTCATTAACAGGGAGAGCAAATACACTTAAAATGAATATACTCCCTCGTTTATTATAACTTTCTCAGGCTTTACCAATAACAATACCAACAAAAAAAAATTCCAACCTACAAAAACTATTTATTCGGTTCATATGGGCAGGAAAAGCCAGAGTTTGCTTGAAAATACAGTATTACAAAATAATACAAAAGAGGGAGGTCTTGGAGTACCCAATTTAAAACTCTATTTTTATGCAGTACATATATCACAGGCAGTTTTGTGGCACTCGGGTAGAGATACACGAAGATGGGTGCAACTGGAATCTGAGTGGCTGCAACTGCACTCGATATCTACTCTGCTTTGGATATCACATAAAAAACATCTACAAACATACAAAGCTCATTAACTATATCATTCACCCTAAAGTTATGGGACAGATTAAAAAAGCTATATAAATGAATATCCACTCCCCCGGCCTTGACCCCCATATGGGACAACCCGGGCTTTCTAGCCGGAAAAGAGAGACAACTTTTCAAACATTGGATTATTAATAATTTACTGTTTATTAATGATATCACATACATTCCCGTCTTTCAAAGAGTTACAAATAAAATACAATATCCCTACCCAATGTTTTCATCAATTTCTTCAATTACGCAGTTTGTATATATCATGCTATGGTACACATAACCCAATAGTTAATCAACGCCCTAAAACTTTAATAGAATCCCTTTGTTTTAAATGCACAACCTCCAAGGGTTTAATCGCTACAATTTATAATCTGTACTTAAATATGGGAACCCTACCCGAACTACATATGAACATTCTTGGGAGTTAAACTTTGGAAATCAAATAGAATCAGATAAATGGGATCGAATCAAAGAAAATCTGGTCTCAGTATCATCGTCAATACGATATAGAGAAAACGCATTTAAAATTTACACAAGATGGTATATCACACAGGCCAAGATATCTTGCATATACCCAAATGTACCTGATTTATGTTGGAGGATGTGCGGACAAAGAGGTACCCTATTTCATATTTTTTGGAAATGCCCCAAGATAATAGGGCTATGGAAATTTAGTTACAGTCTAATAATGCACTTAACAGGGATAAATATTCCTTTCTCTCCGATATTCTCTCTATTACCATACGGAATACCAAATGTATCGAAAGCAATGCAAAAACTCATGGTATATGTTTAGTGCAATTAAGATTGCTTCCCACTGGGTACTCCAAAAGGTTCCTTCCAGGAATGCAGTACTAGCAGTAATATGGGATATATATCACATGGACCATATCGCTAGTATTGTAGAAGAAAAAGCCGGAGTTTTCGAGAAAATTTGGTCCCCATGGCTATGCTATCATAAGATGCCTCCCCCCTTTTCATATGGTTTATGATAAATAAAATAAAGTAAAGAGTATTTAAGAAAATGAAGGGGGTTGGAGAAATAGGCAATAATATTGAGAAAAAAATACATATATATATCATTCTATTGTATAGGTCGACACATGTCGACTATTATAAAAAAAGCATACAAATTAGTCATAAAATATCTCTAAAAATACAGCTATGCATGAAGAATAACGGCAAGGATTCCAAATCTTACTAGGCATCTGAAAAACACGCACAAATATGGATAATTGTAAGTTATCAGAGACTATGTTGATAAAAACAAACGTACATAATATGACAATTGATACATATACAGGCTGGCTCTAAACGAAGCAATAGTATAAGGCAGATACAAGTATAATTAGACCACCTGCGGCAGCTTAAATTAATGACTAGCACCGTTTCATTCAGCACTAGTATAGAGCACCTTTTTGCAGTGTCCTGATTGGATGATCATTCTGATAAATATTCTGAGCTGACGGTCACAGGCCACGCCCTCTGACGAAGTTTTACTACGAAACTAGTTAGGGCGGGGCCTGTGACGTCCGCTGTGTGTGTACCCGGCTCCCCTGCACGCCTCTGTTCCTATGACTTCCAACGACACGCTGTTCTCACCATCGGTGTTCCCAGTGGGTGATCCTGGTTGGCGATAGTGCTCCGGACGGCTGGTAGGAGTTTGCCGGGTCGTGTTGTATATACAAAAGCCTTGTGGTACCCAGCCCACAGCGTTCTTTTTTATGGTACAAGCAATTGTTTGTCTCTTTTTTTTAAAGTGGTTTTATGATCATTTTAATAAAACTGTCATTTAAGCACTATGGAGCGCCCCTCCTGTCCTCTTTTTTGACAGATCCATTGCTTACTCCCAGAGTCCAGGGAGTTTGGAGGAGGCTGCAGTCCTAAAAATTGGATTTAGTGCCGACTTGTTAAATTCTTCTTCTTCTTCTTGTTAAGTTCTTCTAAATTGGCTGGAGTAGTTGCACCTGTCAGCGCCGTTGGTCCACTACCTGCTGTTTATATATATATATATATATATATATATATATATATATATATATATATATATATATATATATATATATATATATATATATATAACTAAAAAATTATGTATATGTAATAGTAATGTTTCCCATCCCCTCCCTTCTTCCCCCACAGTTTTTTATTTTTTTTCTGATTTATGTAAGCTTATTATAAGAAATCATATGAAAATCTTTGTATAATATGAAAATTTTTCTCAATAAAATGTTTATTAAAAAAAAAAAAAAAAGCTGCCTTACCAGGGCAGACTAGCTCCACCCTGTACTCAGATGCCACCTGGTCTTTCATGGTAACACAAAGTCCCAACCGAGTCAGAATACTAGTAAGATGATAAACTGACGACAACACAAAGATAAACTAGGCTCTGCACATGAACATAAACTAAATTATGCAACCTTGCAGACAAGGACTGAACACAGGATTTCCATCTCAATAAACCAAACAAAAACTATAACCAAGGAATTGCATGTAGGTTTGTAACCTAACCATCTAAGCGACACCCTCGCAAGGCTAGACCAATGTCTCTGACATCTGCTGTGAAACAAACAAACAAGAAACACAAACCAGATTTGTAGCATGTGGTAAGGCCTGCGCCCTAACCGCCTCCGTGACTGTTGGGGGACAAGCCCTATGGCTCCAGCTGGTGCCGTGGGAATACCAATGGCAGATAGTAATGAAAGGTGCAACTTCCTCCACAATGTGTGGGGAAGCAGCTGGTGCTCACAGAAGCTGGACAAAAAATCTCACAGACTGGGTTCAATGGTTCTCTGACATAGGCAGGATCTCACAGGTCACATAGCAGGTATGATACTGGAATACTCAGACACAGGCTGGAGCAATCTAGGACACAGCTGCTGCATTGAGGTCCTAGATACACAGGCTGGAATAATCTCAGACAGTAGTTTGCTAGGAACTCTGAGAATCTCTGGGAACATAGAAATCACCAGGAACAAGGAGTATACTAAGAGTAACCGGCAGGTTCTCAGTGCTGGGAGCATACCTATATACCCAGTGGCTTAGAAGGCAGCCACACCCAAAGACTAAGGAAGGCATGGAAACAAGGCAAGATGGATCAGCCAAAACCCGGAACACTGATCCGATGAACACATAAAAGACCCACACAGAAAATGTATAACAGTGGCTGCTGCGGTCGCAGCACATTACACAGCACCTTAGTAAACATACTCCCATTCCTCTGGCTGAGTGTCTAGCCGAGATAAAGATTCTAAAGTTGGCCTAGATGTTTGGGATTTAACAAATAAACTACACAAATTGCAAATTTAAAATGATCAGTGAGGATCAACATTTAATATGTTTATGGATTTATAAAACTTTTGTATGTATGTTTTCTGCTGTCATAAATAAAAAGATAAAGATAAAAGAAAAAATATTACAGCGCCTTTTGCACTCATTATTCCTGGTGAAAACATTTCTGTGTTTTACTGTTTGCAACTTGTAATATTTACTGTGTCCAAGAATAGCAACAGCACAATGCATGAACAGTAAGAAGCACTGTTCTGACATCTGCAGCTATTGATTTCAACAGCTGCAGTTGTCATTGCCCTTTCACCACAGCAGAGAGAGTACTGGCTGTGGTGGTAGTAATCTACAGTTTTCTTAGGAGATCTTGCAAGATCTCTCATATGCCCAGTGCCCCGGCTGGGAATAAAACACTGTTTCAGAAATAGGGGAATGCTAAATATTAAGGTCAATATCTTTACTGTAAATGAGAGAGTGCCTCTGCTCATCAAGGTATCAAAACCAAAATCCACCCAAACTACTTCATGTAATAGAATCTAATATTCCACACCAACCCACTGTAAAAAACGTAAAAAAACGCAGCTTTTGAGCCAGTGGAGAAACGTGTTAGGAAGGGGTTAAAATCCTTCAGCTTTTGCCTATTTCCCACATTGGAAAAATTTGTGCCCATCCAGATCTTGTCTGCAGTCGGCTACACTAATCGGTGTAACCACCGGAGCAACAGTTGTCAGCGGGCTAGGATGCCAGGACAAGCGAGCAGTCCGGCTGATACCAGTGAGAGCGGCGGCTGCTGCACAGCAGTTATCCATTGCGATTTGGAGCAGACCGCAGGTCCCCTCACGCCTGTGCACCTTTACCCACTGAAATAGATCTATTCAGCGCATTACCCTTGACTGCGATAGGGCTCCCTCAGGATGGAGGTGTAGTGGGGGGCTTTTCCTCAATATTTATTTAATTATTAACAGTTTCTTATATAGCGCATACATATTCCGCAGTGCTTTACAGAGTATAGTTGAACACTCACATCAGTCAATATATGGAACTTGCAATTCTACCTGGACCCATTAATTCAAACGAGTAGCAGGACTGATCTCTAGTCTACTTAACGGATGGTAACTATTGCAATAAACTGAGAATATAAAATTAACATCACTAATTTAAAAGAACTCTGAGCACATAAATATTAGGGATGCCAATCCCGGGGCATTTTTTCAATCCCGGGATCCGGGTTTATGGCATCCCTAGCTGCAGCACAGCATCACGCGTGTCTCATACCCACCCCCACACCGGCCGACCCGCACATTTACTTATATTAGAGGGCGGCCAGAGAAAGAATAGGCAGGCCAGAAAGGAGGCAGTCGGGCGGGCGTGCGGAGGAGAGTGGAAGGGGGCGAGCACAGGAGGCTGCAGCAGAGTGGGCGGTGTGGCCTGTGCAGCGTGACCTCTACTGTCATGCTACGCAGGCCGCACGCAGGGGTCAGGTTTCGGGAACAGCCAGGCAGCGCATTCTAATCCTGAAATACCGGGATTGAAATCCCGAACTTTTTTAGGCCAAATCCCGGGATCCCGCCGATCCCGGGATTGGCCACCCTAATAAATATAATTCAATCTATTTAATTGTGTGGACAAATGCACAAATGTGACTTAGCTGTTTTTTCTGTTACCGAGTATATATGTATTTTATATTACAATAATTACTGTGAAATGTTATGCTTATTTTTATTATTATTATTTATGCTTAAAGAAAACCTTCTTTATATCCTACTATAATTGGTTTTGCGCTCTCTTATATAAAAAAGCACTGTAAAACTGCCTGAAGGAAACCCCTGTGGAGCCTATGAAATATGATTAAAATTCCCCTCATATTATACGGAGTCTGCATGCCCAAGATGAACCCAACCTTTTCTGGGTTGGCCGGTTTAGGTAACAAAGGGCATATATGGTTCACAACCAGTTTGGGATACAGTCTAATGTGTGTTCATCAAGGCAATAGGGTAATAGTTTTGTAGAGCGTTTCCCGATTTAGGGATAGCAACAATCTGTGCTTTCAGGATCTCTTTAGGTTCAATGATTCATTGAACATGGACATCAAAACAGGTGCTAGATCATCCTTAAAAGTTTTATATTAATTGGTTAGGATAACCATCTGGCTGGGGGCTTTAAAAAGGGGTAAAGAAGCTAAAGCTGCTTCCACTTCTAGAGGCAAACAAACTGAAAGCTGCTCAATCAAATTAGAAATGCCACTTGTTTTCTCCAAGAACACCAAGGGACATTAGCAATGCAATTTGAAAAACAACATGTAGTTGGTAATTCATAGATCTTTGTTACATCTATTTGCAAAGATATTGTAAGTCTCCAGGTTTCTTCAAGGTGTCTCTTATACAGGAGGTCCCTTCACTGCATGATGACAGTACCCACTTTGGGCCATATAATTGTCACCTGTAAGGCTACACGATAATAGCACAAGGGGGATTGCAGAGACAAGCTGGTCTCAGAATCCAAGAAGGGACGATTCTGCTCTGTTAAACAATTACCAGTGCCACAAAAGTAGGCCGAGGAGTGTTAGAATTAGCTTGCATGTTGTACAATTTAGAATAGTATTCCACCAATATATTCACAATTGCAATGGGATCAGAGACTTTGGGCCTTTATTTAACCTTCGCCTTTTTACTAAATGTATTTCTCACTATAAATTATGTACAGATGCACTGAATTTCTCCATTATACTTGTGTAGCAATAAAAATACAGCAGTATTGATTAAGTGATTACCAGGATAGGAGTCTTTCCACTATTGATTACCACTAACAACACCAGCTGTTTGTGTACCATATCCGGTACCTCTATACAACATGTTTCCATAATACTGTCTATACAGTATGTTACTTATTTATATACTTACGGATCTGTATATTTTAAATATGAATCTGTGATTGCACGTTGATATATGTATTGTATTTATACTTAAAAAGAGCTGGCTGATCACCTTCTTTTTTCTTGTTATGACTCTTATGTTTGACTTGGTTGATACGATTTTTATGCATATCAATAAACATTAACTTTTAACAAACAATATTCGGTACTTGTGAGTTATCCGGGCTGCCGAATTTTTCATCGCGCCCGAAAAATCGTGGGCATCGCGTCGGTCACGGCCATTATAAGGGGACGCGACCGACGCGATGCCCGCAATTTCCCATAGACAGTAATGTTAAAAGACGCGATGGACCCGATTTCCCATAGACAGCAATGTTAAAATTGTTACAGTAATGTTAAATGATGTGCAAAATAAAATGACAATGTGAAATGGGCCAATATGGCCATTTCACATTGGATATGTTTTTAAAAAAAATGTTTCATGGCCCCGTTAACGCCACCCCGCTATTGATGCCAACCCGAAGCGTGGGGAGCGGCGGCGGTACGCGTCCTCCGACCTTTTCATCTTTTCATACCCCTACTATCCACGTCGGCCTGGAGTTGAGAATAGAAAGTGTGGCGAGCGCAGCGAGCCACCGAGCCCGAAGCGTGGCGAGCGGACGCGGACACCTTTGAAGCCCGCGAGGGGACGCGGATACCTCGCGGGGCTCGCCACGCTTCGGGCTCGGTGGCTCGCTGCGCTCACCACACTTTCTATTCTCAACTCCACGCCGACGTGGATAGTAGGGGTATGAAAAGGTCGGAGGACGCGTACCGCCGCCGCTCGCCACGCTACGGGTTGGCGTCAATAGCGGGGTGGCGGTAATGGTGGTGGGGGGCCATGAAACATTTTTTTTTAAAACATATCCAATGTGAAATGGCCATATTGGCCTATTTCACATTGTCATTTTATTTTGCACATCATTTAACATTACTGTAATAATTTTAACATTGCTGTCTATGGGAAATCGGGTCCATCGCGTCTTTTAACATTACTGTCTATTGGAAATCGTGGGCATCGCGTCGGTCGCGTCGCGGCCCCTTATAACGGCCGCGACCGTCGCGATGCCCACGATTTGGGGGTAAATTGCGGGCATCGCGTCGGTCGGGTGTCCTTAAGTTAACTAAACTTAAGGACAAAATCGGCAGCCCGGATAATTTACAAGTACCCAATATTCTGTTATAAGAGTGCCACAGTAAAAAAAAAAAAAAGTCGTCTTTTCCTCCAATCTTTGCTGTGCACTATACTTAGGACTTGTGGGAGCACCACCAACTGAGTAATCTCAACTCATATTTTAAGATTTATGAATGTTTATTATAATATGTAATCCTTTGGGATCGAGATTGTGCAGTATCTATCATACCACCTGTTGATGGTCATTATGGGAGCCAACCACCTCCTCCATTTTAGTTTCCAACATGAGCGTGCCCTCCCAGATCCTCTATGGATTGTTGACATTCTTGAAGGGTGGCGCAGAACAGATGAAACCTGCTCTTTGAACTGGGACAGAATATGTATCATGGTGCGCACCGTAATTGCTTTTCTGTCACTGAGTGACTCTTGGGAAGAACCCACACAAGAGGGTCTTTAGTGAAAATCTCAAACAGCTTTAGGAGTAAAGAATACCTGAAACCTCAAAAAAAGGCTACCCGGGAGACAGATTTAGATACTTTAAGCCTTTAGAAGCCATAATATGATCGAGAAAAAATATAACGCACAATCAAAAGGAAGAAGTAGCAAAAAACGTAATTAACAGCTTCACGTGTAGCAACAAAATTTAGGTAATTAAATAGTGGGGATAATGGGAAAAATAAATGCAAGCAGTGGCGTAACTCGATATTTTGCGCCCCCCAATCCAAAAACGTATCTGGCACGCGCACCCCCCCCCCCAAATTAACATTTACATAATCTTCCCTACTTGCTCATTGCCAGGGGTTATATGCAGTTACATGCTTGTTACCAGGGGTAACATGCGGTGCACCCAGCACCCTCCCTCATACACCCATACACCCCCATACCCCAGCCTTGCACCTTTGCACACCCATATCCCAGCCATTCACCCTCTCTCATACACCCATACTCCAGCCCTGCATCGTGCCTCACACACCCAACCACACATGTAGCGCACCGCTGGCATGGGGCTTCTTGATGCAGTAGCAGCTGAGATTGCATTCATTGTGCTAGGCGTCCCGCAGACCATGTCGGCTCCTCCAAGCTGCCGCCGAGTCTGCCACACCATAGTTACGCCACTGAATGCAAGTCTTCCTGGCATGAAATTAGTTACATAACTGTCAGTCCTGGAGACTGTAATCCATATATATATATATATATATATATATATATATATATATATATATATATATATATATATATATTAAAGGCTAAAAAGACCTCACCTTTGAGGTGAAGTACCGCTAGTGACCATTAGAGGCCACTCGACAGACCAAATTACTCCTTCACATAAGGTGAAAACAAAATGATCTGTTTTAAGCTTGCTTGATATGGAGAGAGGACGCTCTGAAGACAGATTGATGGTTATAACTGCTCCCAAAAATTGTGACGTCTTCAGCTTTGGATCACTAGGCAATGCCTCCTAAATTATTTGTTAAATTCTTTGGCTTATTTGTGTTATTCATTTTTATATGATGTCTGTGTTCTTAATAAAGCTACAGTATACCACTTCATCAAGTCTCCTGTGGCCTCCTGGGGTTATTCCTAAGGAGTATCTATTGTAAGATTCATCTAAGAAAGAGTTTGCACATCACCTTATAAAAGGATCATATGAGTTTTCCAGCGCATTCAAAGGTTTTCCTTCTTTGTGATTTCTGAACATGTAATAGTGTCCCCAACACTAAAAATCACACTATTAGATTGAGTTGTGCAGGGCTTGTATTTTTAGCACAGCTATCTATTGTTATATTAGTCCACAATGGCAGCCTTCACTCGGTCATAATCTTTTGCATCTTCCATGGTAATGGTCAAATATGCAGCTTCAACCTCCCCCGTTAGCAGCGGGGAAATCTGTACAGCCTGTGGATCTTAGGACTATGCTTGCATGTTAGCAAACCCTTTCAATTGTGGTGAGAAAGTTCTCTAAATCATCTGAGGTTTGCATTTTGTGGATCCTGGGGCAGCAGCTGCTGTCTTAGCAGCAGTTCCTTCTCTGGATGATATCCTAATGGAGGTCATGTCTTTCTTCCCAAAAGGCTTGCTCCTGTTTCTATGGAAAGTACAACATTTTGTATCATAGCCTTCATGGTTATTCTTTAGGATCCTTGGCACACCAGACCCAATTTATCCCACTTCTGACACCACATTGTAGCAGTATCTGGGGAAAGGGAAGAACAGAGCACTGGGGTGACATTTATTAGAGATCGTTGTTGGGTTTTTGGCGATTTATATCACAAAAACGGCCGTTTGTTTTTTTTGCGGCATAAATCGCACTTTTTGCCGCTAATTCGCACTTTCTGAAGTGCCGATTTACAACATCACATCCAGATGTTTTCCCATTGAAAAAGATACAAATCGCTAATTTAATGTCTGCCGCATTTGGAAATTGACAGCAAAGTGCGATTTTTGCCCCCCCAAAAAATAGACCAAGTCCAGGGTGGCGGTTTGCAAAAAATCGCCACCGTTTGAGCGTAGAAACGGTTAAATCTCTCACAGGTGACCCACATACCACTTACTAACTCCCCTACATATACTCCCACATGATTATGGACACCTGTGAGGCTGTTTGAGATGGACATTTTGCACAGTGGACTGGAGGTGCTAGTGTGTGAGCTGGGCTGTTTGGAGGAGCTATGCAGGAGGGATGCTGCTGCTGCCCACCAGATCCAGGTACCCCGACCACTCCGTGCTTCTCGTCGGTACCGTGCTAGGGTGTACCTGGACTCCCTCTCTGATCAACAGGTGGTGGACATGTTTAGGTTGAACCGACAGAACCCGTTGAACTTATATGAGCAGGTGAGAGATGATTTGGACCCTTGTGGGGGGGCCAACTATGCAGTGTCTGGGCTGCAGAAATTAATGTGCGCCCTCCACTTGTTTGCCACAGGCTCCACTCAGTCTGTGAGCTCATGGGCCTTGGGGGTGTCACAAGCCACTTTCTCTAAACATTTTTCTCAAGTGTTAAATGCATTAAAGAAGCTGTGGCGCACATATATCACATTCCCACATTGTGAGTCCGAGTGGCAGGACCTGAAGGTGGCATTCTATCGGCTCTCAGCATTTCCAAATGTGCTGGGAGCAATAGACTGCACCCACATTGGGATTCGGGCCCCGCACGTGAGGGAGCATGTCTATGTCAATCGCAGGGGCAGACATTCCCTCAATGTGCAGGTGGTCTGCGATGCCAACCTCAGAATTCTCAGTGTGGTTGCAGGCTACCCCGGGAACTGCCATGATGCCTATATCCTGCGCCACTCAGCTCTCTGGGACCATTTCCACAACAACACCATGCCAGAGGGCTGGCTACTTGGTAAGTCACTTACCACTGTTTACATGCTGTTTGCTTACCTATGTCTTTACCTTTAACATCCATGTGTGGAACCTTCTAATCAAGAGTCATTTCTGTTGTAATTGTTTATACCAGGCCAAACAATGTAGTATAGGCTGCTACTATTATGTACCAATTACCCACATGATATGTGACCACACAAATCCCTTTACATGTTAGGTGACTCAGAATATGGGTGTCATTCGTGGCTCATGACACCTCTGCGGAACCCACAGAGCCCTGCACAGCACCGCTACAATGCTGCACATATTGCTACCCGCAATGTAGTGGAACGCACCTTTGGGGTGCTGAAAAGCCGATTTCGGTGTTTGGACAGGTCAGCAGGTACACTGCTATACCACCCTGCCAAAGTTGTTTTGGTTGTCCAGGCTTGCTGCATAACATAGCTTTGGGTCAACCAAATTATGTCGATGTGGCCCCTGCAGCAGTCGTGCAGGAAGCTCAAACTACTGATGTTGTAGTGCGAGGTACACGGAGGGGGGATGTGGTTCGTACACGGATGATCCTGCAGCATTTCAGAGGTAATTTGTGTGTGTACAATGAATAGTAATGGGGAACCTGTAACACACATACATTGGTAACATTACATTTTTCCCTGTCCATGTTAATTGCCCAGAAGCAGACCAACACTAATGGCCAACACCTGAAAGCTACCCCACCACAGCATACTTTATGGCTGGCAACATGATAACACCTATAACAATCTCAAGTAAGTACTGTAGTTTTCAGTGTGTGCAAATGTTGGCAACTACAAATTAACATAGGCTTCATGGATGGAGGTGACATGGATCATTGATCTCAGGTGCTTGAAATGGTGCAAAAAAAGTGGTGCCTACATACAGTATGCAATTCCCAATGCTTATCCCCTTCAAATGTGACTATCTCCTTAAAATTCCATTACTAATAAGCACACCCAACCCAAAGTCCCATGGCTGCTAAAAAGTCACTAGTTGACAATACATAATAGAACAGTGTGGGTAATCATTTGGAAAAAAAGACAACTAGTTTGCTGGATGCAAATAATTTTTACTTGCAGAAACATTTGGCCATAGGCCATAGCATATGAAACATTTGCAGGAAGAATCACTGCAACAGTGAATGCAAAAAAAAATAAACATGATACACATGTAAATGCAAAGAAGATTATTCATGTTTAAAAACTGCCCCGGGTATTAGCACCCTTACCAGTAGTGGCACCACCACCCCTAGTACGGACACTACGCCGTGGGGGAGTAGTGGGGGACCCACTCATGGGTGTGGAGGATACACTACTGCTTTGGGTAGATGTGGTTTGGTGCTGACCTAACAAAGTATTAGCACTGAGGCTGATTTGTGTTTGTAGGGACATCAACGCAGTTGTTTGCCCATTAATTGCTTGGGTCTGTTCAACCATGTTGGTATTTAGACCTCTAAAACTAGTAGTTTGGCCCTGAATGGCTTGGCCAATTTCTGCTAAGCGTGTGTCTAATGTAGAGACAAGACGAATTTGTGTCCCTACATTAGCCCGCACACTTTGCGAAATTCTTCTCATTTGCAGAGCTATGTTCCGCACATACCCCTTCACCGTTTCTAGTTGGGTGGTCTGCACCTCCATAAAAGCGAGTTGTTTCCCCTTAAAAATATGGATGGATTGCGCCAACTCCTCCGCACTAGTGGGGGTGTTGGTGGGTGCAATGCTTGTGGGCTGCTGCCTATGTGACTGCGTATAGGGGGCTTCATTGACTGGGTGTGCTTGGTTTTGTGCAGCTCCAACGATGTCACCGTCTCCAGTATGATTTCACTCATGTCGTCGATATTTTGCATGGGATCCGTTGGTTCAGGCATCGGTTGTGAAGGACCTACACATGAGAAAAGAGTGGTAAGTATGCTATGCAGTATTGGTGTATGGTGGGTCATGTTACCTTATTTGGAATGGTTAGGTGTTGCTCATGCATTATGGCACAGGCTACTGTGGTGGGGACAGGCATGTGTGATTTGTGCAATGTGTGTGTGTGACACTATGATATCTCACCTGCAGACTGGACAGTGTCACCAATCGGATGTGGCTGATGTTGGTCAACAGCAGGCTGGGACTCCAGAGCTGGAGCTGTTTGAAAGAAGAAGACATGTTCTATTATTATCATTTGCACCTAACTGGCATTTTTCACATTATGCAGATAAAAACTTTTTCCTCAATCAAACTTTTGGACCCTGATATGATTACATAAGGAATTTGAAGACTTTGAACTGAAGTGGTTATTTGAGTATTATGCCTGTGAACAATATTTTGAATCCACTTGCAAATAACAGGAAAGACCAGCAGATTACACATGTAAAAGTGACTGTAAAGTGCTTTCCCAACTACCGAGAGGATGGATAAGGATTAACAATCAAGTACACTGCAGGCCTACAGTGTTTAGGACAGCACACATTAATAGGATATGTGGAACTACATAACCCAGCAACATGCAGGGTCCATTATTTAGCAATGCAAGGTAGCAAAATGTGATTTTGCTGGGAGATGTAGTTCCACACACAGCAATCTTTTGGACACATAAAGCATAGCAGCATAATAGCATGCGCACATGACATAGCAAAATGTTACATTGACATGTGTGGACACTTACCAGTTGGCGGTGGAGTGGGGGGCCTGTCTGTGTCGGCAATGTGGATGCCGGGAAGCACCTCCGGTGGGATGATTCGGCGTAGCAACCTCTCATATGCCTTAAAGCGGACCTCCTGCCTAGGGCCACCTCCTGTGCGACAGGCCTCTTTCTTCTCCAGGGCAAGCTTGGCTTTGAGGAGGCGCTTGATGTCATTGTAACGCTTTTTGACGTTGCGCACACTCCTCTTGTGTGTGCTAACTGCATTTACCGCGGAGGTGATACTGTCCCACATCCCCTTCTTCCTTGCCACACTTGTGCGATGATGGTGAGGACCAAGTAGGCGGTCATACAGGGGCAGGAGTGCACGCACCAGGGCCATATTCTCCTCATAGGAGAACCTGACTTTCCTCCCACTAGCTGTGCGAGCTGCATCATCCTCCTCCACATTTCCAGCCTCACCCTCTTCCTCCTCCTCCTCCTCCTGTCCTGGTTCTTCACCCAGCACCTCCAATTCAGCTTCCTCTGCCTCCTGCACAGGCCAGTCCACCTCCAAGAAATCCCCCTCTTGCAGCTCCTCCTCTGTGTGCCTGGCACTCTGTTCCTCTTGTGAGGACACCTGGCTTGTGCCTGCTTCCTCCTCATCCTCCATAGCCACCTGCTCAGCTTCCACCATGTGGCCTCTCCCTGGCGCAGCTCTTGCTGTGAGCATGCTGGCTCTCCCTGTCCTGCCTCTGCCAGTGCTGGCTCTCACTCCCCTACCTCTCCCAGTGGTTGGGGTGTTTGGGCCCAAGCTGACTGTCCCTCTGCCTCCTCTGCACCTTACAAAACCTCCTCTCCTCTCCATCTCAAATGCCTTACTCCCTTTCAAAGAGTAAAATGGCGTCTGCGCCCCTTTATATAGGGGGTGTGATGCGTATTGCAAGGGACTAAGGTGGGCCAATAGGTTAGCATGTTGTATGGGCTGTTCAGGTGTATTGGTGTAAATCGCACTCCGGTTGGCCGCAAATACGCACATGACCAAACCCGGAAATCGCACTTTTATGGCGTATTACATCGACTCAATTCGCACCTTATCGCTGTCTATCGCCATGTATCGCACTTTTCAGGCGGCTTTGCGCCAGCCATTCAATACGCGATATCTGGGGAAAAATGCGATATAAAAAAATGGCGATACACAGCGATTTGAGTTTAAATCGCATTTTGTCAAAAACGGTAAACACAATAAATCTCGCTGTGAAAAGATGGGTTAAAGGTTAACGTGGCGCTATAATGATTTCTAGGTCGCCCGTCTGAGAGTTCTTGAGTTTTTACCCTAAAAACTCCTGAGACGGAAATGTGGTTTGTATGTGGGTGAACCTCAGTATTTAGGCGCTCTATATCGGAACATAGGTGTATCTGAGATATAAAAGAGAAATACTTCCCTAATTGGGAGTGATGTTTCTTATAATGGCGTTTCCCAGATTTTTCTCCTCCTCATACACGACCGATGGATATGTGGATGAGAAGAAATGGGCAAATACAAATGTTATATCCTCCCTTTTGTTGGTAACCGTTTCTTTCAGGGTATAGCTCCCTTTGCAAATTTTTCAAATAGGAAATGGGTGCATACCCCACTCACTATTGCAAATAGAGGATTAAATATGTCACGGTTTCTTTCTACTGGGTGACGCACCCGTACTCACGATGTTCAATGCTGTAACCCGTGTATAAAGGTATCTTTTTCCTCTGGTATATATTCATAAAAAGTTTTTATTTTCCATTAATACAGCAAACAACAAAATCAAAAGTAAAAAATACTGTACTAAACCCAAAAGAAAAACAGCTGGTGATAGTGTGAATTACACACCCTGATTGGTATTCCGGATCCAAACAGGGGCGGTCCGACACACATACACTCACCTGGTTTCCTCTATGGTCCTTCCAGTGGATGCACACTTAGTTCTGAGACGACATGTTTCGAGACGTGTAGTCTCTTCATCAGGAGCCCTGATGAAGAGACTACACGTCTCGAAACATGTCGTCTCATCCACTGGAAGGACCATAGAGGAAACCAGGTGAGTGTATGTGTGTCGGACCGCCCCTGTTTGGATCCGGAATACCAATCAGGGTGTGTAATTCACACTATCACCAGCTGTTTTTCTTTTGGGTTTAGTACAGTATTTTTTACTTTTGATTTTGTTGTTTGCTGTATTAATGGAAAATAAAAACTTTTTATGAATATATACCAGAGGAAAAAGATACCTTTATACACGGGTTACAGCATTGAACATCGTGAGTACGGGTGCGTCACCCAGTAGAAAGAAACCGTGACATATTTAATCCTCTATTTGCAATAGTGAGTGGGGTATGCACCCATTTCCTATTTGAAAAATTTGCAAAGGGAGCTATACCCTGAAAGAAACGGTTACCAACAAAAGGGAGGATATAACATTTGTATTTGCCCATTTCTTCTCATCCACATATCCATCGGTCGTGTATGAGGAGGAGAAAAATCTGGGAAACGCCATTATAAGAAACATCACTCCCAATTAGGGAAGTATTTCTCTTTTATATCTCAGATACACCTATGTTCCGATATAGAGCGCCTAAATACTGAGGTTCACCCACATACAAACCACAATAAATCTCGCCCCTGGTATGAAAACTCAAAGAATCAGTAAGAATGGTAGGTATATTCTACAATAATTAGAGAAAAAATGTACCCCTATGTGAGTAATAGTAAATACGAAGTGTGGAGGTGCACCCAAACAAGTATGCAATGTGGAAAACATAGGAAACTTACTCTCTTGAGTGTGCCATTAGCCTTCCTTAATGAACAGACCTTAAATTATTATTATTTATTTATATGGCGCCACAAGGGTTCCACAGCGCCTGACAATACATAGATGACAGAAAAACAAGAAAATAATGAATAATAGTACAATGCAAATTCATAGAAGTACATGATAATTAGGGGGAAATTTACTAAAGGAAATTTGTAAAAAATAGGTGTATTTGTATCCAGAATACACTTATTTTTGACAATTACTATCCCGAAAATACGGCAATTCGTATTCGTATTGATAGCACATCAATACGAATACGAATTGCCGTATTTTCGGGATAGTAAATGTCAAAAATAAGTGTATTTCTGGATACAAATACACCTATTTTTTTTACAAATTTCCTTTAGTAAATTTCCCCCTTAATGTCAGTTGCAGCAGGGGACAGGACATTGATGCAATTATCAGGGTGGCAGATATATATTCTGCAAATTCCGTTGCACTTGACATCTGCTGCTTTTGAAATCAGAGGAGGAAATCTGATTAAGGCTTTATTCCAAAAATGGAGCAAAATGGACTTTTAGGGCGAAATGTAATAGGCTGCGATTTTTGGACGAGTTCCAAACTCGCCAGAAATCACACCTTTAAAAATCGCATTTTTTTACGCTAATTCGCATTTGTAATGAGATGCGAATTAGCGGCAAAAAATGCGATTTGCCGCGATTTAGGTCGATTTTTAGTCATGAAAATGTGCGCATTTTCAGTCCTGAAAATGTGCGCATTTTCATATATGCGATTTTGGTTAAAAAAAAAACGGCGTGCGGTCCCCCCCCTAAGCATAACCAGCCCCGGGCTCAAAAAGCCGGTGCTGGTATCATAAAATCAAAGGAACAATCAAGTTGGGGTTCCCTGGATTTTATAAAACCAGCACCAGGCTCAAGGTCCGGCACTGGTTCCCAAAATACGGGGGACAAAATGACTAGGGGTCCCCCGTATTTTAAGAACCAGCACCGGACACAACCAGCCAGCAGGGTAATGCCACAGCCGGGGGAAACTTATTATATAAGCTCCCGCGGCCAAAGCATTAACCCCCTGGCTGGTCAGCATGGGCAGGGGTCCTGGGGAAGTGGGGACCCCCCCAATGAAGGGGTCCCCCCCCTCCAGGACTTACCAGCCCATGCTGATAGTCCGGGGCTGTCCCCGATGCCCCTGGCCGGTGGGCATCGGGCTGATGACTTGTGTAAAAAAAAGAATGAAAACTATTGTTTTACACTGGCGAACTATGAGTCCCAGCAAGCCTACCCCGCATGCTGGGACTTGGGGAACCACAAGTCCCAGCATGCGGGGCATTAAAGGGCCCGCTGGCACTTGTAGTTCTGCAGTGAAAAAAATAGTGCACAAAATCACACTGACACCCTGTAAAATAAAACTTTAATACACACAAAACACACACACACTGATACTTACCTACCTTGAGCCCGTAGGTCGGTCCCTGGATCCTGGGTCCGTCCTCCGGGGCTCCAGGGCAGAAGAGTCCGGTTCCGGGGCCTTGGTCCTGGTTCCGGGGCTGGTCCTGGGGTTCCGGGGCTCCTGGCGTGATGAATCCGGGGTCCGGGATCCGTGGTAGTCCCCAGGGGTACCTAAGGAGGCAAATCCTACTCACCTGCTCCCCGGCGGCGACCTCCGGTGACAGCGCTGCTCCAGACTGGTACCCGGCTTGAAGGACTTTGCCCGGCGCTGAGATGTTTCCTCTTCGCCGTCTCAGCACAGAATGATTTCTCGGCCAATCAGGAGCCGAGAAAGTCGGCTCCTGATTGGCCAGAAATCATTCTAACTAGAGACGCCGACGAAGTAACATCTCTGCTCTGGATGCGCTGAGATGTTACTTCGTCGGCGTCTCTAGTTAGAATGATTTCTGGCCAATCAGGAGCCGACTTTCTCGGCTCCTGATTGGCCGAGAAATCATTCTGTGCAGAGACGGCGAAGAGGAAACATCTCAGCGCCGGGCAAAGTCCTTCAAGCCGGGTACCAGTCTGGAGCAGCGCTGTCACCGGAGGTCGCCGCCGGGGAGCAGGTGAGTAGGATTTGCCTCCTTAGGTACCCCTGGGGACTACCACGGATCCCGGACCCCAGATTCATCACGCCAGGAGCCCCGGAACCCCAGGACCAGCCCCGGAACCAGGACCAAGGCCCCGGAACCGGACTCTTCTGCCCTGGAGCCCCGGAGGACGGACCCAGGATCCAGGGACCGACCTACGGGCTCAAGGTAGGTAAGTATCAGTGTGTGTGTGTTTTGTGTGTATTAAAGTTTTATTTTACAGGGTGTCAGTGTGATTTTGTGCACTATTTTTTTCACTGCAGAACTACAAGTGCCAGCGGGCCCTTTAATGCCCCGCATGCTGGGACTTGTGGTTCCCCAAGTCCCAGCATGCGGGGTAGGCTTGCTGGGACTCATAGTTCGCCAGTGTAAAACAATAGTTTTCATTCTTTTTTTTACACAAGTCATCAGCCCGATGCCCACCGGCCAGGGGCATCGGGGACAGCCCCGGACTATCAGCATGGGCTGGTAAGTCCTGGAGGGGGGGGACCCCTTCATTGGGGGGGTCCCCACTTCCCCAGGACCCCTGCCCATGCTGACCAGCCAGGGGGTTAATGCTTTGGCCGCGGGAGCTTATATAATAAGTTTCCCCCGGCTGTGGCATTACCCTGCTGGCTGGTTGTGTCCGGTGCTGGTTCTTAAAATACGGGGGACCCCTAGTCATTTTGTCCCCCGTATTTTGGGAACCAGCGCCGGACCTTGAGCCTGGTGCTGGTTTTATAAAATCCAGGGAACCCCAACTTGATTGTTCCTTTGATTTTATGATACCAGCACCGGCTTTTTGAGCCCGGGGCTGGTTATGCTTAGGGGGGGGACCGCACGCCGTTTTTTTTTATTTAATTTTTGTTTTAACTATTTTTTTTTACAACAGAAGCATGCACAGATCTCAATGATCTGTGCATGTTTCTGTAAAAATCGCCAGCAAGAAGCTGGTCTATTTTTTCTGCGGGTTTTGGTAAGTTCCCATATGCGACTTTAGAACTCGCATCCTATTACATATGCGAGTTCTATAGTTTCCTATGGGAAAACATCTGGATGCGATTTTCAGTGTGACTGAAAATCGCATCTTTTAAATGTGCAAATTCACGGGAAAAAATGCGCTTTTTCCCGCGAATCGCACCCTATTACATGTGGGATTTTTAGATAAATTGCGATTTTGGCCGTTTTGGACCAAATATCGCAAAAGTCTAAAAATCCCACCCTATTACATTTCGCCCTTAGGCTTCATGCAGTTGCTTCCTATGGACTCAACAAAAGTCTCAATTATTGGGATTTCCTGTGCATCATCCAATTCTTCCGCTTACAACCACCTTAATGCCTACACTTATTTATCATTTAAACTGTTACAGATTAGGTCGTCTCTCCATATATTCTATTTAACCTTCTATTCCCCGAAATACATTTGACACTAATCTGTCACAATTCCTCCAAGTACAGCCTCCACCCCACTTGATTATGTACGATATGCAATTTTTTGCACTATTGGAGCTGCCATATATGTTGTACCCCCTAATTGTATTCACATACACTAAATATCACAGCAAATTATTTTGGACATCTCCATCTTGTTCTCAATACAAATAATGGTTAATTTGTGCTACTCAATAAATTTCTATACTCGGAATTGTTAATGACCCGTAGGCAACTATCATATGTGGACCCTAATATGGATTACCTTAAACACTCAGAAAACGCTGTATGGTCAGACTTTCTGCAATTTAAGTGTCCTGGTACTTTGGACCCTCTCTAAAAGGCGAAGGGCCCTGTTACTCCACATCCATCTCAGAGCCAAAAGGCCTACTGAGAGCAAAGGGTCTTTAGGTCCTGCCCTTGCTGAAGCTCACTGGAACACCTTGAATAGGCCTTGAAGGGCCTTCAGGCTTCCCTCTGCCTCACAACTCGGGGTCACCCCTTTCTTCTCAGGGTTGGCTGCACTTCCCTGTAACAAAGTTTTCAGCTCCCCTCAAAATGAGAGTACCACAGGAACAAGGAGGGGAGGCAGCCCATCAAGGTCTTACCAAAATATCCACAACATGTGACAAACACACAGGAAATGTGTGGTAAAGTGTAAAAACATGCAAACACATGAATGAATGAATGAATAAACAAATAAATAAAAAAAAAACAGCCAGAAGGCCTAGGAGGCTAAAAAATTGTCATAGCCCTACCCAAAATGCCAGGGCAAAAGAAAAATGGTACATCCTGAAAGCTGTTGTTCACAGTACAAAGTACCTTTTTAGTGCATAGGTGTGACCCACTAACCAGTGCATTTTCGGGCACCACCGACTCAGGAGGCACCAGTGGCATATACTCTGGCTTAAGGCTGGAGGCTCTTCAGCCCACAAACCAAGTGGTTCTCCATTCTCCACCAGGAGCCCAGTCCAACCCCCAGCATAAGAATAGATACTACACCAGGTGGTTCTTCATTCTTCAAAGATCCTGCCCAAACCCCTGTCAGAGCAGATACTGCATCAGGAGGTTCTCCTTTCTCTACTAAAGACACTATCCAAACCACCGGCAATGGGACATTATAGTACACCAGATCTTTCTCCATTCACCAGAAGGGACTCTTTACAGCCCCTGGCACAGGAACAGATACTAATTCTGGAGGTTTTCCAATTTCCACCAGTAATCCGGTCCAGACCTACTGACTTGATTCCCATTTCCCACCAAGGATTTATATCATCCCTTTAAGGAATGGATCTGCCAATTATGCAACATTAGTCAACTCAGGGGGTACCCCATTGGATGCAGTCCCTGTCAATCACATATTACTAGACCCTGGACTCATGCAGTCTCCATGCTCTGACTATTTGATGTGAGCCAGCAAGAGGCTGTCCCTAGCTATGAATCACTATTTGACTAGTGGTCCACACCCACCAGATAATTGGCTGGTTCTCCTATTTGTAACAGAAGGGCATCCCATTAGAGAACGCACACCATTGAGAAAGACCTTGGGTGAAACAGCTGGCTCTGGTGCTGCAGCCAATGCACACTCCAGACTCCGAAACTAGCCCCCCTCAGCACTACTCTAAACAGGTATATTTCCTTTTTTTCTGGCACCATACAAACAACAGGGATCACTGAGAACTCACAGTGCTCATACAGGAACTGCATCATTGCTGTCTTTCACTTTTGGATTAACCCCTACAGCACACTTATCCCTATTCACTGTAGGGATCTGCAAATAGAGGGTAGTAGCAGTATTTATGAAATCCCACTGGACTCCTGCTGCTATTTATTCTTCTACAGCAATCAATACCGTATCTAGAAGAGGGTTCTGTATAACAAATTTCTTCTCCCTATATTATTCCTTGTTACCTTTAAATGGAGTTGCTGGATACCTTTTTTGATGCTGGATTACTTCCCTATATACAGTCATTTTCTTTGATGCTTAATTTTCAGAAATACCATACTAATCAATATTCACATATTGGGATCTTATTTTATCAACATGGTACTGATGGTGGACTGCTACCCAAATAACTTTACTATTTATATTAATGGTCAGCATTCACGCATTGTGATTCTATATGTTTTCCAATTGTGTATAAACCTGTTCTTGCATTATGCTTGTTTTTATTAATTTTTTGGGTGGGGGGTTATAACAATATTTTCGCTACTGTAGTATGAGTGCCCCAACCAAGAAAGTGCCACACTGTATTCCAGCATAAGAAAGGCAGAACCAGTGCAGTGACTTTTAACACAGGATTACCCATAGCCGTTCCGTAACAGAATATACAGCTTAGCTAGCATAGCATTCACAGGAGTACAGTATCACAGGCAAGTAGTATCATGTAGTATCTAGCACAGAGAGTGATGCCAAAGCTGCATTCTCCCAGCTCTCACTTTCTGAGGTTAAAAAAGTTAACCCTCTCCTCAAATATGGGGCATTATGGGACATTCTGCCACATAAACATACAGATATGTTCAACTTTTTGAAAAACATTAATTTATCTTATTTTTTAAAACCTAGGCAGCTAATGTCTGTCTGCTTTTGTGATATAACATGGATAGACGTTGAATGGTCTACTGAAATCATTGAATAGTTGTGTGGTCGGATGGAAAAGTGTTAAGTATTTGTAGCACCGCTTGAGTTGGACTAACAGGTTGGATTACATTGGCATGGTGTATGGACAGGTTTACTTGGAGTCTGTCTCCCAAGCTCTCTAGCAAAACATAGTATTGCATTGTTTCCCTGCAGCATGATTCGCTGCCTTCAGGGGTTGTCAGGCCACTGCTTATGTAATTTGTAGTTCTTGAACGTTTCAGATGTGCTGCTCTTCCTTGTCTATTCTGTGGCCAAGTGTCAGGTCACCATTCTGGTTTGTTCCTGACACCTGCCCACTCTTTGCTGGGTCTTTAATCATATCTCCCAACTTTGGGCATCGGGGAATCGAGATTTGCTGCGCATCAGGCATATCCAAAAAGGGGGTGGGGCCTCAGGAGGGATGGGTATGACCTTGGATGAAAGGGGTGTGGTCTAGCACTGTAACCCCCATCTTTGCCATTTTGGGGGGCGTGCCCAGTGCTCAGAGAGCATCTGGGAAGTTGACTGCTGTGCTTGCTGAGCAGCGGTGATTACTCCAAGCGGGACACTGCAGTCATAGGTGGGACAGCAGGACAGTGTCCAATGAGCAGGAGTATCCTGCTATATACAGTTGGGGCGTATTTATTAATGTTTCTTGTGGTGGTCTTTTGTTCTTGTGTACTTCTAATATCTGCCTTGCTTGTCAGCAGTGTCATCTGCATTCTTTAAAGTTTCTGCAAGATTTCCTGATTCTTGTTCCATGGCTTTGTTCCGTTGTGTAGGTTGTTTATGTGGCTGCCTGTATTTTAAAGCAGTAATTATTTACAAGGCAAAAAATTACATTGGTCCGTCTGCGTTCCTTAAGTCAAAGATTCATTTAATAAACAAATATCATCAGGCCCAAGATCCACATATGAAACATCTTCCTTCTTGATGGTACAAGCTGAAAGATGGAAGAAAAGTAGGGGGAGTCTCAATATCTATTAAACCATTATAAATCTGCCCTACAAATAGCATTTCTCTCTTAAATATGTAAATGTATTTGCCAGATGACAAAATCTACACTTTTACCCATAGACTTCATAATCCTGCTAAATCATAAAATACATTTGCTTTAATCGGTGACCACTCTTTACTAAAAAGGATATACAACATACTGTAATATCTACTATATAGAGTTTTTTCCCTAAAACAATCACTAATTCACACTGCCAGTTTTGTGGATGGTAAGAAACACAAAGGACCACCCAGTGTACTCTGTTATTTCCGCTTAAAGTTTCTTAAAATGCTTTATAAGTGTTTAAAAGTCTTTGTCAAAAATGAGATGGTCTCTTGGTTTGTAGAGCAACTAGTTGAAATAATTCCCTACTGGAAATATCATGTTCTGCAGAAGTGGCATAGCAACAGTCCCCGCTGTGGCTTGGAGGTGCTGGGTGACTTGTGGACGATGGGGGTACTTTGCAGCAGAGAGGAGCCACCGACCTAAGGAGCAGAATGTGGGAGAGATGTCTCTCCCAAAATTTCTGAAGAGACAATTATTAAGGATGCTAGTGGAAGTGGTGGTCATTTTAGGAGGGCCATTGTTAATAGTATTAAGGAGGCAGGCACAAAAAGTGGCCCTGCTGGGACGGTAGACCCATGGCAGCAGGTGTGTGGGATCCCCTGACGATGAGCAGGTACAATGGGGGTGGGGCACCAGAAAGTTGTTTTTTTAGGGGGGGGGGGCAAAAATTGGTAGTTTGGCAACTGCTCTGCGGCTATACAGTATGGCACTTCTCCAGTGTATGGTGAAAACTGATGGATTCATATTTCTGTATTTGTTGTTTTTTTTACACAGTATTTATTCAGGAAGGTACCCAGTTTCTCAAATTCAACAGTTTATCTTGTGGTAAATGTTACTTAGCAGACACCACCTTATAAAAATTCTGTGTGTGCATTTATGTGCCTGAGTGAGATGATCTTGTTCACACAATGAACACAAATGTGCTCCCACTGATCAGTATCTTCAAATATGGGTTTGCCTTTCACCTGGCATTTTTTTTGTTTCAAGGTAGACATCCAACCTGTAAATCCTTTGAAGATTACCCCTAGCTGTGATGAGTTATCGGGCTGTGGCTGGTTCTTGTGCAGTTATTGGGCCAAAAATTAATTAAGTGGAAGGTGATAAAACCAGCTTCTAACTGTCATTTTCTAACCTAGTCTCTAACATGGTAGTTAGGAGCTGGTTGGCTGGTGCATTATCATTGGCCACTTTATCAATTTTGGAAGCTTTGTGCATCTGACCCATTTTCTAAAAATACATAAGGCCAGAGGCGGATTGGGAACTAAAAGTGGCCCTGGAAAACTTGTAGAAGTTGCCTCACATGGGCGTCACTAAATCAAAACAGGTGGGGAATAGTACATCGCTGCACCTGTGTGGAAACTGTTGCTTTCTTTTTTTTTTTTTAAAGATATTTTATTAAATTTTCACATAAGAGAAAATACAATCATTACGGTCAAAATGATCCACATTCAAAAAATACAATTCTGTCATTAGAAATTAGTCTAAAATAATAGACTTGCAAACAGCAATAAAGTAATGATTCATTGAGCGCTTTGTTTACACACTTTAAACTAAAACAAGTTTTAAGAAATGGGGGGGGGGGGGGAGCGGACAAAAGGGACACACATAGGGGGAAGAAAAATATAGCGAGTAGGGGGAAGCTGTATAAGCATACATTAATGATAACAAAGTTATTACTAAGAACAGAAAGATATCTTATCACTTAAATACTTAGATCAATAGGTAACATCATACTCTGGTGGAAATCTGTCGAAGTAGGTTCCAGGTGGTATTCTCAAACAGTTTCATTATATGGTCTTGGGTCTGCTTATCTAATATATTAATAAAGAACTCCCATTTTTTATAAAAATTTTCAACTCCGGACTCAATATCGGGAATAGTTGAGCGTCTATCACAATATAAAACCTGCAGTAATTTTTGTTTTACTTCTGCAAGAGAAGGGGTAGATCTCCGAGTCCAGTGAATTAGAATTGCTTTTTTTGCAACAGTGATAATTACAGCTAATATACGTAATTTAAACTTTTTATCCTGACCCAAGTTCCAATTTTTAAAATTCCCACAAATACATGCCAGGGGATCAGGAGACAGATGGGTGGAAAACATAGTATTAATAAATTGTACAATTTTGTGCCAGAATTTTTTGATTTTTCTGCATTGCCAAATACAGTGAATAAAATCAGCATGAGATTTTTTACATTTGATACAGGCACCAGTTTCAAGAGCGTTCATATATTTCCTTTGTGCAGGGGAGATGTAAGCCCTGTGTAGCATTCTAATATGGACCTCTTGTAGGTAAGAGGATTGTAAATATTTTAGTGTGGGTTCATACTGAGACAGGAGATCTGACTGCAATCTTATTTCGGGAATATCTGTCATCCATTTATGTGTGGTTAGGGACCAACTGTCAGAAGCCAACAGAGAAACTAATGGTATATATAGTGTACTAATTTTGTACGGAATGATAGATAAAAGTTTGAGAAAGGAGAGGAAAAGGATTGCTGTGTTATCAGTTGAAGCAGGAGTAGGCAGGGACCTAGCATAATGTCTGACTTGGAGATACATGTAAAAGTTATGGTTAGGGAGACTGTAGGTAGACTGAAGGTCCGTGAACGGGCGTAAAATGCCTCCTGGGTCAAAAAATTTTGCAATTGATGCCAAACCCTTCTCTTTCCATTGGAGAAATGTTATATTGGACAGTGATGGAGGGAAGGCTGGGTTGCCCCATAACGAGACATATGGAGAATAAAGAGGGCTACAATGGAATTCCTTATTGATAGTTTTCCAGGCATGGTAGGTATCTGTAAACAGTAGGTGTTCCCTAATAAAAGTAGGTAGCTCCGACCATTTAGAGTGTAACAAACCATTTGGTGAGTATGGGGAAAATAATGCCGAGTCTAATTTGTAGTCTGTAAACGAGCTAGTTCCGAGCAACCAATCACTGATGTATCGAAAAAATATGGCGTTGGAGTAATGAGCTAGATCAGGAAAGCCCAATCCTCCTTTCTGCCGGGGTAATATCAATTTAGCATAGGCTATTCGAGGTCGTTTCCCCTGCCACAAAAACCGGGAGAGAAGAGAGTTCAATGTCTTCAAATCTTTGGTCAGCAACTTTATCGGTATCATCTGCATTATGTAAAAAAGCTTTGGGAACAGCACACTCTTTATGGCTGCTAGTCTCCCTAATAGGGAGATGGGCAAGGACATCCAATTATCTAAGTAACTTTTTATATTATTTATCATAGGGGTGAAATTTAATTTATAGAGCTCCGATAAGTCAGAGGGGATGTGAATACCCAAATACTTAATGGACTTATCCGAGATGTGGAAAGATTGGAGAACAGGTAGTGATTGAAAATAGGATGGAGTCCCCTGTATTGGAAGAATTTCCGATTTGTCTAGATTAACTTTGTAACCAGAAATCACGCCGAAGGAGGCGATTAGGTCAAGGACTGCAGGTAAAGAAGGGTACTTGTTTCCTATCTGGGCGCCTGCTAAGTTAATTGCGCACCATGCTATTCTCCGTAGAGAAATCTGATCGCATCTCATCGTACACATACACGATATTGAACGATGCGATGCGATGCGATGCGATGCGATCCGATTTCCCATAGGAAACAATGTTAAATGGATCAATTTACCCAAATCAGCATAGGGAAGAATGGTAAATGGGCCAGAAACCCCAAAAAAACCCAGAGAGCAGTGGAATGTCCCCCCAAAAGTAGTTGACGCCACCCCGCCATCAACGTGAACCCGAAGCGTGGCGAGCGCAGCGAGCCCGCGAGGGGCGGCGGTACGCGTCCTCCGACCTTTTCATGCCCTACTATCCACTAGGGCGTGGAGTGAGAATAGAATAGTGTGGCGAGCGCAGCGAGCCACCGAGCCCGAAGCGTGGCGAGCGCAGCGAGCCCCGCGAGGGGACGCGGATACCTTCACAGGTAAACGCGTCCCTTCGCGGGCTTCCCAGGTGTCCGCGTCGCCATGGACACCTGGGAAGCCCGCGAGGGGACGCGGATAACTGTGAAGGTATCCGCGTCCCCTCGCGGGGCTCGCTGCGCTCGCCACGCTTCGGGCTCGGTGGCTCGCTGCGCTCGCCACACTATTCTATTCTCACTCCACGCCCTAGTGGATAGTAGGGCATGAAAAGGTCGGAGGACGCGTACCGCCGCCCCTCGCGGGCTCGCTGCGCTCGCCACGCTTCGGGTTCACGTTGATGGCGGGGTGGCGTCAACTACTTTTGGGGGGACATTTCAATGTTCAGGGGTGTTTTTGGCCCATTTACTATTGTTCCTATGATAATTTGGCTAAATTGAGCCATTTCACATTGTTTCCTATGGGAAATCAAATCGCATCGCATCGCATCGCATCGCATCGTTCAATATCGTGTATGTGTACGATGCGATGTGATCAGATTTCATTACGGTGCCGTACGTAGAAAACCTGGGCGCCCAGATAGGAAACAAGTACCTAAAGAAGTCTCAGGATTAGAGAGATACAGTATCATATCATCTGCATAAAGGGATACCTTAAGTGAGTATGATTGAATATTAATGCCTTCGATTAGGGATGAATTGCGTATAGCAATTGCTAATGGCTCTATTGCGATGGCAAATAACAGAGGGGATAGTGGGCATCCTTGTCTAGTGCCTTTAGAAATATTAAAAGGTAAAGATATCGAGCCGTTACATGACATTTGAGATAATGGCGCGTGATAAAGGGTACGGAGAATAGTAATGAAGCCAGGGGAAAAGCCAAATTGAGCAAGTGTTGTGAAAAGGTAATCCCATTTTATTAGATCAAATGCCTTTTCGGCGTCAAATGAGACTATTAGTTTAGGAGAGGTAAGGGATGAGTGTTTAGAATAGTGTATCGCTCCCAATAGCCTCCGCACATTTACTACAGAATGCCGCCCCAGAATGAAGCCTGTCTGGTCGGGATGGATAATCTGAGGCAAGTACTGTTTCAGGCGATCCGCTAAAATTTTTGTAAATAATTTATAATCATAATTAAGTAAAGAGATAGGTCTGTAGGACCCAGGTAGAGATAGATCTTTGCCCGGCTTGGGGAGTAACCTGATGACTGCGGAATTAAAGTAAAGTGGTATTGTATGAGAGAGAATAATATTGTTATAAAAGGCCACCAAGCTCTCCCCAAACCGAGGCAATAAAATTTTATAGAACTCTGCAGACAGACCATCTGGACCAGGGGCCTTTAGGGTTTAGATTGCTGAATTACCCTCGTGACTTCTTCAATCGTGACGGGAGCTTCTAATCTTTGTGAGAACTCTTCCGGTAGTTGTGGCAGGGTGGGAAACACCCAAGGGTTTGGGGGTAAGTTCATAGTGGAAGTGGGGTCTGTATGAACAGATTCAGAGTAAATTTTGGAATAAAAATTCTTCATCACATCAGTGAGTTGGTCGCTCGAAGTCGTCATAGAGCCATCTACATTGCGTAGGGGGTGGACTAACATTGAGGGTTGAGTCCCTCGTAATAAATTGGATAAGAGTTTGCCAGTTTTATTCCCATATCTATGAAATCTAAAAGTAGAGGAAAAAAGGTAACGGTCACTTTTAGTCTTTAAGAATTCATCAAAATGTATTTTTGCTGTGTTATAACCTGTTTTATTTATCAAAGTGGGGGCTGATTTAAAGGTCTGAAATGAATTAGTTAAGTTGGATTGTAACTCAAGATATGAAGTGGACATTTTCTTGTTTTCTGCGGCCACATATGAAATAATAACACCTCGAAGGACCGCTTTACCAGTCTGCCAAAACAAGGAAGGATCAGTGACCTCACAATCTGAGTTTGCATTTTTAAAATCCATCCAAGCAGCATCTAATTTGTTTCGGAAGGATATGGATTGGGAAAGATATGTAGGAAATTTCCATAATCGGAAAGGGCCTTTATTTACGTTAGTTTGAAGTGTTATCCACACTAGTGCATGGTCTGAAAGACAAATTGGCTCGATGGTGACTTCATGTATATTAGGGAAAAGAGAGGTGGCTACTAGAATGTAATCAATTCTAGAGAGGGTTTGATGGGCTGCTGAGAGACAAGTATAGTCTCTCTCCATTGGGTTAACGGCTCTCCATGCATCTACCAAATGAAGTTGTTTGGCCAACGCAGGAACTCCTAACTTTGGTAGTGTGTTGGGTGATTTCTGTGAGGAAGATTTGTCTAAAATGGGAGAAGAGACAAGGTTGAAATCTCCTAATAAAATCAGTGGAGCAGAGGTATGGGTTATTAGTTTGGAGAACAATGTAGAGAAAAATGATTTTCTATAGACATTTGGGGCATATACGGTACATAATATATAAGGTTGATCCTCAAGAGTCATCTCAGTGATTAGATATCGACCCTCCGGGTCTGCATCGATTGAAGAGACCGAAATTGCCAAGTTCCGTCTAACTAATATTGCCACCCCGCGGGATTTGGAATTGTAAGGAGCAGCCGCTAATACCTTCCATCCCATCATTTGCAACTTAAGAGTTTCCGCTGCTGTTAGGTGGGTTTCTTGGAGACAAGCTATGTCTAGTTTCTGTTTAGTAATATACGTAAGCAATTTCCGTCTCTTGGCGGGGGAGTTAACGCCCCTCACGTTCCAAGTACCTATTTTAACAGTCATCTAAGTGATGGGGGTGCTGTATGAAAACCAGGTAATAACATTGATACCAGTACCGCTAAATCTTAGATTAATAAAAGAAGGGGAATGGGCAGAAACATATGGAAGGAGACAGACAAACAGACAGGGGAAAAACAATAAACAACCTGAATAGGCCTGGGAGTATAACTCCGGCCTGAATTTAAACATAGTATATAACGTAAATATCACAAAGTAGCATACAATCCGGGAGTTGGGCTTTCTAACCTCGGACATAATGATTACGTTCGAAGTAAAAGAAGGTCCCGGCCCTAGTCATCTAATGCATCATGAAAACAATATAAAGTAACAGAACACACTCTATAAACAGGATTCCGCAACTAATTATCAGTAGAGGGAATCAGTTGGTATAATGAGATTAGCTAGATTCTCAATATTAGTATTACAACTACAAGAATTTCAGTAAACATTTCTATCCTCAGTGTTTAAGCAACATAAATTGGACTAGTAAAATTAAACCTTAGGTAGTAAAACAGTTATATATAGTAGAGAACTTGCGGCACTCAATGGGCATCTGAAGGTGGATCTGAGATATCCTGGGAGAAAGAAGCTGAACGTCTCTCATCTTTCAAAAAGGCCTCAGCGTCTGCTGGTGTATTAAAGTCATTATAGGCAGTTCCATTGAAAATTCTGAGCTTGGCAGGATATATCAACGCAAATTTTCGCTGGTCAGTCACCAGGCGGGAGCAGATTGGGGAAAAGGCCTTCCGAGCCCGAGACAGTTCCACTGAGAAATCTTGAAACAGGAACAATTTGGATGATTCCCAAATGATGTCTTTTTTGTTTCTCGAGGCAGACCAAATGGCTTGTTTATGAAGATAATTAAGGCAACGGAATAGGACAACTCGGGGGCGGTTGGGTGTGGTAGGAGAGTGTTGTCCTACACGATGAACTCTTTCGATTATCAGGTCCCGACATTCAGCTTCGATGTTTAGAAGTGTAGGCAGGGTATTTCGTACGAAATGAGCCAAAGCCGTTCCTTTGATTGATTCTGGTAGGCCCACCAAGCGGATATTGTTCCTACGAGAACGGTTTTCAAGGTCGTCGACCTTATTCCATAACTGGTAATTGCTTTTATCCAATCTGGGGACTGTTTGCTTAAGGTGCGACACATCGTGGAACATTTCGCCTACTCTGTGTTCCGTTTCTTCCACTCTATGCGTAAGGTGTTGTAGTTGTGAAGTTATGTCCGCTACAGCTTTAGTCAGTAGTGGACCCATGGTTGCTTTTATGGCCTCCACTACATCGTTATAAGTAACATAAGAGTCTTGTGCAGCAACTGATTTTTTTGACGCCGGTGATAAGGCTGTAGTTTCTGAATCGGATGTCATGTTGGGGTCAGCACGTCGTTTCTCCTGACGTTGCTGAAGAGGTTGTGCTTGGTTAGGGGTAGACCGGAACTTATCCATATGTGTGGCAGTAGGAATCAAAATTATTCAATATAATGAAGTGAGTGTCAGTTTCAGAGTGTCACTGAGATGATGATCAAGGCGGGACCTTGTGGCGGGGTGCCTAGTACATTCTATCAAGTTTTTGCATGCGAAGCTTGTAGATAGGAATTTCTGTGAATTGAGTCAGGTAGAAATATATGAAGAGACTCGAGACCATCTGTAGGTTGTATCCTGACCTGCAGGCCCACAAATTGTCACAGCTCGCAGAGTGGCCAGCACTGCCCTAATAGGGTTCAGTGATGATTCATACAATGTATATGCAATGCTAGTCTGGATCACAGAGAATTCAGGGGGGGACTGGTGGAAGATGACAGGATCCACTTGTAGCTAAGGACCAGGGAAGGAGAACACTGCTGTAATATATAATATAAATTGCTGGATGCACAGAAGGATAGATTATGAGCCTGTATCAATCCCCAGGCAGCTGGAGTCCAAGCTGAGAGAGGTAGGTAAGGTATTATAGGGATTGAGCAGGTTATAAAACGCTGTAACACAAATCCAGTGACTGTCTAATGTGACAGAGTGAAGTAAAATGGCCGCCGCTGCTGCAGAGGTACAGTCACTGAGAGGCAGCTAAATCAGATCCCCCCTCACTTCTGTTAGGTATTGATATTATCAGGGAGCCTTGGTAGGGCCCCCGGAGGTAGGGGAGAGGCAGGGGGGAGAGCTAATATCTTTAGGTACCTTTTTTGCGGCTCCGTACGTCCGCGGACGCCGCTCCGGAGCTCAAATCCCGGCGAGGCCTCAAAATTTAGGTCCCGGCTTCTCCCGGCGGGTAGGCCGCAACCTGCAGAAACGTCTGGAGACGTTCCCCGGCTCCGCAGCTATCCCCGGCGGGTGTCCCCGGTGTCCAGCTGTCAAGTACCAGCCGTCTGGGGTGAGATACAGCAGGGGGTCAGCTGCAAGAGGGTGAATTGTGGCCCTCAGGTGCAGAGCTCCTAAATCAAGCAGCTACTCCGGGTCCCGGTCAGGCCACACCCCGAAACTGTTGCTTTCAATATTTTTGGCAGTCTATTGGCCCCCCAGACCTTTAAGCTGCTATGACAAACCTCAAACCTCCACATTTCAAATATCATACCTTAGACTGAATCCAGAGATCAGTAGATTTGATTGAGTTAGTGGACACTAGGGCCAACCCACTGCAATGCTAACATCAGCAAGGCCATCCCTGCTCTGTGGCCTTATGCTATAATCCTTGTACACCCAATCTACAAGTGCAGATGCACAGCTCTCTGTGTCGGACCAAGGCCATCATTGCCTCTGAAAGATTTGACCTGCTAATGCCATCCTGTTGTACCACAGAAGAGAAGAGGATGGAGAAGCTCAGCCGCTAAGATCAGCCGACAGACACTGCACAGCCAGAAGACAGGATTGTAAGTTAGAGGGTAATGTGCTGTGGAAGGTTTAGGGCGGTATTCAATGAGCCTGATTCGCCATGTTTTTATGGCGAATTTGTGCTGTTTGGCGAATTTTTGACTAAAACGGTGAATCACCCTATTAAATGACCAGATGGCGAATACATTTGAAGGTTTTTTTCGCCATGATTCACCGAGTAGCAATCGCTATCTTTTTATGGTGAAGTGGAATGTGAACTTTTAAAATAAAGTGTTTTGTTTTTTACATTTGGTGTCAAAAAATCAGGAATTTTATTCTGAGGAGGGGCATGCTATTTTTATTCATGTGCTGTAAGCACATGAATATATATTTAATTTAAAAAAAAAATATATATATTTTTTTACACAGCAGCCAGCAGGGGGCGCCGGAGCCGAGCCGCTCATTAGATATTCATATATTCACTGCACCCGATCGTTACATATGCACGATCGGGTGTAGTGAATATACCCGGTCCCCTGCTGGCACCCCCGGGGGGCAGCCTGTGCTGCCTGGCACCCGGGGAGCCCACCTCCCCCCCACATACGCTCTGGGGCAGGCAGAGAGACTTCCATCTCCCTGCCTGCCACCGTCCTCAGGCTCCCTGCGGCGTTTGCCGCAGGAGCTCATATTCGCTCGTTGAATACCGGAGCCGGCGAGGCTCCGAAACGTGGCGAAAGTGTAGCGAATCCTAAACAGGATTCGCTGCACCTCGCCGGTATTCACATTGAATACCGCCCTTAGTGTCTGGAGTGACAAAGGATCCAGGCGGGATGCAGGGAGCATGAGGATGGAAGGGACCCAGGAGGCATTAGGTTGGAGGTAACACAAGTCAAGACATACTGTGGCATTTAGGGGTGGAGGTACCTCTCTTCAAGACTGGGTGGGGGGGGGGGGGTTTCCTCTGTTTCAAAAGTGTGATAGGTCCAAGGTCTACATTGTGATGAAAATTAGGGATGTGACTCACTTGGCTGATCTATCCTGCTAGGCCATGCCCCTTGTAGTGAGACCATGAGCCTTTTCTGGGAATGCTCTGGAAGCCTCCGCTATTGACCTCCACAACTTCCCCTATCATAGTGACATACCTCTTTCACATAACAGTAAACATAAACAAACTTACACAAGGCAATGACTAAAAAACAGGGCACTGCAAGAATTAATCAAAACAGTATTCAATGACAGTAATGTCTTAGATATCCCACTACTGACAACTTTTTCCAGGTGGGCTCTTAGAACAACGTAATCAATGACAAATAGCACATAATTAAGTAAAGACACACAATCAGATTTAGAAAGATTTAGGGAGCCCATTCCCTTTTCTACCAAAAAAGCCTAGAATAAGATTAGTGAAGCAGCTTTGATAAACATCCTACTGCATTTTGAGATTCCAGCAAGCCATTGACTTCCAAAATAATGGGGCAGATGTATTAAGCCTTAACAAGAGATAAATGCAAGGGTCATAAAGAGAGATAAACGTCCAGCCAATAAGCTCCTTACTGACTTTTTTCAAACACAGCCTGTAACATAACAGTTGGCAGGTGATTGGCTGGACATTTATCTCTCCTTATCACACTTGCATTTATCTCTTGTTAAGGCTTAATACATCTGCCCCAATGTATGATGTGCTTGTTTCAAATTTTTAAACAATGCAAAAAAAAATAAGCAACTGGTCATAGATGGGGCAGATCAGTGGTTGAAGTGGAAATTTTGAAGTAGGGGTAAGGAAAACCAAAGGCTGTAGTTAGGTACGCCAAAGGCTCTCACTCTGAAAAAGGGGCACACCATATACCATTTATACACATTATGCAACACAATAGTAGAACCCCTTATACTATCTAGTACTTGTGTCCCTTAAACATTATGCCACATGGAATAAGCCAAAGGGATGCAG
Source organism: Crinia signifera (assembly GCF_055691185.1). Lineage (NCBI taxonomy): Eukaryota > Metazoa > Chordata > Amphibia > Anura > Myobatrachidae > Crinia > Crinia signifera. The sequence continues at coordinate 44,237,345 of NC_139219.1, forward strand.
GGACAGAGAGTGACAGTGGGGACGCAGGGACAGAGTGACAGCAGGGATGCAGGGACAGAGAGAATGCAGATGCCATTTGTTGGCTGAAGCACTATAGCAGGCTATTTACTTTGCAAGTCTACCATGGGTCCAGCAGCGGCGGGAGTGAGAGCCGGGCGCTTCCCACATGGGCGAGGGTGTCAGGGAGAGAAACAGGGAGAAAGAATGATAGAGGGTGTCAGGGAAGAGAGAGGGGGTGTCAGGGAGAAAAAGGGTGAGAGATGGAGTAAGAGGGTGTCAGGGAAGAGAAAGGGGGAGAGAGAATAAGTGAGAGATAGAGAGAGAGGGGTTATCAGGGAGAGAAGGGGGAGAGAGGGTGTCAGGGAGAGGAGGGAGAGACAGGGAAAGAGAGAAAGGGTGTTATGGGGACAGACAGATTGTGTCAATGAGACACAGGGAGTGAGAGGGTGTCGGAGTGAGAGAGGGTCTGGGTGAAAGACACCGCCAGGTAGGGACTGTGAGAGAGAGGAGAAGTGTGGGGAAAGTGGTGGGGAGGAGAGAGCAGGGGAGACAGTATTTACATAAACAGTATAAATACATTTGCTCCCCTTGCATTGCAACATGGCGTGTTCAAGACACAAAATTACTTGATGTTTTGTTTTTCTGTATCTAGGAGGATTTTTGCTATTAAATGGCAATAACGTGTCATGTACATGTATTGTAATGGCTTAATGTGAATTCAGTATTGAATCCCGGCGGTCGGGATCCCGGCGTTCAGAATCCCGACGCCGGAATCCCGACAGCCGAAATGCCGACAAGGGGGGGACGTGGATCGCCCCCCCTTGCGGGCTCGCTGCGCTCGCCACGCAGCGGGCCCGGTGCCTCGCTACGCTCGGCACACTAATTTATTCTCCCTCCAGGGGACACCCCAGGAGGGAGAATGTGTCGGCATTTCGGCGGTCGGGATTCCGGCGTCGGGATTCTGAACGCCGGGATCCCGACCGCCGGGATTTTAACTGCATCCCCTTAATGTTGCATATAGTGAGCCTAATTAAGAGATGTATGTAAGATTGAAAGTAACCTCATCTAAAAAATTTCCACAAATTTCCATGTGCTGAATCGTGCTATGTGTATCTCCAGGTGTCCGATGCCTCTGGCAAACTTCCCTTCAGCCATGAAATGGGGATACATATATAAGAGAACCATCTTGTGGCAGTGTCCTGAGCCATAGGTATAGCTGTAAGTACTAATGTTAAGATTGATGGCTGCTCTCGCTTACAGGGAAAAGTTGGGGCGGTGCGATTCGTACAGTATGTATCAGGACACGCATGTAGTCACAATGGCTATCCACCTGCATTCGGAATCCGACAGTCGATAAACCTGCGTGCCATTCATATGCAGGCCAAATGTGAGTTTTAAACTACTGTGTAGATACTATATATAACCCCTTCATCCCCAATGCCTAAAATTTCCATGGAGACTTGGGTTATTTGCATCATTAAGCACAGCATATACATGCAACCCCTAGCTATTTTCCTTTGGTAACACATGGGACTTTCTCCTGTCATTGTCTTCCCCTATAGCACCCCATTTTTTTTTTTTTGTATTAGTGACAATTGTCTGGGAAGCACTCTTCTGCCCCTAGGTCTTACTTGGGATTGGTATTGATATACCTGCAGTCAGAATCCCAACTCTAAACCACTCTTCCCGCAGCCTAACTGTATACCATCGAATTGTATGGCATTGTATGCCATTGTATCGCATATATAATGGTATGCGATTTAAAATTGTATAAGCACCCTAATGGAGGCTTACAATGTTAAATGCACCCCCACGCCACCCACACTTTGAACGTGAACCCAAAGCGTGGCGAGCGGCGGCGGTACGCGTCCTACAAGCTTTTCATACCCCCACTATCCACGTCGGCGTGGAGTTGATTTTATATAGTGTGGTGAGTGCAGCGAGCCTCCGAGCCTGAAGTGTGGTGAGCACAGCGAGCCCTGCGAGGGGACGCAGAATACAAGTAAAGTAATACATGTCCCCTCGCGGGGCTCGCTGCGCTCGCCACGCTTCGAGCTTGGTGGCTCGCTGCGCTTGCCACACTATATACAAACAACTCCACACCAACGTGGATAGTGGGGTTAAGGAAAGGTCGTAGGACGCGTACCGCCGCTCCTCGCGGGCTCACTGCGCTCGCCACGCTTCGGGTTCACGTTCATAGTGGGGGTGCATTTAACATTGTTAGGGTGCTTATACAATTAAACATCGTATAGGGGGCTTATACAATTTTAAATCGCATCGCAGTGCATCGGGTGTATGGCATGCGATTCGTATATATGTAGTGCAACCAAATATTGTGGGAGCCGTGCTAGTACACAGCCTAACCCTAGACTTTCCCCTAGTGCCTAACCCTAACCATTCTCTCCCACAGCCTCTCCCTAATCATCCCCAACTGCAAACTTACCCTAATTTCCCCAACCGCAGCCTAACTCTAACCTTCCTCCTAGTGCCTAACCATCCTTTCCCGCAGCCTAACCCTAAATAGAATCTGAATCTGCAGGCTTACGGTGCTGGAGCAAATAGCTCTATCAGTAAGGAGTCTGCCTCCAGTAAGACAGGTGACAGGATCTAGGGATTAGGGGTTTGGTATTAATCGCTGGTGGTTGGGAGAACCGCTGACCTGTCTCACTGGAGGCAGACACCTTACTGATGGTTATTTGCTCCTGTAGAGTAAGCCTGCCAATTCTGACTATGTATAATTGTTAGTTGAAACCATTATCATTAGGCAGAGCTCTGTAGTGGAGTATTCTGTAGCATTCTTCCTATGTGGGAGAAAATATCTCTATCTCAGTAAGGTGTCTGTCTCCAATGAGACAAGTCACAGGCTCTAACCCTGGGTATGACTGCTAAGCAATGTATGTGCTTCAAATAAATGTGCTGCAATATATAAAGTGGTGTGTGAGACTGTGTGTGTGTGTGTGTGTGTGTGTGTATGTATGTGTGTGTGTGGGGAGGGGGCACCAATATTTATCTTGCATCTGGGCAACTGGGACAAACTTGCGCCACTGAAAAAGCAGCTCTGTAGAAGGGAATACACACATTTCAAACTAATGTAAATAGAAACCTTTCAGGATATGACATCAGAGTAAAACGATGGATGTGTCCTCTCTGCAGTGGGACATAACATGCACAATAGGCTGCAGAGGGGTCACCTTAGGTAATGTCCCTTAAAGTCCCTGACATGATTTCATACTCTACTGCAGTTACAGTAATATCAACAGGATAACATCATATGAACAGCTGGCTCCCTTTATCTTAATGCAGTCATGCAAAACATGTAATTCATAGTAAGTAGCTGTTGCAATCAAAATATTTGCAATTCGCATCCATCTTCATAATGGGTCCATTGTTTGATTCTCAGCAGGAATTTCAGTACTTCAAAACCCCCGTTGTTCTGTTGTCCAGAGAAGATCAAGTTGCAAAAAATGACTTGGGCTTGTAGTGTACATTCAGAGCTATCATTTACCAACTAGTAACTCTTATCAGCACCACAGGACACGGAGATTGCAGACGACCAATAATCCAGTGCATTATGCAGGAGAGGGGAATCAATGATTACCAGAACTTTGTATTGTTTTGCCTCTCTGTACCTTGACCTAACCTGGAATATTTAAAGTGAATTTGCAGTAGGTTCACTTGCCTGCCTCAGGTAAACTTTGTCTCCTGAGAGTCACTGGTACAGGTCTGTAGATCTGGAGCTAAAGAAAGATGAATGAAGAGATTAATTCAGTGGAGCTAGAACAGAAAACAGGGCTCGATAATAATGGTTTCATCTCAGGCCAGGGCGATGAAGAAACAAAGACAGAAAGCAGGAGAAACAGCCAGACCGAAGAGCAAGCCTATGCCATTAAAATCAACGCAACTGAAGACACACTTCCTCTAAGACCTTATGCTGGGATGTCCAAAGACGTCCTTCTGCAGTTTTCTAATCAAACATGCTATAAAGTTACCCGAGAGATTCTCTTCTGGCTTATCATCATTGCCACGGTAGCCATCGTAGCTGCCACCATCAGCATCATAGCACTCTCCCCCAAGTGTCTTGACTGGTGGCAGAGCAGCCCGGTGTATCATGTCTACCCCCAATCTTTCCGGGACAGCGACAATGATGGTTCCGGTGACTTCAGAGGTAATTGCTATTTTTTAATGTTTATTTAAATAGAGGAATATTTTGTTTTTAGTAATATTACAATGTATTTAACAATGCATACAGCTATTACGGTAATTAGAATAAAGATTTTATATGAAAAAAGGGAATTGGATGTAAAATAAATCACTTACTGAGGACCGCACCCTCCTCTACCTCTGTTCTGTAGAATTCTAACATCAGAACCTGCCTGACAGTCAATATAGAAAAGTAGACTAGACGTATAGTTCTTTTTTTATTACATTGCTCATGATTCAGAGGTTAATGCATTATCAACTGCATACTTGTTGTATGCCCTGCCCCCCCCACCCCCATTCCTATTCCTAAATGTGCATGCATGCAGGTGGGAAGGGAAGGGAAGGGGGGGGGAGCAGAGCCACATTACTGCCTTGCCCCTGGTGAGAAAAATCCTGGCTTCAGCCTACAGTATGTGTTCTCATGGCACACTCCTGTGTCTGTGTATTGCAAACCACCATTTGCGAGAAGTGCCAGCTGGCCAGTCTGGCATAGGGTGTGTTTTGTTATGAAGCATCACCCTTAGTATTTGGTTAGTGCAGTTTTTCTAGCTATTAATAAAATTGGTTTAGTTGGAGACTAGGGGTATATTTACTCACGGCGCTTTATCAAAGATGCTGATTATTTAAGGCTTTGACTGATCAGTTTAAAATAGCATCAGAGATCCCTACTGAACAAACCTGATTTAACACTAGTTCCTGTTGCTTGTTTAAATCGTTAATCATTCCAAGATGCCAATGATCAGCGGCTTTGACAAACCACCATGCATTATATACAGTACCTCTATTGGGTTTATGTACTAAGTTGTGGGGGGAAAAATGTATGCTTCCTTGAATGTTTAAGCCAAAAATATTAAAGGTTAATGACTAATGGCAATGCGTAGGCAAATGTAGGGGGGGGGGGGGGTGTTTCTGGTTGCCCGGAAACCCCCTCCTCCTGGCAAGTGCCTTCAATTATGACAACAATAGCACTGGTATAGAATATGATCAATAGAGCTGCCACCACATCATGCAGTTTATGGTACAGAGCAGAGCTGCTGCACATGCCTAGTGTACCAGCTTCTTCTACCTAGGGATGCCAATCCCGGGGCATTTTTTCAATCCCGGGATAGAAAAATGTTCAATCCCGGGATTCCCGGGATCGGCATCCCTAGTTTGGAGGCGTGTAACTAATACCCACCCTCACAATGGCCGACCCGCACATTTACTTACATTGGCAGGCGGGTGGCCGGGAGTGGAGTGGGTTCGGAGGTGCACGGTGCCTCCGGGCGCATGCACCTCATCAGCAGCCAGAGAAGAAACAGGCCAGGCAGGCTGCAGGTGAAGGCGTGGGCGGGCGCAAGTGAAGGGGCAAGCGGGCGGGCAGGCGCAGGAGAAGAGGTGGGGGCGGAAAGGAGATGGAGCGTGCAGGAGAAGGGGTCATGGCAGAGTGGGCGGCATGGCCTGCGCAGCATGACCATCACGCTGCGCAGGCCACACGCTGGGGTCAGGAACAGCCGGGCAGCATCTGAATGAGTGCTCAGACGCTGCCCGGCATTAGACTGCGCATGCGCAGTCTAATCCCGAAATCCGGGGATTGGATACTCCAATCCCAGGATTCAAATCCCGGACTTTTTAGGGCCAAATCCCAGGATCCTGCCGATCCCGGGATTGGCCACCCTACTTCTACCACATTTACTGTATGTGTGGATCTGAGCCCTCAAACTTTGCAATGGACCAGAGAGCAGCTACTAGGAGGAAGAGACAGGAACCTTACCATGAAGTGGGAGATTGTGAGCTTAGAAAGTGCAGTACTGGTTCTATTATGTATGTGTATTTATTTATTATATGTTTAACCTTTTCCTGACCACTTATCTTATTTAAATGTTTGAAACAGCCTATACTATAGACCAGGGGTGGCCAAACCTGTCCTCAAGATCTACCAATGGTGCATGTTTTCCAGGCAACCTGTGGATCTGTAGTAGGAATGAATGCAGAATGCTTTAAAAAGTGACAGTTAGTAATGACTACAGCTGTGCACCAGCTAGGTAACCTGCAAAACGTGGACCGTTTGTAGATCTCGAGGACCGGTTTGGCCACCCCTGCTATAGACCATCTGTACTGTTACATATTAATACTGTATTACATTCAGAATCTAGTGCATTAAAAGAGCAATTTTCAGGACTGTTAAAACTCCCCCAGACTCCCATACTTTCTCCAATGCACTGCGGAGTGGGAGATTTTGGATTACACTTGGAAACCCCCCTCTAACAAAACCTGCGTTTGCCACTGGCAATGCCTGGGTTGTTTTGTTAGTAAAATCATTGGCCTTGTAAATATTGTGTCTTAAACATGGTAGTGACAGTGTACATCTCTGAATCTGGAAAAGTGGCAGGCTGCGATATGAAGGCTGCTATCCAAGTTCCCACACCTCACCCCCCCCTTTCCCCCCTTCATGTAGGTGAATACATATGGCAATGGCATAATATTTATTTATTTTTATTCTGGGCTGCAGAACTCAGAAGAGTTGCTGTCATTCTGGCTTCTCCCTCCAGGAGGAGGCAACTAGCTCAGGGTAGTAGGTGTGTTGCAGTTTATTGGCAGGGTGGGGCAAAAACAGGTGGTGTAGTGGTCATGGACACATCATTTTGGCCACTTCCCCTTCTATACAATGCCTAGAATTACAGGGGTGCGTGGCTAAGCTAATGTGATGTACGGTAGCACAATTTGTATCATCAGCCACCTAAGGCACCTACTTCATTCAGTACAGTAAGTGGACGGCTGGATGGCCGAATCTGGGAGACTTGCCCACTGTCCGAGGGGAATGGGAGTTCCACCTGATGTTTGGGAGCCTCCTGTACTTTCTGGTAGAGTAGGCAATGTTTAGAATGTAAGTTCTAATACTAGCAGATGAGCGACTTTCTCGGCAATGATGCGGGAGCGCGCATCACCGCTCATTGCCGGGCCATACACACTGGGCGGCTTTGAGCTGAAAGCCACCCAAACTTGGTGTTTTGAGCGGCTATCAGCTCAAAATTGCCCAGTGTGTATGGGCTTTAATTCTAACCTTTTTCCAACACTGTCATACCACATTCATATTTTCACCCCTTAGGAGTGCAAGAAAAGATAGATCACTTTGTTTATCTCAATGTGAAAACTGTCTGGGTGGCTCCTTTCTACAAATCCATACTGAAAGATTTCCAATATGCCGTCGATGACTTCCAAAAGGTTGATCCAAGCTTTGGAACCATGTCAGACTTTGATAACCTGCTTTCTGCACTACATGACAAAGGTGATATTGTATTTCTCATTCCAAACTGCTTTCCCTGGCAACGTATCTCAGTGTTATAACAGCACTTTCTTCTTATCTACTATAGGTATTAAAATAATAGTTGACCTGATTCCAAATCACACCAGCAATAAACATAATTGGTTCCTGTTAAGCAGGAATCGGACCGATAAATATACAGACTACTATGTTTGGCATGACTGTCAAATTACAGGAGGACAGGTTATACCTCCTAATAATTGGGTAAGTCTAACCAAACAGGTTTATGTGTGTTTAAATAGAGCATATAATTGCATTTACATTGTTTCTGTTGCAGATTTACGTAATAATTATTTCTTAGAATAAATAAATACATAAATAAATTTGATTTATCATATAGTTCTAGCAAAGACGTTTTTAGGACCTGAAACCGAACTAAGGGGGTTATTCTAGTTCACTCTTTCTGACAAATTCCTTCTTAGATGGACAAAACCATGTGCACTGCAGGTGGGGCAGATTTTACTTGTGCAGCGTGAATTAGATTTGGGTGGGGTTTTACTTCAAAGTGAGATCTATATTGCAGTGTAAAAATAAAGCTCTGTGCACCGGAAGATAGCAGGGTGCCAGAGATGTGCCGGCACCGCCAGCTCGCCCGCTACCCTGCCCACACCCCCGCCCGCTCCCGTCCATCTTCGCAGATGACACTTAATTGTGTAAGGTTATAAAATCAGATCAGGATGTCACAATTTTACAAAGAGACTTAAAGAAACTGGAAGATTGGGCATCAAAATGGAAAATGAGGTTCAACGTACTGTAGATCAATGTAAGGTCATGCATTTTGGGAACAGAAATCAGTGTGCAACTTATAAACTTAATGAGCTAGAGTTAGGGGAATCGTTAATGGAGATGGACTTGGGGGTGCACATTAACAATAAACTTAGCTGTAGAGCTCAATGTCAAGAAGCAGCAACCAAGGCCAACAAGATACTAGCTTGTATAAAAATAGGCATAGAGGCTAGGGATGGCACCATAATATTGCCACTATATAAAGCTTTGGTGCGGCCTCACCTACAATTCAGTATTCAATTCTAGGCACCACTCCATATGAAACTGGAGAGGGTTCAGAGAATGGCAACTAAATTGATTAAGGGTTTAGAGTCAATAGGGTATAGTTACTAAGATGGGAGTTCTATTTAAGATGGGATGTTGCTATGGGCAACCAATCAGATTCTATCTATTATCTTCTAGAAGGTGCTAGATAATTAAAAAGTGTTCTGATTGGCTGCTATGAGCAACATCCCATCTTCAACAGAACTACAGAACTCCCATCTTAGTAAATTTCCCCCAATGGGCTATGAAGAAAGGTTAGCCAGGTTAGGTATGTTTACATTGGAAAAAAAGGCGACTAATTGGGAATATGATTAACATGTACAAACAGAGGCGTAGCGAGGGCGGAGCCGGTGCAGCACAAGCTCTGTGCACCGGAAGATAGCAGGGTGCCAGAGATGTGCCGGCACCGTCAGCTCGCCCGCACCCCCGCCCGCTCCCGGCTCCCTGCTGTGTCCGGCAGACGTGCTGCTATTAAAAATTCACATCTCCCGCTGGACCGCTAGCCAATAGGAGCTTGTGCGGTCCAGCAGCCAGTCAGCTGGTGGCTGCTGGACCGCGAGCGCCTATTGGCTAGCGGTCCAGCTGGAGATATTTCTTAAGCAATTAAGAAAACACAAATCAACATCAACAGTTCGTTCTGCAACAACCAATCACAAGTTGTCTGTCAACTGCTGTCATCCTTATTTGCACCTGTCCTTGACTATTTGACAATTTGTTTTCTCCTATACTGTTCCCAAGAAGTAGTCTTACAATGTTTTCAACTCTTAGGTGAGTGTATATGGTGATTCTGCATGGGAGTTTGATGTCGCAAGGAATCAGTGCTATTTTCACCAGTTCCGCAAAGAACAACCCGATTTAAATTTCCACAATCCAGATATCCAAAAAGAAATTCTGGTAAGTGTATGTATGTATGTATGTATGTATGTATGTATGTTTGTATGTAATATATACTGTTTAAAGCAAATAATTGCAATAATTGTGTCTCTGTAGAGAGAAGAAACATATATATTGAACCCCGCCTGTAGATGTTAGTACAGAGATGTAAAAGTCAGTGCTCCATTCTTATAAGGTAGATCATGCAATTACCCAATATATCACTATAAATGCGCAGTTCACATCACATCAGCTAATAATCAGCGCATCATGGGGGTTATTCTGGTTGATTCGCAAGTCTGCGAATTTGCAGCCTTGCAAATCCACCAAACCCCACCCTCCAAATGACCGCCCACCCGCCCCCCTTCACAGCATGGGTTCGCCCCCAAAAGAAATGGTAAATTATATCCTGGGTCAGGTGTTAAGTTTCCCTTGATGCAGACACTAAGAAATGAAGGTGTGCAGTGCAAGGGAAAAGATGTTCCACAGAAAATGCAGTCACCTGAAAAGAGATTAAATTATACCTACTGTGAATCAGTGAGGTCACTGTTGCCAGTGGGTGGCGCTGGAGTGGGCAGAATGATCATTTTACCAACGTGGGCTTGATCATCTGTCAGACAACATAAAAATATATTTCTGGAATTGCAAGTCTAATAATTCAAGAGATCTCATGGTAAAAAGAATTCGGGTCCTGATTTAGCCTTGAACAGCTACGAATTCGACCCTGGAGATTATTGGATGACTGCACATGCACAGTGCCCGCAATGCACATGCGTGAGCCGCCTGTGCGAACAATGGCCAGCCATTGCTTGCCTTTTGTAAGTTGAGTGACAGGTGCCGGGCATTTGGGGGCGGCAAGCTGGAGATTTCTGGGAGTGCCTCGGAAAATAAAGGCGTTGCCCGGCTGTTGGGTGGGTGGGCCGCTGATGTCATCAGCTGTATTATGTATCTGTAGAGAAGAGATACATAACATTTTCCTTGCTTCTGACGGGGACAGCAGGGAAATAGTTTTTGAGGCGGGCAGCAGAGAATTGATCACTAAAAAGCAGCAGAGGCCATCTTGAGATTGTGACTTGAGACTGGCAGGGCAATTTGAGGTACAGTGGCAGCGGCATAACAATGCCACCGCAGACCAAAGGCGTTGCATAGGCGCATGTTCCATGCAGGTGCCATGTGGTCTGGCTGCTGCCTGTGGGGGGGGGGGGGTGTGCAAAATTTCTAGTTATGCCTCAGTGCAGTGACAGATCTCCGGTGATGACGCCTGGCAGTAACAGTAATGTTAGTACAGGCTTAGCACCGCCCCTCCATGACAGAGGGCAGGACTTTGAGTCAGTGGGGCCTACTAAGGATAAGCACAGACCCCTGCATGGCCAGTCTGATGCTGTTGCACAGGCACATAAAAAATACCTCCCAATGTTGTGTGGTCCCAAAGAGGGACAGCTGTGCATGGCAAAGGCACATGTCTGAAATGAGGGGGTGTGGCCTCATGTCTAGGGGGCATGGCCCTGCAAATGTTGCAATTATAAGCCACACCCCAATTTTGGTCACTGTGGGAGCTCTGTGAGGTGATGAACGTGCACCCAGTCCCTTTCTCTCCCGTAAATAGACACTGCCCTTATGCGCATAGCATCTAGTCACTGTTACACAGAAGTGATACATTGGAAGGTGATAATAACACACCAGCTAATCAGCTGGGTTTGAAAAGTGGCAGTTAGGAGTTGATTGGCTGCTGCGTTATCACCTTCCACTTCATCAGGCTTAATTCTGTACATCTGCCCATCAGTTCGAAAAAAATGAAAGGTGCGGATTGTTCCTTTTTTTCTCTTCAAGACTTGATAAATCTCCGTTACAGACATCTGTGGAACTTTATTTATTTCGCTAAGCAGGAATACACTTTGCGATGAGTCAGGGGTGTTTAATAAACACAACATGTACTTAATGTTTAGTTTTCCTGTAAGTTGATGACATTTGACCAGGTTGTTCCCAATTTCTATATTTACCTGTGTCACATTTTCACATCTTGTTTTACACCTCCCTGAGTTCAATCAAAATGTGGAGAAGGGAAATTAGATAGGTTAATAAGTTTACACTTCAATCAGCTTGTTAAATGGCTGTGCCATTAACTCAGAAAACTGCTGAACTTTATCCTTAAAGGGTTTTTTCATTAAGCAATAATTATAAACTTTAGTCGCACAACACATACTTTAAATCGCTGACAAGTTGTATGAGAAACCTTTACTACAACAGGAAAGATTCCTTGATTTATAATTATTAACTTCTTTATGAGCAACAAATTGGACGTCCACTAAATCTCAAATTATCTCTGCAAAATACAATTAGAAACACAGTAAAACCATAAATGACCTGTACACTGTACATGTATCTGAAGTATTCCTGCTTAAGTACCAATGTTCATCATGCTGTCTTTTATAGCAACAGGGTGCAGGGTCCAACTAAGCAGAGTCTGAGTCACTGTCTTGTAGACCTAAATTAAGGGATTCGTACATCGGGCTTGGGGACGAGGTGCTATCTTTCACTCTATAGGTGTCTATTCACAGGAGACAGAGGTACTGGGGGCATGGCCAGCATCTCACAGAGTGCTGGCCATGCCCACAATAGTGACGGAAAACATGGATGTGGCTCACAGCAGTGACATTCCCACAAGGTCACACCTCTTTCCCCAGAGGCCGCCCCCCCTTTTGGTAATGCGTGAGTCTGCCGCACATGGGAATCCTAAATAATTTTCTTGAAAAGTTGGCGAGGTATGCCACCATACTTAAGGCCCCCATACACCATAGCAATTTGGGCTGATCTCACCCGTTGCTGACATATCGGGCCAAGAAATCGGCCCAAATCGGATGCCTTTTGATATCCTCTGGAGTCCGATGCCCGGTCCTGTGCGCATTGGACCTGCATGCAGGTCCAACCTCTGCCCCCCTCCCCGGCGGTGGAGAAAAGGGGTCGCATGCAATACATCACATGTGAAAGGACCTCGCATGCGATCCTGCCGCCTGTGAAGGTCATGGGCAGCTTGCGGGGGATCGGCTGGCCATGCACTGCTGCGATACATTGCAGTAGTGTATGGCCACCTTCATAGAACTGTGTAACAAGCACTGACATCAAGATATGTGTATTTTCTTGTGGTCTGCACTTATTACTTTGTTCCATAGGTGAAGGCCATAGTACTCTCAATACAGTATGTAAAGTGCAACAAGCTGCAGAATGCAGATCAGAGTTAGCGTACCCCATATAGAGATCAGTGTACGTACATAGCGAATATTACGGTATATATTTCTGCGGTAACCATCCTTACATGTAAATCCTGCACCCAGCTCACTGTGTTAGTAGTTATTATGCATCCTGAGAACAGAACCACTGCTTTCTCTCTCTCTCTCTCTCTCTCTTTATACTACAATAAAATGTTTTACATAGATGGAAATAAGAAGGATTATGTCTACATCAATATCGTTCCCATAGCAATTGAATAAATCTGTTTTTCTCAGGATATTATAAAATTCTGGCTGGGGAAAGGTGTTGATGGTTTTACAATCAATGGCGCTAACCTTCTTTTGGAAGCAGAACACCTGCGAGATGAACCGCAAGTCAACAAATTACAAGCTCCTGTAAGTGTATTATTTATAGATCTGACAATGACATACACTGCCTATCATCCACAAACACTCACTAGATGTGACCGGTGGTTAAGAGAATAGTTACAGTATCCAGGACATAGGTATATTCTAGCTATCCCTGCACCTACACAGTGACGTTCCTTTGCTAACTGTATGGGTATGGGTCGAGCCATATCGGGCTGACATGCATTGGGTTGACACGTTTTTTTTGCCCTGAATGTCGACATATTCGACAAGGACACTGCCAAAGAACCACGTCCCCGTGCCATGCTTCAGGCATGGTGACTCGCTATGCTCAACACACTATTCTATTCTCCCTCCATGCCCTAGTGGATGGTAGGGCATGAAATACCGCCTGTCGGCACATGTCGGATCAAAAAGAAAGGTGCAAAACTCATGTCGACCTTTTGACTGTCGACCTAGCCATATCCACCTATATCGTGTTGACCAAAGCCATGTCAACCTGTAGTGGTCGACCCAATGCATGTCAAACTAATATGTGTTGACCTAGTGACCGTATATGTGCCGTATATGGATGCTGCATTCCCATTTACAATGCTGTGTTAAAAGGCAAAACATATGGATGACATTTGGATGGGATGCTGCCTGTCAGAATACCGACACTGGCATCCTGAAGGAGGGCATCCTGACAAACATCTGGTAATTTGAATTACCTTCCCCCCCTCCCCTCCCCTCCCTTAACTCCACATACTTAGGTTTGGTATGGCAGTCAGGATTCCGGCATTTGCGTTCGGTATACCTGCACCGGTCATGTGGCCGCAAGTTAGTATTCTGACTGAAGGCATCCTGTCTGCCGGAATGTTAACCACATGACGGTTTAAATTGCCCCATATCAAGTATAAGCCGAGCTTGGGTTCTAGTGAGCATTCGTTTTTCAGAATCCCATAGAAGTAAATGGAAAGACATTTCAAAGTTCTTCAAATACGGTGAAAACTCCCTCATCTGCTGGGACATCTGCTGGGACATCTGCTGGGACATAGCCTTATGATGTTTTATCATTACAGGATACAGTTAAATCCTATGAAGACCTTTATCATGACTACACAACAACTCAGGTTGGGACACATGACATCCTTCGCGATTTCCGACAAACCATGAATGATTACAGCAGAGAACCGGGACGTTATAGGTATAATAGTGTACTGTAGATATGTTAGCCTGGAGAAAGGGCTTATTTTTGTAACAAAGAAAAAAAAAAAGAGGCAGCAACCTCTAAGTTGCAGATAGATGTAAGGAATTGTATCCAGTCTTGCTCCAAATTAGTAATTAGTCATTTGTCCTTTGCTGGTAGAGAATCACAATATTTCATATGTCAGGGGAAACAAATCTGTAAAATCCTTGCTTTGGTGCAGTCATTGAATGGTTAATAATCATTACAATTAATCCACCAAGCAATATTATTTGTGTCAGCAATTACTCCTTGATGGCACACTCAGATCTAGGAGAAAACCAAGACATGGTCATTAAGAAATAGGGCGACATTCTGCCAAGTTTGTGATTCACTTTTGTTCTCATTTGGATAACTGTAAGTTCTTCTAAATTATGAGATATTGTAACATTTTAGTATGGGTTTAATTATAGTGATGGCAGTCAGGGGCTTATGTTCATCCCAGTTGCTTGGAGGCAAGGTAGCGTTTGGTGCTACCCCCCTCCCCCCTATCATTGTTAAAGAAGAAAAGGGAAAAAAATATGGTGTATGTGTGTATCTCAGCATTCACCAGTGTGTCGCATCTCAGTACAACAGCATTGGCGGGTGCACCATTGCTTGTTGTATTGCAGTATGAGTGGTACAGGTGCTTCTGTACATGCAGATACCCCTTCACGGCTTGGAGCCCGGACACTGGTGCCTCCATTGTCTCTGGGAGTTACGCCCCTGATAGCAGTACATCATGCAAAGAGCTATAAACTTAATTCTAGGCTCGCTCCCACTATTAAAAAAAAGAAAACATTTGTAATTAAAAACAATGTACTTAATAAAACGAAAACAAATTCTACACAATTTACTTACATGTGACCATCCCTCTAGGTTCATGGGTACAGAGACCAATGCTCAGGACACTGTGGAAAAAACAATGCTGTATTATGGTAACTCCTTCTCCCAGGAAGCAGACTTGCCACTTAACTTCTACCTTTTCGATCTGAATAAGGATATTTCTGGCAATTCTATATTCCAGGTTGTAAATTTGTGGATGAAATCTATGCCCAAAGGAAAGTGGCCTCACTGGATGGTAAGATGCCTCATTATGTATTACACAGTCCACAATACATACATGCTGTAACACACCCAGCATAACTGGAGGCATTATACACATGCATAGACTCATGAATCCAACCCACTTCAAGATGATTCCATTGCTGCATCTAAACGTTCTCCTGAAACACTGCCATCATAAACCATGACTGTGAGCCGATGGTGTTTAGGAACTGGAAATACACTTTTCTGTCAGCATGATACTGGTACTGAATACATCCTTTTAAAAGAATAGATCGTTACCTCTGAGCCAGAGACGTACCTAGATAATCGTAGGCCCCATAGCAAAAGTTTGTAAGGGCCCCCTATTTAGCAACTGATGGTGATAAATGTATGTAAAACATATACTTAAACAGCAAAGATGGGCCCCCTTCAGCTCTGGGCCCCATAGCAGCTGCACCCCTTGCACCTATGGTAGTTACACCCTTGCTCTGAGCAGGTATAAATATCCTGTCTTGTTATACTGTAGGATGGATTGGTAATTGCTTTCATTTTGGCAGGACAGTATTGATGTGACCACCCTGAATCTCTCAAAACCCAACCCCTTCCCACCTGGAAACAGTGGGCGTTTTATTTTTATATAGGAAGGTGTGGGGTGTCCAGAGATTGAGGATTATTTTGTCCTGATTTGACATGTGGAAATGTTGAGAGGTGTTTTTACTGTATGTGCACCACCGCCAGCTATTTTACAGGATACCTTTCTGGAAAATAAAGGCTGACAATAGGCTGTTCTGTCCCCAGTAGCACTCCAATTTTATGTAGATTTTAGTAAAAAGGGTCACTTGTGTAAATGTTGGTGGATAACCCCAAAGAACAGCTTTTGTGTCCAGAATTTGTGTTACTGTATGATTCTAAATGAAGTTTGCTCAATTATTTTCTGAAAAAATGCTAACTATAATACAGTAGTACGTTGCTTATGGAATGCTTTGGATAGTGCATGCTAGAGGTTGTTTTCCCAATGGTTTCTTATGGTTGTATATTTCACTCCACGTTTTACACAATATTCATTAAATATTTGCAGATAATGCACTATGGACAGTATATTTGCAATTATTATTATCCCTTTAGAATGTAATCTCTCATGAACAGGGCCCTCTCTCATTTTTCTTAGCATCTATATCTCTGCCACTAATAAATGCTTCAGTGTCCTGTCCCTTGATGCAACTATATTTAACATGTACGTGTCCTAAATTGTCTTTCAGCAATTGCTTATTTCCGTGTGTTTTTTGCTCATTTATGTATTGTTAGGCGCTGTGGAACCCTTGTGGCACCATATAAACAAACAGTAATAATAAATAATAATTATATAGAGTCAATTAACCAACCAGTATGTTTTTGGATTGAGGGAGGAAACCAAGAAGCACGGGATCTTAGTGTGCATCAAACCCAAGGCCCCGAAACTGTAAGGCAGTTGACCATTTCCCTATGCGTGGTGCGCCTAAATTACTATGTGCCACTACTCTTCTATTGAGATGTTACTTATCTATTACTGTATATTAGTACAGTGGTTCCCAAATTTTGTCCTCAAGGCATCCTAATAGTGCTGGATTTAAGGATATCCATGGTTCAGCACAGACGGTTAAATCAAATTGACGAGGTACTGCTGAATGGCCTATTTCAGTCCTGATCGCTAATCTGTGAAGTTGCAGATGACTGCGAATAGATAGCTGCCATGGCCCAAGCAGAAAGAATCCCATCTCGTGTAAATTTGTGAGTGAATTGATAATGGATCAATAACCACTATGCACTATATACCAAACCATTGTAAGGTTTTTGCAGTGTGTGCAAATGTCAATAGCTCTGATCCTTTAATAAATCTGTGACAAAGACATGCTGTACGAGGCC
Source organism: Crinia signifera (assembly GCF_055691185.1). Taxonomy (NCBI): domain Eukaryota; kingdom Metazoa; phylum Chordata; class Amphibia; order Anura; family Myobatrachidae; genus Crinia; species Crinia signifera. The sequence goes on from NC_139219.1 coordinate 44,254,521, forward strand.
AGCGCTGACATCACAGACCCTTCCTTAAAACACCTGGGCACGCCTTTTTTCCCCCCGACAGACACAGAAAACGGCAGGTTTCCTCCCCCAAACTCTGGCTTCCTGTCAGTTAAAGACCGGGCCATATTGCATTTACAATCCATACGCATTTTATTTTGCCATACACCTTGGTATATGTGTATGGTCATTCGATAATCACTCCATTTGCAAATTCTCTCATTAAGAAATCAACTTTGAATCTATGGCCAACCATGGATATACTGTACTTAAAATCGTTAGGGTGCCTTGAGGACAGAGTTTGAAACCTTCTGATATAGAATTTGTAGGGATATTTATTTACACTTTTTACCGACAATAATCTGAGGTCCTGGTTGCCAAATTGAAAATGCCAATAACCTTAATTGCAAATCATTTTGTATTAGTAATTTTACTTAAGCCAGAATTCGACAATCAATGGCTTTGAAAGAAGTCGCCTCTTATTAAATATACCCCCAGGTCCTTTTTTTAATTTGGATTAATTTATTAGATGTTTTTGGCCTATACTGTAGGTCACTAACTATTTTTTTTCTTTTCAATACCTACCTCAGGTTGGAAACCCCAGCAATTCTCGCATTGCCTCTCGAGTTGGGAGAGACTACGTTGATGTTGTTAATATGCTCCTGCTTACACTCCCTGGCACCCCCACAATTTACTATGGCGAAGAACTTGGAATGCAAGACAATCCTGCATTAAATATTACCACAAACCCTTCTGTAGAATACAATCCCGTAAGTAAACCAAATACTCATGTTTTCATATTCTCAACATTAGTGGTGTTCAAAATGGCCAAATAAGTTAACATTGTATGACAGATGTGAGCTGAGACCCATCAGTGAGATTAAAAGACTGAACCGAGCGACAGAGGTCATCCTAGTTCTGTGTTGTTCAACACGCTCAGATAATTCTAAAGCTTCATGGTTAGTTTGGGCTACACAATGGTGTAGCATTTGGTCAGTTGTATGATGTCACTGCAGTTGAGACAGCATGTGTCACCAGATGTGAAATGTACTATGTATATTTTGAGCGTGGGGCATAGTTTTCACACAGAACTTGTGCTCCCAAACTATTGCCCAGTACAAACCAGAACGATGCACATCGTGAGAAGGTTGTAAGATCTGGTGGAGCTTACGACTCGCTCACGAACTGCATCCAATCTGATCGCGATCTGATCCCGACCCTTACCCGCAGCATGTAGGATCTGAAAAACGACCAAACAACCCGCGGGGCCTTGCATGGGATCGGATCTGAAATGCTCTAAAATGGCCCAAAATATACCCAATTTACATACAATTGATCGAGATTGTATCTAAATTGGGTCATTTTGGGCCAAATCGTTCTGGTGTGTACCCTACATAACACTCACTAAGACCTTTAACCATGCAAACAATAGGAATAGAGCTTGATGTCAACCCTAATCCTTCTTTACCAGCAGTAATTTCGACCTGTAGGTTTTCTCAAACCTAGAGAGGCCTAGGTGATTACACTAAAGCTAATTTCACAATGTAATGGAGACTTGGAAGGTCACGTACTCAACAGCCACCCTCTTCTCCTAACTTGAAATGGTATCTCTGCCACAGAAGGTAAAGGTGCCCCCTTTCTGCAGACCCTCCTACATTTAACCCCCCCCCCCCATTCAACCTGAATGAATGTCCAACTGCAGACCCTGTCATCTGAACAGTTATTACTGTATACACATTTATATATACACACACACACTTTTCTAATTCACATGTTTTAAAAATATTTGTAGGAGGAATACCCAGAGAAGACCCCTATGCAGTGGGATAACTCCACAAATGCTGGGTTTAATGATGGCAATAAAACATGGCTGCCGGTCAATCAGGATTATACAACGGTCAATGTTGAAGTAAGTGTACGCACATTATAACTAGCAAAAGTGTCAAAATAACGTTGGATGAACATTATGTATAGTAATGTTTGGGGTAAATAATTGCTTTTTATGAGCAATTTAAGCAGTTTGGTAATTTCGGTATATAAAATAAAAAGTATTTACTGTATTCATACACCTCATTTCAGGAATCCCTATTCACATTGGGGTAGCTTTACTAACATGGGAGTTCTATTAAATAGTGTTCATTCTAGCACCCGCCATATTCGAAAGCCCATGCAGTTCCTCTTCCCTGAAAATCCATGCAGTTCATCTTCCCTGCCTGGGGTGTCGCTGTCTGCTGTGGTGTTTCTAGCACATGTCTAGTTTGCATATCAGTGCTGATCAGACCAAACTGTGCTACAAGCACTACAGCAGACAGCGACACCCCAGGCAGGGAAGATGAACTGCATGGATTTTCAAATATGGCGGGTGCTAGAATGAACACTATTGAAGACAGGATGTTTTCCATAGCATCCAGATTCTATTATCTTCTAGAATGTGCTAAATGAATAATTAAAATCTGATTGGTTGCTATGGGCAACATCACATCTTCAATAGAACTCCCATCATAGTAAATTTACTCTAACTACTCTTGCTCAGAGGCTAAGATACTTTAGCATCATTATGCAGCCACTCCATAAAACCGCTTATTGTGCTTGGCCCATTTACTCTGCTCTCTATCTGCTTCTATAGAGGATGCATTAGTACTCCCTTTCCTCTACATCAGTGAGCACTAGAGAATGATAGAGTGAGTGTGTGACCTATGAGTCACGCCGTGTCTACATAGGTCATGGGCTGGACCACGGAAAGCCCAGCTCTGCCTGAGCCCAGTAGCAATGATGGCAGCAGCCAGGGACCTCTGGGTGGACATCTCAGAGAAAAGCAGCTCTACATCAATTGGACTCCGGTCACCCGTCAGAAGCACTCATTCCTAAACCAGCAACAAGCTTTACAAGGACAACAAGAAAGAATGGGTGGGTCTGTCAATGCGCCAGGCAGCCCACTGGTGGGTACACTCAACAGTGGTAACCCCTAATACCACTTAGACACAGAATACAAAAACCAAGGATGTGAGTGTTCCCTCCACAGGCGCCAATAACAATGTGAACAGGAGAAAGAGGAAATACACCCCTTAGCAGTAGATAGCGGTCCTCTTCTCCCAATAATCGACAAAAACAATAGTATTGAACCACAATACCGTACGTCCCTCCTGGTAGGTGGCGTCTCCTCTTCTCCCAAATTAGAATACAATAGCGATGCTACTAAAATTCTCCGTGGAGGATGCCGGAGGGCCAGTTGGTTTGTTCCCAAGGGGTTCACTCCAGAGAATACCCAAAAATGAGGGAACAGATATAGTGCAACTCCACTTTTATTTTTCAAAAACACACAATAATAAACGTTAAAAAAGGAGGACAAAATGATAAAACAATGGCCAATTACCACAGTTGGTGGAGAACTGGATGAAAACAGCTCTCTATCTGCACTTTTAAGGGGAGGTCAACCCGGAATCGGCCTCCACAGACAGGCAGGTAGGTAACAAGTCCAAAGTCCTCTCAAGATGTCCCCTCCAAAGGTAGCTGGAAACTCCAAGCGCGCTTTCGACCGTCCCTACGGTCTTTCTCAAGGAGAGTGCTCCCAGCCACACTCTGCACATGTTTTTATCCAGAAGGATAACCAATCAAAAGTTCCTTTCACCGATTGGCTGATCTCCAGCCAATCGGAACACAATAGCCAGTCCAATAGAAAAAAACAACATTCAGGCTCCATAAAGTTCAAAACCAATCATCACAATTATGTCTGATTACTATAGGCTGCGTTTCATATATATCCGGCACTGATGAGAATAATCTGAGTGTATAACCGTATTTAATAGCAGAGGACAGATTACACCATCTCCGGATGGAGATGGTGCTAATTCGGATGTCAAAATCAAGGTTCCCTGAAAAGTGCACTGAAGTACAGTAAATACACCATATGTAAACATATTCCACTGTATTTAGAGCCACGTCATTGTACAATCATGTGTTTTAAACAACAGCTGATTTCGTTTTCCTAGATGCAACCACTGCAATTGGTTTTAAAGAACCACTATTATTGGTCTTGGTATAAAACTAGGGTATTCAAGGTGTGTCGATATTTCTGATAGTTGGAAATATTGGCATATATCTATTCAATGTGGCCATTCCTGAACTGATTGAAGCCTGTCAGATTTGACTTTCTAATAGGTCGAATCTGCATGGTCGAAAACAGCCCCTGGATTGTTGAATTTGCAACCGTCTTCAACCACATACATGTGAATTTCAACAATCCAAGTGTATTCCAAGTGTCAGAACGATTATGACAGTTGGAACTTTGAATACAGAAGGTCGTATTGACGTCAGATTGGCCATGATTTCAAATGTCGGGAACATTCCGACAGTTGGAATCAAACACTGAATACCCCCCTTTATTATCAAAATTAGATCTAATTTTTAAATGGCTTCTCATTCACTCACTGTTGGAACAGACCTTTTTACATGGTGGGAAATCCCATAAACCTGCTCTCAATCATCAAGAGGTAAGGTTTACAGTCATGCCAATGTAAATGTATACAATGTTCCGCGTTCTAACATTATGCTAAATATTTCTCTTAGGTTCAGAAACGGAAACCAGATTCAACCTTAAATTTGTATCGTGATATAACAAAGCTGCGATATGACGAATTACCCCTTCACAGGGGTTGGTTATGTTATGCCTGGAATGATGCCAATCTGTTCGTCTACGTTAGAGAAATAGATGGTTTAAACAAAGTATTTATGGTGGTGCTAAACTTTGGGGTTCAGGCATCTGTTAATATTAAGGGCCAAATACCGGATCTTCCAGCACAGGCAAAAATCAGATTGAGCACAATATCTGCAAATAACGGGAAAACCGTCAACATGAACAATATTAATACAGAACGTGGGGAAGGTCTAATATTGGAGTATAGCACAAACAAACCCCTGCACAACATAGAAGCGTTCAAGGATAAGTGCTTTATTTCAGAAAAAGCCTGTTATTCCAGTGCATTTGACTTACTGTACAAGAATTGCTGAAGATATATTCTACTACTGAATTATGTTTCAAAATTACTGATCAACCTAATTTGCTCATCAGTTATGCTGCAAGGTAGACATTGTAAGGAGCAAGCAAAATAAATACATATTTGTACAAATATTTAGCAGCATAAAAATACAAAATAAAAACATTTGTTTTGGTACTTTAGACCTGAATTATATATATATATATTTTCAGTCTTAATTGATATCCTTATTAACAAAATTACTGCTTCTTCAAAATAGTAACATACATATATACATATATATATATATATATATATATATATATATACACATACACACATATATATATATATATATATATATATATATATATATATATATATATATATATATATATATATGTCAGTCCAGCACTCACTCCTACTTGTGGGGCTAATAGATAGATTTCGGCTGCAGACAAAGCAGAGGCACTCGTGGTCTTAAAAAAGTGTAGAACTGGTGTCCAACGTTTCGGGGGTTCGCAGACCCCTTTTTCAAGGTGTACAAGTGATACAATGAACAAACATACCTTATATACCAGGATATAAGGTATGTTTGTTCATTGTATCACTTGTACACCTTCAAAAAGGGGTCTGCGAACCCCGAAACGTCGGACACCAGTTCTACACTAAAGATTGTTTTTTAAGACCACTGAGTGCCTCTGCTTTGTCTACTGCCGAAATATATATATATATATATATATATATATATATAGACATTGTAGGGGCTCTGCACACACTAAATTAACTGATAATAAATAGTGGAGATTTGGTTCATGAATTGATCAATGCATTTAAGCCTGCAGCCCCCTTCACGGGACCCCACTTTTCTGCAGGTCATAACACTATTGCTCAAGTTGGCTACAATACACATAGCTATCACATCAATGTTTGATTCCAGGCATGCTATCTGGTCTGAAGCTCACAGCAGACTGTACTTTTATAGGTGAGCAGTTACCAACACACCTGTCACTAATCATCTAGGGAACTGGTTAACATAAGCTATGCAATATGGGTTAAAACAGGGTGCATGAGAGAATGTGACCACAATAAGACTAATTTAAAAAATTAATCTAAAACAATATATACACTTAACATCGGCACTCACCTTTCCTAGTTTTGGGGTGCCCTATGGCTTGTGACCACATTGTTTAAACAGACATTGTAGGGGCTCTGTACACACTAAATTAACTGATAATAAATAGTGGAGATTATATATATATATGTGTGTGTACATATATATATATATATATATATATATATATATATATAAATAATGTGTCCACAGCTTGACACTAATGGTGCCCATACACTAGCCCGATATTGGATACAATCATTTGATGGGGCGCACACACGGTGCTGGTATCGAAAAGGAGGGAGGGAGGGATGGCGTGAGGACGGCGCGCACGTGGAGGGAAGGGGGGGGGGGGGGTTGTGTGTGCTGCATGAACTGCATGGAATTGCCTTTGATCTTCCAGATCGAAGCAGACATAGACTTGCCTGCCAAGTCTATTTCTGCTTTCGATCCTGCGATGCATTGGGATTGAAGGCAGTAAACACGGTTTGATTTAGATTAAATTTAGATTCGATTTTGCTTCTAGTAGCAAAAGCAAATCGAAGACATGACCAAATTGAACAATGTGTATGCCCTAAAACAGTAGACACTGAGGTAGATTTATTAAGCTTGGTGAAGTGGTGAAGTGATAAAGTGGCCGGTGATAACGCATCAGCCAATCACTTCCAAACTATTAAGTTGCAGACTGGGTCTTAAAAATGACACTTAGGGGGGAAAAAAAATTACACTTAGGAGCTGATTGGCTGCTGCGTTATTATTGGCCACTTTATCACTTCCCCGGGTTTAATAAATCTCCAGTTTATCTAATTCAAAGATTTGATACATTTCCCCTATAATCACTATTCGGTATTTAAAAAGAAATTTCTAAGTCGTATATTACAAATATATTCTTCGTCAAATCAACTTTTTTCCTTTTAAACTGAAATGAATTTGCAGTTAAGTTCACATATTTTCACTTGTCTACCTAACATTAAAACATAATATTCACATGTCTTCTTTACTTCTTCACTAATCGGATGCCTGTTTGTGCTAGAGTTACCACCTGGTCCGGGAATACCACCCCATCCGGATGCCGGTCTTAAATACCGGACTTTCTGGAGTAATCCCGGACGGATGGTAACTCTAGTTTGTGTCCACCCCCCATCATCTCATTGCCTTCCCTTGCATTTCCAAGCCCTAAGAAAAGGAACTTGGCTACTCTAGTGTGGCCTCCACCAGGATAAGAACATAACTGACTGTGAACATCCTAGCATGTAATTGCTTGCACAGGTGTGTGACCTTGCTTGCTCTGTCTGTCTTATGGATACACCCTTAGCTGCGGTTGTGTAAGGATTACATAATTCCTTAACTTAAATGCTGTTTATTTATTGAGGTCATTATTCTATTTTGGCAATAAATTCATTAACCTTTTCCTGGCATTGAATTCAGCTACTGCTCAGTGCTTGCAGCTGCATGACAGGCGGCTGATTCACTGCTGATAACGAGATTCGAGGAAACAAACTCCAGCATCAACACGTTTACTGTAGTGCACACTTGTGGCATTATTATAAATGTGTAGACAAAAATATAACTTGTGTTTCTGGGACTATATACAATTTAGCGAACCCTGGGCCATGCAGTAATGGGATGCACAATATTTTGTATATAAGGGGAAACATAACTGTGCCAGGAACACAAAGTTCTCCGTAAATGGTGAAAATTTACTGCGGATTAGATATTTACAAAACTGTGCCATTTCATCCAATTTGGCAATTAAATTGGATATATTTCATCCATGCCAGCTGGCCATGGTGGTCTCCAGTCCTACCCCAAGCATACCCCACAGAAAACAGTGGACATCATTATCCTAGTTCTCCATTCATACAGTACACATTTCTGTAATTTACCAATGCTGTATTGAAGGAAAAGCGGGATGCTATTGGCAAAATAGGTGTGGTATAGCTCACAGACAATGGCTAGGTAAACAGCCGAAAGGTTACTCCAAAAGATCGACACATGAAACAGTCAACATGAGCTTTGCATGTGTTTGTGGTGTCAATGTTGCATGCAGCACACATTACCTTTCCCATTTGTAGTTCAAGTGGAAGGTAAAAAAAATTTGAAAAATTAATTTCAACCTTTTGACTGTCTACCTAGACAAAACTGGCGGTTGTCTACCAAATCAGATTTCTGCTAAGGTTTGATAATGTTTACCAAGGACAGTGTCATTTTATTATGCTTACTCGTATGAATTTATACAGTAAAATTTGTTTAGTTTACCGCATAAAATCATATATTGGCAGAATTCATGAAATCCGTTTAAATAAAAAAATCAGCTACAGGACTATGGGGGCGAAAATATTGTCCAGAATAGGTCGAATTGACATTCAACCCAGTCAATGGGCAGTATTCAATGAGGCCAATTCGCCATGTTTCACGGCGAATTTGTGCTTTTTTCACCTTGGAAGGTGATTTTTTTGTGTCAGAAAGTGAATCACCCTATTCAACGTGCACTTTTTGCCGTCTGCGAACAGTGAATGATGGACAATTCGCCGTCTGATAATCTCTGCAATTCGCTGTGGTTTTTTTTGGCCGTGAGTGTATTCAATGAGAAGATTGCGAATTGCTTTCTTAGTGATTTTCGCCGTGTGTCACCTTGTCGCAATCGCCATCTTTTCAAGGTGAAGAAGAATGTGAATTTTTTACATAAAGTTATTTTTTTTTATTTGGTGTAAAAAAACCAGGAATTTTATTATCTGAAGGGGCATGCTATTTTTATTCTTGTGCTTACAGCACATGAATATATATTTAATTAAAAAAATATACATATTTTTTACACATAACAGCCAGCAGGGGGCCGCTCATTACATATTCATATATTCACTGCTCCCGAACATTACATATGCACGATCGGGAGCAGTGCTAGCGGCTCCTACCCGGTCCCCTGCTAGCTCTCCCAGGGGGCAGCTTGTGCTGCCTGGGTCCCGGGGAGCCCTCCTACCCCCCACATACATTCTGGGGCAGGCAGGGAGACTTCCATCTCCCTGCATGCCACCGTCCCCCGGGAGTTACGATTCGCCGTCAGGGGCAGCGAGCCCCAGCGGCGTTGAATACTGTGGGGCATATTCAGGGTCCGTCGTTATGACATCCAATTCCGCCTGTTCTAGCTTTTACATCAGCTAGACAGGCGGATTGTGTTTCACCCTTTCACCATTTAGTGTATTCAGGGTGAATTGAGGGTGAAACACCTCCTGGCGTTAAAACACCAGTGAGGCGAAAGGGGGCATGTCCTATTCGCCTGCAGGAGTCGCTGTCAGGTGCTGCAGTGCTCTAGTTGAGGTGTTCAAACTTTTGTTGTTTTGTACTAACTCCAGTGTAAATGGTCCCGCTGCGGGTCCAGGCACCCGCAGCGGGTCCACAGCGTGCAGCGTTGGGGAAGCTGTCCCCAGGTGCTGCAGGAGGAGGGGGGGTACCGGTCGGAGCCGGAGGGGATGATGTGCGCCCCGCCGCCGCTGTCCCTGGGTGCTGGGAGGAGGGGGGTCTCTGCAGCTTATGAGGGGAGGTGGGGGTACCTGTCATCCTGAAGTCGGAGGGGATGATGTGCGCCCCGCCGCCGCTGTCCCTGGGTGCTGGGAGGAGGGGGGTCTCTGCAGCTTATGAGGGGAGGTGGGGGTACCTGTCAGCCTGAAGTCGGAGGGGATGATGTGCGCCCCGCCGCCGCTGTCCCTGGGTGCTGGGAGGAGGGGGGTCTCTGCAGCTTATGAGGGGAGGTGGGGGTACCTGTCAGCCTGAAGTCGGAGGGGATGATGTGCGACCCGCCGCCGCTGTCCCTGGGTGCTGGGAGGAGGGGGGTCTCTGCAGCTTATGAGGGGAGGTGGGGGTACCTGTCAGCCTGAAGTCGGAGCCGGAGGGGATGATGTGCGCCCCGCCGCCGCTGTCCCCGAGTGCTGGGAGGAGGGGGGTGTCTGCAGCTGCTGAGGGGAGGAGGGGGTACCGGTCAGCCTGAGGTCGGAGCCAGAGGGGATGATGTGCGCTGCCGCCGCTGCTGTACCTCCCCCGCAGCCGCGAAGTTCCAGTCAGCATCGGGGGTCCCTCCGGCGCATGGGAACTAGTACTAGTTCCCATGCGCCGGAGGGACCCCCAACACTGACTGTCTATTTGCCGCGGCTGCGGGGGGAGGTACAGCAGCCGTGGCAGCGCACATCATCCCCTCTGGCTCCGACCTCAGGTTGACAGGTACCCCCTCAGCAGCTGCAGACACCCCCCTCCTCCCAGCACCCGGGGACAGCGGCGGCGCACATCATCCCCACTGGCTCCGACCTTAGGCTGACAGGTACCCCCTCCTCCCCTCAGCAACTGCAGACACCCCCCTCCTCCCAGCACCCGGGGACAGCTCACCCCTCTACCCCCTCAAATTTTTTATTTAAGCAGCAGCAGTAGTAATATATATATATATATATATATATATATATATATCCCCTCAGCAACTGCAGACACCCCCCTCCTCCCAGCACCCGGGGACAGCTCACCCCTCTACCCCCTCAAATTTTTTATTTAAGCAGCAGCAGTAGTAGTAATATATATATATCCCCTCAGCAACTGCAGACACCCCCTTCCTCCCAGCACCCGGGGACAGCTCACCCCTCTACCCCCTCAAAATTTTTATTTAAGCAGCAGCAGCAGTAATATATATATATATATATATATATATATATTACTACTGCTGCTGCTTAAATAAAAATTTTGAGGGGGTAGAGGGGTGAGCTGTCCCCGGGTGCTGGGAGGAGGGGGGTGTCTGCAGTTGCTGAGGGGAGGAGGGGGCATATATATATATAGTGTGTGTGTGTGTTGCCTCCTGGCAACAAGAAATTTCACCCCCTCTTGGCAATTTCACCCCCCCTTGGCTGATAGCCGCAGCACCCAACCTCCTGCCTGATGCAGCTGGCCCAGCAAGGTGAACCCCACCTTGGTCTGCTGCCACTGATAGCCACCAGCGCGCCTGACGTGCAGCCAACATGGATGCCCCCCTCCCCGTGTATCTCCTCCTGGCCCTCCTACATTCCCCTGCTGCCACCCTGCACGCTCCTGCTGCCCTCCACCCCCCCTGCAATCCCCCACTGCCCACCTGCACCCCCCTGCTGATTTCAACCACCAGCACCCTCCTGCTGCCCACCTGCCACCCCCTTCTGCCCACCTGCCACCCCCCTGCGTCCACCTTCTGCCCCCCCCGCGTCCAGCTTCTGCCCCCCCCTGCTTCAACCTTCATGCTGCCCTCCTTCACCCACCTGCTGCCCTCCTTCACCCCCCTGCTGCCCTCCTTCACCCCCCTGCATCCTTCTGCTGCCCACCTGCACCCTCTTGCTGCCCACCAGCACCCACCTTCCGCTCCCCTGCTACTGCCAACCTTCACCCCCTGTTGCCAACCTTCACCCCCCTGCTGCTTCCCACCTTCACCCTCCTGCTTTTTAAAATTTTATTCTGCTTTATTTTATTTTGCAAAGTTCCGTGGATGCCTACTTTGGAATGAAGAGGACTTGAGGACCCGGGTGAGTATGGTTTCCCTCCACAGGTACCCATACTGGATTTCTACTGGACGAGGGGACCGAACTACTATCAAGATAGGTAAGTATTTACATGAATGGGCTCTGTGTGCATTAAAGTTTTATTTTTCAGATGTCTTTGTGTTTTTATTTAACTACTGGTTCTGCTGTGGAACTAAGAGTCCCAGCAAGCCGCATACTGGGACTTGTGGTTCTCCAAGTCCCAGTATGCGGACCAGGCTTGCTAGGACTCATAGTTCCACAGCAGAAGCCAATGGTTCTTTCTATTTTTACACCCTCATCAGCCCTGTGCCCAAAGCCCAGGGGCACCGGGGACAGCCCCAGGCTTCAGCCTGGGCAAGTAAGTTCTGGAGGGGGGGCCCATTCATTGGGGGGGGTCCCCACTTCTCCAGGACCCCTGACCAGGCTGACTGGTCAGTAGTTTAATGCTTCGGCCGCGGGACCTTATATAATAAGTGTCCCCCGGCTGTGGCATTACCCTGCTGGCTGGTTGGGCCTGGTGCTGGTTCTTAAACACTGCTACATGGAGAGAGCAAAAAAAAAATGAAAAAAAAAAATCTAAATATATTCATATAGGCAATAATAAACATACGCAATTTATTTATAAGCAAAATGACAATAAATTACATTGATTCATTTAAAAAACTACATAAATAAACTAATAGTTTATGTTTTGTAGAGCAGTCCCGACAGAAGAAATTGTCTAGTTCACTTTGTCTAAATCCTGCCTGAAAACTGTAGAATTAATTTAGACAATCAGACACTGAATAGGCTAAATCAGATTAACATGGCTGAGTTTAGACAAAGTGAAACAAAAAGTCTAAATGACTCATTTAGACAGGCGAGGCAAACGAAAAGAGTTGACAGGTGAAATGCTTTAGACTGTCTAGAAAAAATGATAGTGAATACTACAATTCATCTAGACTTTTTTTTCAGGCGTAAAATATGCTGTTTTAGACAGAATGGACCTAACGGCCAACACTGAATACACCCCACAGTCAGCGAGGGCTGGCAGCAAAGGCTCCAGCCCTCCGGAACATGGCGACTGTGCAGCAAATCCTAAACAGCACATCGCGATTATAGTTATTATAGTCACTAGTGGACCAGATTCCTACATCGGGAAAGTCCATGCAACGGTAAAAACCGCGGCCGGTAGTTGAAAACAGCTGCGTATTCAACAATCCAGTGGCCATTTTCGACAATAATGATTCGACTTTTAACAAAGTCGAATCAACATAGGTGAATCTCGTCCGGGATTGAATACGGACATGAAATTTCCACCTGGCGGAAATATTGGCCAACACTGAATACCCCCTAAGGAGGGGGATTTCTTGCTGCACCATCAAAAGTGATCTAAAGTGTGGCATTTTTCAGTGCAATTATTAATGTTGTATGAAACCTAAACTTCATCCTGTATGGACCACATACCGTCTCTTTTCTCAGTTATGTTTAGAAGTATTAAATTGGTGGGTGACTATTGTAACTATGATTTCCTTAGTGGTGTCTGTGTTTATGCATTGGTGTGTGACTGCCTATTGTATGTTATTTGTCCATGATATCCGGCTCTATGCAGCTTTTACAATTACTTAAGGTTGCTGACAATGGACCAGTTATGCACCAAGCTTCAAAAAGTTATTCCGTGGCGAGAGAGAGAGTAACAACAAACCAATCCGCTCCTAACTGACATGTTTCTTTTATTAATAGTTTCATTTGAAACAATGACAGTTAGGGGATGGTCGGTTATCACTCTCTACTTTACCTCTTTTTGACTCCTGGTGCATCGTGTCCAATATGAGAGTTTGACCTTCACAGCAGGAGCGGACAACAATAAAATACAAAATCAATCTACAGACAATTTAGGGGTCTATTTACTAAGCGTTGGAGAGAGATAACGTGGATATAAAGTGCCAACAGGGCTGCCATCAGGAATTTTGGGGCCCGAGACTGATTTCCACCCCCCCCCCCCTCCCTACTTGATTTACCGTAACCCGGCTCCTGCTCCTCCATCTCCTCTTCCGCTGAGCTGCAACCTGGAGGTCCTGGAGTGCAGGCTTGCTCAACTCAGGATGCCGGTGGCCAATTAAAATGCAGCACCGTCTGGTGAGCCAATCAGATCTTGCATACCAGCATCCACTCTGATTGGCTGCCGGTACGCAAGCTCTGATTGGCTCAAAAGACGGTGCAGCATTTTAATTCCTGCGTCCTTTATCTCTCTCAAAGGCTTAGTAAATAGGCTCCCAAGTTTCTAAATATGTCTTAGTTCCCTCTTACATTCTTTGTCATCTTGCGGTTTCATCTTAAACTTTGATTTTTAAGTGGAAAATATTTTAACAATACAGAACTGTAAAAGGAGGAAACATATTTCTTTCTTCACTATTTTTATTCACACAAGGTTTATCTTTTATGTTGGATTGCTTTAATTTCACCGAGGTTTAGCTCTTTGTGCAGAAAAGAAAGATGCATTGCCACCTGAAACAAGAAAATAATACAAAATAGCATAATTGTAGAAAGTGCTGGTTCTCCGTCTAAATTGGTAACAAAGACAAAGCAATTTGTGTTCTTTTATTTTACTCTGGCAGCGGAATGAAGAAGAAATTGTTGCTGTGATTGGCATAAAGAGGTGGGAACACTGAGGCTATAGATTCTTATCCCGTTCCCTTTTCAAATCCAATATTTTAGTTATAAATGTCAAAGCTAGTCTGGTAGTCTCCAGAGATAACCCCTAACCGCAGCCTACAATATACTGAGGGGAAGATGTATCACGCAGAGGAAAGACTGGTGAGTGGACCAGTGAGGAAGCTTCCATTGCAACCAAGCAGCTTCCAACTATCATTCCATGGAATGTTCCTGGTAAATGATCTCCATGCTTATTGGTTGTTATAGGCAACTGCTCTACTTGACGGCTCTTTATACGGCATGATACATCTCTCCCTTAGATTGGTCAGTGTAATACTCTGCTTCCCTACATAGCATTTTCCCAGTTGGACAGAAGGCCAGAACATTAAAATCATATGGGCCAGGCAGTGATACTTCATAAATGATGAAAATGCATGAGCACAGGATGCTAATTATGGCAGGTCCATTGACAATGGTTCCAATAGGAAAATACCATGGTGTTAGAGGAGGACGAAAAGTAAGTAGCGGCCAGGATTACACTGTAGGCAAGTAGTTCGCCGGATCCTGCTGAAGTGCCACAACCTGGATGGAAGGTACTACGTTTTCCAATACATTTATGTCCCCTCTGGCAGGGCTCCGTCATGGATGCTTATGGGCTTCCCTCTGCAGCACTGACAGAGGGATCCGACACGGATCTCAGCATGTTCTGCAGCCACAGGTGTCACTCTGTGCATGCGCAGAGAAGGTCACAGACCTGGAAGTTCAGGCACCAGCGGTGATTGCAAAAGCAGCTCTTATCGGGAGAGGTGCCCGTTGCGTATGTAAGTACAAGGATGAGTAGCGGGATTTAACACTGGTGCTGGGTCATGCTGCCACCTATCTCGATGGGAGGTATCACTGTTTTGTAGCAATGGACAGACAGCAGACTCTGCAGTGTGAATGACTTGGTACAGATGTTACAGCACTGCTGAGACTCAGGGCAGTACAGGATGATGAAAAGCACCTGGACCTTTCTAGGGGCCTAGGAATTGAGGGGATGTGTATCTTACATACCCCACACATGGACCATAGGGACATAATCTACCATGGGGCATAGCTATGCCCCATACAGATTTATTTGATGTGGAACCTTCACCTCTAGAAGAAAAATGAGCTACAGGGAAAAGTCACCTTGACCCCATAAACCCCCCCCCCCCACACACACACACACACACCTAATTTAGTGCCCGTCTTCATCTCCTCTAGTATGATGTCTGCACACTGGTATCAGCCCTCCAAGCAGCATGATGGGAATGTAAAAAAGCTAAAATGTCCTGGTTTCTTCTCTCTACTTAAATACATATATTTAATGATCATTAAGCACTGCACTGAAAATGAGCCTTGCCCATCCGCGCGGTCAATGAAAGTTAATTCAGCTGTAATCTTGGTCAAAACCACAATATGTCATGCACCTAGAGAGTTCCGGCCCAGTGCTCCGCTGCTTGGCATACCGCATGTGAGCACGTTAGAGGTTTGCAAGCCACCATATAGGATGGAGCCAGAGTTTATACCCCCCCCCCCCCCAACAAACAGCAGGAAGATATAATGTTACGGCAGTTTTCCCTCTGTGTCAGTGAGGCACTGTACTATAGCACAGGTCATTTTTGAGACCTGAATTTTGTCTATTTTGTATTAATAATCCAAAAAAATATCACAGGTTCATTCTGGACTGGTAATTGAGTCAATTATTTCCATTGTGTATTTCAGTCTGGTAATACTCAAACTGATATAAATGAATGTCTAACTGGGATATTACTGTGTAAGTTACCTTCTGCAAGGAATCTTCCCAAGATAATGAATCACAATGGCTGCCCCCAGGTAGAACATCCAGCAGTATATTAGGTATTTTACGATCTGAAAGCATATTGTAATGATTAACACACACACACACACACACACTTGTACTACACAATGCAGTTTAGTGCTTACAAATAAAAGATTACGCAATTTTACCTAATTTGTGTGTTAATCACGTAACAGTTATGCTGAAAAAAAGTAGTACCTTAATGAGTGCCGGTCCACTGCTGTTACAGCATTCAGTGTCAGAGGCACAGAAGCGGGCGACGTTGGGATTTTGGCAATGTAACCGCTAGAGGTAAAGCAGCATTTTGTTTTAAAGCAAATCCTACATGCTAATGTTATGTTTTTGCAATGCCCCAATTGCTGGTGTCGGCACGTCCACTGGGGTGGGGGGAGGGGGTTGTCTCTTGTGCTTTATCCATACCGTATACCTACTATGGGTTCTTCCCATTTATTTTATACTGACGAAACACTATGGGAGTTTCGGGAATGAAGCTCAATTGCTGAAAGTGCTGGAAAGGAGGGCACAGAAGTAGTGATCTTGGGCCACACAAAAAGCAAACCTGGCCAAGACGGTCAGCAGCAAAGATCGTTCACGGCCGCCACATTGTGCTGTACCCTACCTGTGATGTGGGACTCTGCAGGCCATTTGAGGTTACAAAATAAAAACAAGAAGGCGACACCCATATGTAATATTTAGTGGGCAATTTAGGTGTTTGCAAACAAGTTGGCCAGTCAAACAGTTGTTACCATAACCTCACAACATTAAACAAGGTTGGCTGATGACTGACAAGGGTACAAGGGAGTGGTCACCACCCATCTGTGAAGTATTAAATATTTCATTTACTTTCTAAGCGAATAGCTCTCATTCCCCCATGCCACCCAGCGGCCCCACAGCCTCCCGCAATCACACACCGTCAGATATGCATCTCCCCCCCAGCACTGGCTGTAGCGGGCACTCATGGTGGCGATAGCGGGTGGCAGTGGAAGCAGGACTCGTTACCATTTCAAAAATGCAGAGCCCCACCAGTGACTGACCTCCCCGCACGTCACTGCCACCCAATGTGGAGAGACTAAATTGTTAGTGAAAACACATCACAGCCTTTTCTAATGTTTTGGTATGGATGCTTGTGTACCTGCTTCATTTGAACAAACCTGAACACATTTCAAACCTTTTAATTACCTGTTAGATTGGAACTCTGGAAATGATGTACTACTGCCGCCCTAAGTTTGGTTACATATCGTAGCAATCCATGCAGTGGAACGCGTTGGTCTTTTTCATAAGCCGTGATTAGGACTGAAGGATATTTCTTAGAGAATAAAAATGTCACATTCAATCACAATATAATGAAATTAAGGGAAACAAATAAATTAAATGTCATGTTTACAATAATGGAATACTTCAGGATTTTAGTCTTTTTGAAATGGGGTAGAACCCCAGGGATCTTAACTAGAGAATCAGCTTTTCCAATTTGAACACGAACACTGGGTCAGATGCACTAAAAATGATGCTTCAAAAGTGATCAAATGGAGAGTGATAAACAACCAACCAATCAGCTCCTAGCTTCCATATCACAGACTGTGTTTGAAAGATGTCAGGCAGGAGCTGATTGGTCGGCTGTTTATCACTCTCTATTTTTTAACGCAGTGACTGTCCCACAGGGAAAATAACTAAATATCTAGAACGAAAGACAGAAACAAAGTCACATGTAAGATGTTAATAATTTTACATTTATCACTGTGGTCTAGCTATTCTCCTTGATGCTTCGGCAGTACCTTTTAAACACATTATTTAAATATAAAAATTGGCGAAATAGTCATAGCAGTGACAGTTGGAGTTTGCATGGAATGGGCAGAGGAGGAACCACAGAACGTACATCCTTCCGCAGTTGCCTGGTGCCACTGTGGGTTATTTCTTACATTAGGAACTAGGACACATTTGCAGTAGTATCAGCTGGGCTTCCTGTGCCATCTTCAGAACATGCAGTTACTGGGCCTGCATGCAAACAGTGGGCACAATGGGGGTTATACTGGTTGATTTGCTAGGATGCAAATTCGCATCCTTGCGAGTCAACCTAACCACGCCTTGCGAATGGTGGTACGCCGGCCCACCGTTCGCAAGGCGCGTTCCTTCGCAATGGCTGCGAATGGATTGTTTTACATAAACATCATTCACAGCCTGCAGGAGAACACCATCATTCGATGGTCGGCAAGCATCGAATGATGTGGAACATGCTAGCATATCTAAGGGTGCTCTAAGGCACTCTTACATATGCGTGCATGTTCAGAAGGAAGTGGGTGGGCAGCTAACATCCGGTGATGTCAGCTGGCCGCCCCCGGTGCCCATGTCACGGCCTCATTAGTATGAGAACGCCCAGTGTTGTCATGGGAATGCCCATGAAACGCTGGCCGTTCACATATGCTAATGTAGCCGCCTGCCGCCCCTCACCCACTGTCCTGGGCGCGTGCACCCAGCGATCCGTCTAGTTGCAGTGGGTGCACGCACACTGCGTATGCACAGAAATGCGTCTGTGCTACAGGTTGGTGCGTCTTTAGACGCCACTTTCGGTTGCACCATCAAAACTTGAACCAGTATTTATGCCCGTTTTCAATGCAAGGTGGTGTACACCACAACTTTACAGCATGTCCTCCATTTGCGATGGTCACAGTGTGTCCCACACGGATAAGAGAAAAACAAGAATTACTGTATATACTTACTTATCGTCCATTTCTTACAGTCTATTTAGGAAACTTAACCTATTACATTCTTAATGGTCACTGTTTTAGGGTTTTTGTTACTGTTATTGTTGTTATAGAACATGGTTCTCTCCTCTTGCTCTGTGATTATTTTGCTTCAGGGTATGGGATTATGATGGGAAACACGCTTTAAGTATGCCATTGACACCATTGTGAAGAGGGGGCGGGGCCATGATGACCCAGATTCAGCGCAAATTGCATCATCTGCTGACCGAACTTCCTGCTTTTTTCATGTAATTGGGTGGCTGCAAAGGGATGGCAGCTTGCTCGGGAGACTTGACCACCATTCCTGGTGGCCAGAAGCACCACCTGATGTTAGGAGATGGCAGGTATGGCACCCAATGGACTTTATCAGCTGTTTAGCTATCATCATTGATCTGTAAATACCATTGCAATCCCAAAAAAACTATTCAACAACTGAACACTCCCTAGTTCATTTATTTGGGAAGAAAGATTTATTTGTTTTTGAAAAAATTTAAGTGTGGCCGTTACTTACAGATGTGTACAACACACTTCTGTTACTGCGAATACGGGCTCAGTGTTTATCCTACAAATGTAAAAACCAGTGAAATGTTAGACTATGTCTCTCTATACAATAGCTGTCCTTGTATTGTTCCTACCTGTGGTTTGATATTCTCATAAGGGCAATACGCTTCTATTGATCTGTAGTGTTGTATGTTAAGCAACGGATTTCCCCATTCTTCTTGCTCTTCAACAGTCAACGGTAAGGATGTATCCAGCATTGTATTCAACACATCCACGAAAGGTGCCTGAATTTGGGTTGATCCAAAATAAAGCGACATGCGGTAATTCTAGACATCCACTCGGAACTGCACCAATATACTTGACAGAGGCAATGGTGCCCAATGTTAGCATCTAGCGAACAAGGCAATGCATTTACCCTCATTTGTGTATCCTCTAAAGCAGGGGTGGCCAAACCTGTTCTCAAGATCTACCAACGGTGCATGTTTTCCAGGCAACCTGTGGATCTATAGTAGGAATGAATGCAGCTGGTTTTAAAATGTGACCGTTAGTAATGACTACAGCTGTGCACCAGCTAGGTAACCTGGAAAACGTGGACCATTGGTAGATCTCGAGGACCGGTTTGGCCACCCCTGCTCTAAAGTATGTTAATTTATAATAAGAACCCTATAATAGGTATATAATACCCCTTTCAGACAGAAAAGTCTGAAAATCCCGGCAAATACACGGCATTTCAAATGCCGTGTCAATTTGCCGGGAGCAGCCTGACCCCCCTTCACACAGAAGAACAAAATTACCGGGTTGAAAATTTCTACCTGGTAATTTGCTGAATAACACGGGTAATTCTTCTGTGTGAAAGGGTCAACACGGGTCATAAATCCCGTGTCCTCGACCCTGGTCAATTCCCGGGTCGGAGACACAGGATTTACGACACGGGTGTGCCCTTTCACACAGAAAAAGGACCCGTGTATTTAATGAAATTCCCGGGTGGAACTGCTTCACCCGGGTATTTCATTTTCTGTGTGAAAGGGGTATAACTATTCAAAGTACCCCTTAATCTGGCCAAATCTATACTATGCATCCTTATACAGTTGTTTAATACAGCATATAATGAGCTTTGCATGTGTTTTACCTTCCAGTAATAGATATAATGTTATATTGAGATCTATTACCAGACTGAAACACCCCTTCAATCTGTTCTAGGCACGCCTTGGGGTGAACATACCGGAGGCTGAGAACCTCACAGGAGGGTATATAGGAGAAATACAGTAGAATGGTACCTCTAAAATCATTGCTTGAAAGAGCCATGGACTGGAATTGTACAGAGCGCCAGCCAGTACCCCTCCTGCGCTGGCTGCCTCCAATGCTGTGCGACAAGGCTGCGAAAATCCCCGGTCATGTATATAGGTTACACAAGCCTGTAGGTCATCCAAGCCATTCTGCTTCTTATCTAGGATGCCCTGTTTATGCCAGTCACACCCAAGTTCTCCACCACCTCTGCAAAGACAAAGAAATAAGAAAAGAACACACACACACACACACACACACACACACACACATACATATAAATGTGTGTGTGTGTGTATAAAGTACGGTAAGCACTGTACATTCATATGGATATGGGAATAGATAGATAGAATTCCTTTATTCGTCTCACAATGGAGAAATTTGCAATTGTTACAGCAAGGTTCAAGTACAGATAAGGGTGAAAATAGCATAATAAGATAATAAAAACATATCACAAGATCTAAGAACATGTAGGTCTCTACAGACCATGACAGTTGTACATTCTGATCGCAGCAGGAAGAAAAGACCTGCGGTACCTCTAACATACGGTTAGTTTTGGCATTCAAACATTACCTTACATGGCAATAGGCTAATATCCAGCCATCATCA
This sequence comes from Crinia signifera, assembly GCF_055691185.1. Taxonomy (NCBI): domain Eukaryota; kingdom Metazoa; phylum Chordata; class Amphibia; order Anura; family Myobatrachidae; genus Crinia; species Crinia signifera. Next base: position 44,275,736 of record NC_139219.1, read on the forward strand.
ACCAGCATTCTCTTCTCAGCTTTGAAACTCATATTCAAATCCATTCCATAAGCTCCGTAGACATGCACCAGGAGCGGCCTGTGTCTGAGCCCAGCACCAACTTTATAAAAAACTGTAAGTGGCACCAAAGTGCCATCCTGTTATCAGAAAGAAATGGATAGGACTCAAATAATTATTTAAGATTACTCGAACTGGCTGTCAGAACCCCCCTCTAGGAATCCTGTGTCATAAGACAGAACTTGGGCTCGGCACACCTACAACACCAGGGCGACATGCCCCTGTTTTGGAGTGCAGTCCTGGTTGCTGTCCCCACGGCGGGGCGTCGACAAAGGTGCTCGGTAACCTGTGAGCGTCACAGCTTACTGAGCTGATTAGAATCACCCTGTTAGTTCCCTCTGAAGATGTGCGAATCATCTTCAAGATGAACTAAACCCCTACATGACCAGGGCCCAAGGTACCTGAAGCAGCTTCTGATTCCATACTGTCCCACCCGATTACTGCGATCTGTAGATGAAGGACTTTTAGCAGTACCTAGAATCTCCTGGAATTCATCTGGGTCTAGCTTTTAGCCATGCGTCTCCGACTTTATAGAACTCTCTACCCCGCATAGTTCGAGAGGCCCTTACTCTAGAAACCTTCAAAATCACTCAAGCCTTTCCTGTTTACTCAAGCATTTCCTTAACAACTAGCATTATTTATGAAAAACTTTTCTGTACTTCAGTGTTCCTGTACTGTATTACATTCATTCTATCTGTTAAGCACCTAAAGTCCCATTGGAGAAAGAACAATATATAAATAAAATTGTCATCATTATTATTTATTATTATTATTATTAATAATAATAATAACAACTCGGCTGTACAGTATTTGATAGGGAGGGCTGTAGTTCAGAGAGCTAAGGCAGTGAACACATTTGTATCATACTATTTGGGCTTTACACTGTGTATAGAGAGGAGCGAACCTTGCTTTTGGCTTTCATTCGTTCTACATGGCAGGTCTCATTCTCCTCGCTGGAGTCATCAGCCTCTTCTATCAACCTGTTCTCCAGTACTAAATAAGAAAACATAACTGGGCGATGTATGGGCGACTCCAGGTAAAACCTGATGCTGTTGTTGCTTTCCTCTCGCCACAGCGAGGGCTGCAGTGCACAGGCCCATTCAGGAAACTGAAACACAAAACAGACATTGAGGCCGTTCATTGTTGTAGCCTTACAAAATCCCTGCATATTCCTGATAGATTTAATCTGGAAAGCGGTTTCACCTCAATTCATATGATAATTATATATACAGATAGCAAAGCAAAAAAAAAAAAAAAAAGAAGTCTTACATGCGCAGAACAAAACCCTCGCTGACAGTGGTAGCGCTTAAATGGTTCGCTGCACTCAACTTGTTAATAACCTTTTCATTTAAACACTATAATGAAATTCAATCACTATTTCAATTAAAACGCAAACTATGAAACAAGTCATGATTTTCTTGTCAAATTAAATTTGCTCTGTGAAGTGATATTTAAAGTCAAATTTCACGTACAAAGGAAAAAGGTTGACTCTTCTACCCATTGAGAGCGCAGAGGCTGCCACTGTACGGCGAGGTTGGGCAGCTCCCGCTACTCACTCATTGTCAGGCTGTCTAGTTCTGCAGAGATCACTGATCAAGAGGATTGTCGGAAACAAAGTTAACATGCGGAAACGCCATCTGGATAAACAGGTTTTGTTTTACCTTTAATAAAATAAATCTTAGTTGGCGGGGGTTGCTGTTTAGTGGGAAACAAATGGAGATTTCCTGCTTTATACATGGTACATTTATACCAGGATTAGACAAAGGTTAGGAACCAGAACTTGTTATACTGTACCTTTACACAGTCTCATTGCAATGGCCAAATGGCCACATGTTAATTCAGTCAGTGTCCTATCCTGATGCATAAATCCATGCAATCCATAACTGCACCAACAAGTTCCCTCTATCATATTGCACCAATCAGAGAGCACCGTGTCATGGTGCACCAACCAGCCCTCCCTCCGTCACCCTGCTCCAACCAACACAGGCTCCATCTCTTTGTGCATCCTGTACTTTAGCACAAGATAAAGTGGCAAGATACAAAAGACCAACCAATTATCTTCTGCTATGTTACAGGCTTGAAGTATTTGAAAAAAATGACAGTTAGGAGCTGATTGGTTATAGCTCTCCAAGTTTTGACAAACCTCCCGCTGACTCACTATACACAGTACAACTGGTTTACAGGCTACGGCAGAGATCCTTAGGGCCAAATTAGCATGTTTTACAAACTATACTCTTCATTTCTTATACACAGAGGAAGGTTATGCATCAAGGGCCTGATTCAGACCTATTAGCTGCCTAACAAGCAGGTAACTGCTGCTCCGCTGAACGCAGAGGTACTTGTTTCCTAGAACAGCGCCCATCGCGGATTTTACATAGAAATGCATGGTAAAATGTAAATCGCGTTGGTCGCATCGCATGCGGCCAAAAAAACGCATGCGATGCGACCGACGCGATTGCCGATTTTACATAGGGAACAATGTTAAATGGCCCAATTGACCCCATTTTACATAGGGAACAATGTTAAATGGCCCACAGACCCCAAATAGCCACCCTGAAGTGTGAAATGGCCCCCCCAATTGTTAACGCCACCCCACGATCAACATCAACCCGAAGCGTGGCGAGCGCTGCGAGCCCGCGAGGGGCGGCGTTACGCGTCCTCCGACCTTTTCATACCCCCACTATCCACGTCGGCGTGAAGTTGAGAATAGAAAGTGTGGCGAGCGCAGCGAGCCCGAAGCGTAGCGTGCGGACACAGAATACGAGCCTGAAGCGTGGCGAGGGGATGCGGAATACATGTTAAGTAATCCGTGTCCCCTCGTGGGGCTCGCTGCCCTCGCCACTCTTCGGGAGCGTGTTCCGCGTCCCCTCGCCACGGGCTCGGTGGCTCGCTGCGCTCGCCACACTTTCTATTCTTAACTCCACGCCGACGTGGATAGTGGGGGTATGAAAAGGTCGGAGGACGCGTACCGCTGCGCTCGCCACGCTTCGGGTTGACGTTGATCGTGGAGTGACGTTAACAATTGGGGGGGCCATTTCACACTTCAGGGTGGGTATTTGGGGTCTGTGGGCCATTTAACATTGTTCCCTATGTGAAATCGGGTCAATTGGGCCATTTAACATTGTTCCCTATGTAAAATTGCGGTAATCGCGTCGGTCGCATCGCATGCGATTTTTTGGCCACATGCAATGCGACCGACGCAATTTTTTCCTTGCGATGCCTAAGATCGAAATCGTGGGCGCTGTTCTAGGAAACAAGTACCAACGCAGGCCCCGTGGTCCCGAGCATTTCGGATAAGGGATACTCAACCTGTATAAGGTAAAAATAACAGGACATTATGATGAATAAAAAGGTCTGCTTGGCAATTTTCACACCTATTTTTGACAAATTCACTTGGCACTCAAAGGGTTTCAAAATGCACATTCAGCTCCTCTTTCATTTCCAATATCTAATACAAGAGAACAATAAATGACATCGGTCACGCAGGGACCCGGCTTACCCTCCCGTCACAATCTTTTAAAACGATCGCTGTACATGAAAAGTTAATCTAGAACTGACAACTATGATTTCGGTGCACAGAAATGCTTTTAGGGGGTATAATGAGGTTTCTGAAGATATTTCATTTTTGTTAAGTAACGTTATATTTAGCAAATAATTGTATTCAGTCCTGTTATTTCCCCCTCTCTATCTCTGATTATACTCCCTTGGCCAACGTGCTCCTGTAATATAGCCAGTTTGATTCCAGCGAGCGATCTTGTGCTACAGGTTGGCTCTTTAGCATTTAGTCACTCGAAATTGGTGCCTTGAATCGGAGAGCTAAAGAAAAACCATTGAGCAATACAATAAGCCCTTTCTTGGCACACGTACACTTGGTGGTTTGTAGCTATTATGTGTGGGATTCTCAATGTAGGAAGGAAAGAAAGAGAAAAAAAAAAAAAGAAAAGAAAGAGAAATCAGTATTCATTCTCTGCAAGCCGCTGAAAGGCCAGAACTACTATTCTCCTCTACTAAACATAACAATTCAACGGAACACAGCAAAAAATTAGTGACTGCACCGCTGCAAACACTTTCACCATTTGATTACATTCTATTCCTTTCAGCTCAGGCATCGGGGAAAGAACCGGGAGAGTTGAAGAAAAGAGGAGACGTGAGTCCCACAAATAAGTGGCCGCGTGAGATGAAGACAGATTGTGAATGACTGCTACACTCCACATCCCCCCGGGGAGGTGAAACGTACAGCAAATCTGCCGAACCGACCAGAAAATTACATTTTATCAAATTAAATACAAGCTCTTTTATGAGCAGACAATAATCACCCTCGTAACTATAGCCGGAAAAAAATACATATGCAATTGCTACTATTCCGGCACATCTGGTCGTTCACAAATGGTGCAGATAATAGATTTTCTATACTATATTAACAGTAATAAACAGTGGAGTTTTAGTTCATGTATTAATCAATTCATTTAAGACTTCAGCCCCCCCCCCCCCCAAAAGCAAGGAAACCCGCATTTCTGCAGGTGCCCTCAAATGACTACTAATGTAAAGCCCCATACACACAGGGCCATTCGGTACTTGCGTAGTTTCACGGCGCCGCGCGTCTGAGTCCCCTTGCGGGGCTCGCTTCGCTCGCCCACGCTGCGGGCTCGGTGGCTTGCTACGCTCGCCACGCTATTTAAAATCAACTCCATGCCAACATGGATAGTGGAGGTATGAACTATCCATGTTGGCATGGAGTTAAGTTACTTTTTTGGACATATTTCGTGGCGAGCGTACACCCGGAAGTAGCACGGCGCCATGCTGGCGCCGTGAAACTACACAAGTACCGGCGATTCTAGCCAATATCTCTGAGTGACCATATCCTGTGTGTACGGTGCCGCGACCAGCCCTGAAATGATCACCTGTCACAGGAGCAGCGGCTTCCCCCAGCAGTGTCTCGTTTTCATCAGCGACCGTTGGCAATATGATCGCTGAGCGAAAATCCCTTAGTGAGCATATCGCCCCATGTGTACAGGGCTTATGGCAGCAGCAGGGAAGAGCAGGACTCTGTGGATTCCTGCGGACGGCAACGAGCATGAAACCCCCTGCCAACAAGCAAGTAAACCCCATGGCAACAAGCATATAACCTGCCAAGCAACAAGCATGTAACCCGCCAGGCAACAAGCATGTAACTAGAGTTGCCACCTCATCCCTTTAAAACTGGAGACATATTAATTACACAGGTTCTGTGGCTGATTAAAAAAACACAGTTGGAATGAAGTCTGATGGCTGTTTAAAAAAAAAAAAACTGTTGAAATTGAGTCTTGAAGTCAGCCAGCCACAGAACCTGTGTAATTAATATGTCTCCAGTTTTAAAGGGATGAGGTGGCAACCCTACATGTAACCCCAACCCCCTTGGCAATGAGCACCTAACCCCCTGGCAAAGAGCACTTAAACCCCCCTGGCAACTAGTACCTAACCCCCCTGGCAACAGGCAACTAATACCCTTGGCAATGAGAAATTATAATTAATATATGTTGTTGTTTTTTTGACAACTTCTGTATTAGTCTAGGGCGTCTGGAACCCTTAATCACGCCCTGACTGCATTAGTGTAGTGTTCATTCTAGCACCCACTATCTTTGAAAAACCATGCAGTTCCTCTTCCCTGCCTGGGGTGTCGCTGTCTACTGTGGCGTTTCTAACACAGATCTGGTTTGCATATCAGTGCTGATATACAGACCACACTGTGCTAGAAACACTACAGCAGACAGCGACACCCCAGGCAGGGAAAAGGAACTGCATGGCGGGTGCTAGAATTAACTATTAGTGTTAGACTTCAAGTATGCTGTCTGCAGTGGTGTACGGTGAGGTCAGCGACTGGTAAAGCTGTGCCATTTTTGAAATGGGAACAAGTCTCGCCGGAGCCACCATCATAGCGCGATACAGCACCTCCCATGCCCGCTGCCAATAAAAGCTTCCACCGCTGCTGCCCCCACTATGAATGCCTGCTACCATCACAGCCCGCTACAGCCAGTGCCTGCAACCGTGACAGCGGATACAGGCTGTCAGTGTGTGACAGACTGATCCGCTGTCCTATCACATCTGCCTCAGAGACAGGGGCATGCTTTAATATTGACCGAAGGCACATCCCTGTCACTGAGGCAGATTTGTTGGTGCAGCTCCCCCATTGTTTACCAATGGGCTTTTCAGCCTCTTTTTGTGCCCGCGATTAGCACCCCCCTGCTGCTGACTGTTATCAATTGGCAGCAGGAGGCACATCTCTCTCTGCCTCCCAGTGCTCCCACACAGTGACTCACCACATACATTATAAAGAAAAAATACCAATAAGATATTTATTACACAGTTTATAAGTTATAAATACCTTATTTGTATTTTTTTTAATCCTCCCCTGACTGCACATCCCAGGCTAACTGGTCTAGAACTCACACCACCTTTCTTTTAAAGGTGAGGCAGTTACCAACACACCTGTAATAAAGCACCTAGGAAAACAGCTGACACTTACTATACTGAATAAGACAAAACAGGGTGCATGAAAAAAAAAAAAACGTGATCACAAAAAGACTAATTAAAAAATGAATTTAATAAACAAAAGGCATTAATCCACGGCACTCACCATTCCTAGATTTGGGAGTGCAATATGGTTTGCGAAAATTTAATTTGGATTAAATATGAAATGATGACAGTCCATCCTTGTCCTTGATGGAAAATTGTCGATGTAATTTAAACCAATCACACTCATGCCGCCTATACCATAAAGCAAGGGTGGGGAACATTTTTTGTTCCAAGGGCCGTTTGTATGGGAAAAAAATCCTTCGGGGGCCATATGTAAAAATGTCTCTTACAAATTGTCCTGCTGCAGCCGTTCCACGCCCTGGTGGCTGCCGCTGACTAGGACTGACAGTCTCCGGCTGCTGCTGTTTAAGAGGAATCTCGTGAGAACTATCGACCTCTAGCGAAAATTCCCCTGTACTTGACTCCTGGCAAAGCCCCCGGGCGGGCCACTCAGACCGGCTACGGGGGCCATATCCGGCCCCCAGGCCTGAGGTTCCCCACCACTGCCATAAAGGTATTGCAGTACTTGGCTTCAGTAGCAACAACAAGAATAACCAGTTCATAGAAACCAAAACAAGTTCATACATCAAGCACTGTACCAGTCAGTAGACTAAGCAGAAGAAAAAAATATCCTAAAAAAGACAAACTAGCAAACTATTTGCTGAATAAATGTAAGAAAAAGCAGAAAGTTGTATGTATGGCTGCTAACATGGTTTTGACTGTTGAGAGCATCAGCTAAACAGGAGGTTATAGCTAGTACCAAGGCAGGAGGAAAGCCAAAGGTTTACCTACAAAATATAGCATTGCAGAAAAAGTACATGTACACTAAACAACTACTACAGACAATGGGCCAGATGTACTAAGCTTGGTAAGTGATAAAATGAGTGAAAAACCACCAGCCAATCAGCCCCTATCTGCCAGGTTTGAAAAGGAACAGGTAGGAGCTGATTGGTTGGTGGTTTATCACTCTCCATTTTATCACTTTTCAAGGCTTAGAACATCCGCTAAGAGTATTAGTACAGTGACGGAGTAACACATGTCACACAAATGTACCTTCAGAGAGTGGATAACGGACTCGCTGGCGAGGGAAGTCACGTCCATATACAGTTCATTGTGATGTCTCAAAAACACTGCACAGTGATCCTCTAACATCTCCATGTCCAGTAGTCGGGATCCTGCTTGCAGCTGATAAATAGGTTTCCAGTGCTGTACACCGCTATATAGAGGAGCCTTCACTAACTGCACCAGGGAGATTTATAGGAACATCATGGTTAGCAAGCACGCACCACCAATGTATTGATTACTCTCACAATACAAAACTATTGTCCCTAAATGAGAAACCAAAGGCCTGACTCAGACCTGATCACTGGGCCACAAAAAATTAGATCTCAGCGATCAGATAAACGCCGCCCCGTCAAGGTCTCTTCCTGCCTGTGTACGGCTGTAAATGCGTTTGCATCTGCGCACACAGGGGGGAAACCATTCACAATCACTTACCATCTAATGGTTTTCCCCCATGTTCACAGCGCAGAGTAGGTCTAGACTTATTTAGCGCTGTGATAGCGGTGGGGAGGAGGACGCTGTGGACATCAGCGGCTCTCCCCCACAATGGCAGGGCAATGCCTGCGTTTTCCAGTGCACTCCAGAGAAAACGCCAGTGTGCCACCTACAAACAGCTGCCGGCTCTCTATCACCATGCGAATGGCCAGTGGTGACATTCGAGAAATCGCACACACATACATAAATACTAGTAAACCGGATTAATATACAGTTGACTATTGTGCCACACACACACACACACTATTATACACATACTTATATACATATAGAAACACACACACACTATTATACACATACTTATATACATATAGAAACACACACACACTATTATACACATACTTATATACATATAGAAACACACACACACTATTATACACATACTTATATACATATAGAAACACACACACACTATTATACACATACATACACACACTATTATATACATATACACACATACTTTTATACACATACACACTATTATATATATACACAAACACTATTATACACATACTTATATACATATAGAAACACACACTCACATTACTATATACATATACACACACACACACACACATAAATGCTAGTAACCCGGATTAATATACAGTTGATTATTGTGCCACACACACACACACACACACACACACACACACACACACACACACACACACACACACACACACACTATTATAACTTATACACAAACACTATTATACACATACACAATATGGTACTTGTTTCATAGCACGGCCACAATCGCGGGCATCGGGTGTCATTTTTAGTGGTCTGCGACGCGACCGACGCGATGCCCCCGATTTTCCCATTGAAATGCATTGAAAAAAGTCAAAATCGCGTCGGTCGCGTCGTATGCGGCTAAAAAAGGCTTAAATGGTCCAGACGCGATGCCCCCGATTTCCCATAGGAAACAATGTTAAATGCCTCAATTTACTCGCGATGCCCCCGATTTCCCATAGGAAACAATGTTAAATGCCTCAATTTCACCAAATCCTCATAGGGAACAATGGTAAATGGGCCAGAAACCCCCAAAAACACCCCTGAACAGTGAAATGTCCCCCCAAAAGTAGTTTACGCCACCCCACGATGAACGCGAACCCGAAGCGTGGCGAGCGCAGCGAGCCCGCGAGGGGTGGCGGTACGCGTCCTCCGACCTTTTCATACCCCCACTATCCACGTCGGCGTGGAGTTGAGAATAGAATAGTGTGGCGAGCGCAGCGAGCCACCGAGCCCGAAACATGGCGAGCGGACGCGGATACCTTCACAGGTAAACGCGTCCCTTCGCGGGCTTCACAGGTATCCGCGTGCGCTCGCCACGCTTCGGGCTCGGTGGCTCGCTGCGCTCGCCACACTATTCTATTCTCAACTCCACGCCGACGTGGATAGTGGGGGTATGAAAAGGTCGGAGGACGCGTACCTCCGCCCCTCGCGGGCACGCTGCGCTCGCCACGCTTCGGGTTCGCGTTGATCGTGGGGTGGCGTTAACTACTTTTGGGGGGACATTTCACTGTTCAGGGGTGTTTTTGGGGGTTTCTGGCCCATTTACCATTGTTCCCTATGATGATTTGGGTAAATTGAGCCATTTAACATTGTTTCCTATAGGAAATCGGGGGCATCGCGGGTAAATTGAGGCATTTAACATTGTTCCCTATGGGGAAATCGCGGGCATCGCGTCGGTACCATCGCACCCGATTTTTTAGTGCATGCGATGGCCGCGATGCCCCCGATTTTTCCTCACGATGCCCACGATCATGATCGTTGTGGCCGTGCTAGGAAACAAGTACCCACAATATTATATACATATACACAAACACTTTTATACACATACTTCTATACATATAGAAACACATACACTATTATACACACTCACACTATTATATACATATACACACACTATTATACACATACACTATTATACACACTCACACTATTATATACATATACACACTATTATACACATACATACACACACACTATTATACACATACATACTATTATATACATATACACACACACTATTATACACATACACACTATTATACACATACACACCTATATGCATCTACACACATTATTATACACATACATACATACATACACACACACTATTATTAAAAGGGCACAGTCGTGCCCTTATATTAAGGCTGAATCGAACAGGGAACTTCTGAGATGGGGACATGGTGTTTAAGGGGATACACCTTAAAAGTGATGGTTGGACATACTGAATTGAAATTTTTTAAATGAACGTGTAGAATCGTCACCCGGTTCTGCATGCCAAATTTTAGGGCAAAATAGTAAAAAATGAGGAATTGGGAGTAACATAAATTTTCTGCTACTTCCTGTTTGGCTTTTTAGGACTGTTTTCCCATATAGGGCGGTATTCAATGTGAATACCTGCGAGGTGCAGCGAATCCTTTTTTGGATTCGCTGCACATTCGCCACGTTCCGGAGCCGGCGGGCTCCGGTATTCAACGAGTCAGGTGCAGCGAGCCCCTGACTGGCGAATATGAGCTCCTGCGGCGATTGCCGCAGGGAGCCTGAGGACGGTGCCAGGCAGAGAGATGGTAGTCTCTCTGCCTAGCCCAGACCTTTGTGGGGGGTTAGGTGGGCTCCCCGGGTGCCAGGCAGCACAGGCTGCCCCCCCGGGGGTGCCAGCAGGGGAGCGTATATTCACTACACTATGCAGTGAATATATTAATATGTAATGAGCGGCTCGGCTCCGGCGCCCCCTGCTGGCTGCTGTGTAAAAAAAAATAAAAAAAAAAATATTATTTTTAAAATTAAATATATATTCATGTGCTTACAGCACATGAATAAAAATAGCATGCCCCTCCTCAGAATAAAATTCCTGATTTTTGGACACCAAATGTAAAAAACAAAACACTTTATTTTAAAAGTTCACATTCCACTTCGCCATAAAAAGATAGCGATTGCTACTCAGTGAATCATGGCGAAAAAAACCTTCAAATGTATTCGCCATGTGGTCATTGAATAGGGTGATTCACCGTTTTTGACAGAAATTCGCCAAACAGCACAAATTCGCCATAAAAACCTGGCGAATCAGGCTCATTGAATACCGCCCATAGTCTATGAGGAGATTTTTGGGAAGGCATAACTCAGGGTAGGGGGAGAAATAAGACTTGGGGTTTGTATTTTTAGACAGAGCTTATCCCAGTGTAGTGCCTTTTGGGCTTAAGGTTTTTCAGATAGTTATACATACACACATATATTTTTCTTTCCAGAGGCAGCATACTGTAGATTGTAAATGAGATTTATTGTACCACAGTCAGCTATTGAAGGTCACAGATATTGTGCCATTTTCAATGTAGCTGTGCATTGTTATGTTAAAGCAGCTTTCTATTTCATCCCTCTATGGCCCTAAAGGATATTTATATACATGCAGGGTACAAACAACAGTGATGATCAAGAGATCTATAGTATTATGGAATATAGACAATGACAGAATCTGGGCATTGTGTGTGTTTCTTATATCTATATATTCTATTTCACTAATATGTATACATTTCTTGCATGTAATACATCTGCATTTCTACAGAACACATCACCTTGTACTCTGCAGTCTCTCCATAAGTGGTGAGAATATACAGACAGCCATTTCTGTGCTCCACGTGGTAAACCATTCCCGGCACTCGGGGATGTACCAGTGTGGGAGGTTTAAAAGGAGAACCGCAGTCAATAAGCCAGACCTCAGAAGTCGTTTTACTGTTACTGTTGATGGTGAGAAATTGTCCGTCTCTGGTACAATAAAGATCTACAAAAAATCTGAAAGTGATACAATAGGCATTGGTCCCATGTAACAAAGGAGGAAACTGTAACACAGTAAACTAATAACAAAACAGGAAAAAAACAGATGAACTGAAATGTATCAGAGTGATTTCTGTTCATACTGTACATATGAGACCTGGAATGGCCAGCCTATTCCATAAGCAATTTATTCCTTTCAAAACACTGCTGATCTTATATGACACCATGTGGAAAACACCATGCTCCAAAATAACTAAAGCCAAAGCTACATGGCCACTGGCATTAACATTAAACTGGTGCCATTTTAAGAGCAAGAATCTTCAGCAACTAGGTCAAATGTAGCCTCTCATACAGATTGTATTAACATACAAGCCCTTGACTTGGGATGAAAACAAGTGAGCCAGAGAACTCATTAACCAAAGAGACCTAATACAGCTCACCGATTGGTAGAAACTGGATGCAGGGACTTTGTTTCATCGGCACCAAAGTCTCTCTCCACCAGGTAATCAGGCCTTCACATCGCTACTCTGTACTCATGTCACCATTTGCCCTATGAGTTTCAAGCCCCTACCCTACCATAGGAGGCATCTGTGCTGTGAGCAGGATGCACTAAACTTCAAAAGTGATAAAATGGAGAGTGATAACCAACTGATTGGCTGGTTGTTTATCACTCTCTATTTGATCACTTTTGAAGCTAAGTGCATCTTGCCCTTTGTGCTGCTGCTAATACTGGTGCGCTCCAACAGTTTATTGTAGTCCAGGCCACAACAAGCTCATCCCTTTGTAACCAGCTGTGGAAAATAAATATAGTAGGTACTATGATCCAAGTCAAACATGAAAAATAAAAGGGTGGGGGGGGGGAGGGAGAGAGAGAGGGAGAGAGAAAGAAAGATAAAGAGCAAGAAAGAGAGACACACACATACACCAAACACACCACCAAGTTACAGTTTGTTTCCAATTTATTTCCGGATCCTCTTTTCCACCATAATTTAGACTCTATATTGCAGATGTGTTGCACCAGGTTTATGGATATTTTTATTTTTTTATAATTTAAATCATGTACAAAATTATGGGTCAGATTAAACGAGCGATATTCTTGTTGTCATTCATCACGAATGTTCAGCAGCTACTATTTGTATGTGTTTGATATCACTCATTGTTAATCTGCCCCAATGTTTTACGCAAGAAGCATCTTCCAAACAGTTGTACCAATTTCTATCTTTAACATTAATGGAAAAAAATAGAAGAGATAATTGGCACAAATATATATATATTTTTTTTCATTTACCGGTCATCCTGTTCTGTGTACACCAGTTTAGTGTCACTTGGATTACTGAAGTCTGTGGCATACACACAATGGCACTGAAGGTTTTCCTGTTTGGTGTGAAATAGGACCATGTCGGTGACCCACTCTGTAGACAAAAAGCAGAAGACGTTACTTGCAAACTCATGACCTTGGTGCGCTGAAGCCTAAGCTTTCACCTCGTGCCTCAGTGACGTTACTGGTCCTAGTCCATGAATGCTGGTTCATGTGTGCTGTAGGTCAACTGGGTCAAAAGGACGACCGGGTCATTAGGTTGGCATGAAAAAGCTAGACAGGGGAAAAGGATGACAGGCACAAAAGGTCGACCCCACTTTTTATCTTTTGGGGTCCATTTACCATTTGTAACCCCAGTGTTCTGTCGCCATGCCTCAGCCAAGGTTTCTATTCCAAATCGTAGTCAATGTGGATTGATCAAGTAAAAAAAAAAAAAAAACTTCAACCATGTGTGTTGACCATTTTAACCTGTTGACCTTTTACATGTTTACCTATTGACTATGTCAACTTAATGCATATCCAACTTATGGGGGTTGAACTAATAACTGTCAACCTATCAGATACCATACTGATGAAGGGTGCAGTAGAAGCCTATATACATAAGGGTGCATTATAAGCTTAAGTTAATAATTACAAAGCATATTACAGTGCTGCTTCACCACCCAGGGCCATGTCCACCACCACCAGACCCAATTAGGTTCTCACTAACTCATCCAATATTTAGAATTGACAGGTACTATAAATAATAACCGCTTCACCACCCTGTCTGCAGTAAATACTTTGGGGGATATTCAATCTCCCGCAGCCATTCCCGATGGGGGATATAGCTGTGGGGCCCTATTCAATGCTGTCTTCCTCAACAGCATTGAACAGAGGATATTGGCAGAACGAGCCCCACTTCACAAGCAGTCGGGCTCGTTCTGCCGAGAACGGCTGGAAATTGACGAGCTCCCGGCCGCAGCTCGCCGATTCACGTCCGCTTCTCATGGCCACGCCCCCTTCTCCACCTGCGGCAGGCGGGACATTGAATCCCGCCTGCAAAATCTCGGTCGAGCAGACCGAGAAAGGGACAGGGTCACAGCTGTCACAAAGAACCACCTTTCACCAGGAAAGTTTTCAGCTCTCCGCTATGTCCCTTGGACAGGCTGGTGCCAAGATTTGCCAATGGAGCAGCAACTAATACACAGAGTATTATAATGAAGGAACAAGTTGGGTCAGAAACAATCTGGACCAGTTGAAACCAGACCAGCAAGCAGTATTCCCATAATCACAATGTTAAATCACATAGCTGTGTGAGCCTTTATACAGAAGTTCAGCTGAGAGGAGCATGGCACCTCCACACATCTAAAATCCACACAATTCCCATTTAGAATCAAGATGGTTCAACTTACCAAAACTGAACACATTTGGAATACTGCAAACAATTTCTGGCACGCCTTCCAATTTCACAACAATACAGACGGACTCCTCCCTTTCCAAACCTTTCAGAGCAACAGCCATAAAACTTTGTCCAAGTGAAACTCTGATGCGTTGGATTGAGTAATCCTGCAAACCAACATCATCTGAGCAAAACAAAATCTCCTGGCTGGTGTCACCTGCAAGAAACAAGGAATACATTTATAAAAGTGTATTAAAATAATTATGGTACTTGTTTCCTAGCACGGCCACACCGATTCTAATCGGGGGCATCGTAGGTAAAAAATCTGATCGGTCGCATCGCATGCGTGCTAAAAAATCGCATGCGATGGTTCCGACGCGATGCCCCCGATTTCCCATAGGGAACAATGTTAAATGCCTCAATTTACCCAAATGAACAGGGAACAATGTTAAATGGTCCAGAAACCCCCCAAAACACCCCAGAACAGTGAAATGGGCCCCCAAAATTAGTTAACGCCACCCCACGATCAACGTGAACCCGAAGCGTGGCGAGCGCAGCGAGCCCGCGAGGGGCGGTGGTACGCGTCCTCCGACCTTTTTATACCCCCACTATCCACGTCGGCGTGGAGTTGAGAATAGAATAGTGTGGCGAGCGCAGCGAGCCACCGAGCCCGCGAGGGGATGCGGATACCTTCACAGTTATCCGCGTCCCCTCGCGGGCTTCACAGGTGTCCGTGGCGACGCGGACACCTGTGAAGCCCGCGAGGGGACGCGTTTACCTGTAAAGGTATCCGCGTCCGCTCGCCACGCTTCGGGCTCGGTGGCTCGCTGCGCTCGCCACACTATTCTATTCTCAACTCCTTGCCGACGTGGATAGTGGGGGTATGAAAAGGTCGGAGGACGCGTACCGCCGCCGCTCGCCACGCTTCGGGTTCACGTTGATCGTGGAGTGGCGTTAACTAATTTTGGGGGGGCATTTCACTGTTCTGGGGTGTTTTGGGGGGTTTCTGGACCATTTAACATTGTTCCCTGTTGATTTGGGTAAATTGAGCCATTTAACATTGTTCCCTATGGGAAATCGGGGCCATCGCGTCGGGACCATTTAATGCTTATTTAGCCGCATGCGACGCGACCGACGCGATTTTTTAACTTTTCAATGCATTTCAATGGGAAATCGGGTCCATCGCGTCGGGGGCCATCGCATACCACTATTAAGGGCACAAGATCAATGCGATTGTGGCCGTGCTAGGAAACAAGTACCATAATTATTCTCCAAAGAAACTTCAGGTCATGCCTAAAAGTTTTTTTTGTTTGTTTGTGTGATCTGTGTGTTGTTCTTCTGGACTTAACAACATTTTTGTGTATATTGTCTAGTCTGTATGCACTATAAAATCTTAGGTGCGCACTCCCGTGGGTCGTTAGGGACGTCCTCTGTCCTACTACTGAATGTTACCCACGATATCATTCAGTGATGGCTATCCATGACACTGACAGCTGTTGTTGAACTACACATCCCAGCATGCCCTGCATCAGTTTTAGCATGGCCAAATAGTAAAACTGTAGCAGGGCATGCTGGGATGTGTAATTCAACAACATCTGGAGTGTGAAGGTTAACCATCACTGATATCATTTGTAAAAATCGCCTCTGACGTCAGTGATGACCGCTGCCTGGTTCTTTAGCAGATTAGTGGAAGCCTTTAAATTTAGATGAAAAAAAAAACTTCTATTCCGTTTTTTGGGAATTGGTCTGCGAATGCATTGCTATTTGAGATAAATTCACAATTTTGCATTGGCTGTTTATTTTTTCTGTCAGGGCGGCGCTTTTTGATTGCAGTCCACTGCTTTTCTCTATTTAGCGATTAGACCCAATATCAGTTGTTCGGGAGTTCAAGGAAAATCATGAGTGACACATGGAGTGACGTCTAATGTGTACCCACCTTTAGGGTCCCACAGACTGAGCATTTGTTGGTGGAACTTTAACTTCCTGGCAGGAAGTTCTTGGCTGATTGGCTGAACTAAACTAGCTAGAAGATACTTGCCACCTATCACGAGTGCAACAGAGGCCAGGAGAAGAACAGAGATGAGTAGAAAGATAGAACGGTAGAAGCTGTCTAAAGCAGTGCACTTCTAGTCATTTAGTACAGCTGTTGCACACCAGCAGAGACCACTAGCTATATTTCATGCTACAAACCCCATCTGGACTTCTAGACTACACCTCAGGATAGGAGCCCCCTGCTTTTCCAGCATAACATCATCTCCGAAACTAGACAGGTAAGGTAGGTGCATGCACCAGCCACAACCATTTTTTCCCACAATACTCAGATACCCTTTTCTCATTGCAATCCCTGGTCGCACCCAGGATTTTGACACAGGTCTGTCCCGGGAGCAACCCAGTATTTGCAAGGTTAAGCCGCCCACAGAGGCCCAACAAGAAGCCCAGTCGCTGATGTTAAGCAGTGAATGGGCGGAGCATCATCAGGGGCAGGTGGGGAGGCAGTGCTTGGAGTTGATGCGGTCTCTAAGCGCTGCCTCCTCCACAGTCGCTCAACCCAGGTTATCCATTCACACTTCACAGCAACCCGGGCACGACCGGGATTAACTGTTCTTTTAACCCGGGTTGAAATGCCGGGTCACTGGATTGGGAAATTAAAAAGGCCCCTTCAGATCGCAGAGACCGGGTTGCCTCGCAACAACCTGGGGTCGACCTGGGTTGTTTTTGCGATGCGAAAGGGGTAAGACTGTCACCATTTACAAGAGGAATATAGTAGGGACTGTAGTACCTGCATAACATTCCTAAAGTACTTTTTTTTTCAGTAGCATGAGGACAATATACATGGTACGGATAGTATGCGATTTATACTGTAAACATTACCAATGATACAAACTGTTTTAATGGTTGTTTTATCACCACAGTTTAAACTGGATACTTTGATACCCCTTTCACACTGCAGCTCTTAACCGGTATATTGCCTTTTTTTAGCATTTTAAAACAGTTTAAGCTGCAGTGTGAAAGCTCCAGTCTGCAAACGTTTAAAAAGCAGAGTCCTACCGTTCAGAGCAGTTTTTTATGCAGTGTGAAGGGCTCTGAACCGGTATATAGGCAGTAGCTATGAGAGCGCAGTGCATATGTAATGAGCCGTGCATTACATATGCGCATATGTAATGAGCGACTTATTCATATGCACTGCGCTCGTTACATATGCACATATGTAATGAGCGGCTCAATATATATGCACTACTCTCTCATAGCTACTGTCTGTCCTGCTTTCACACTGCAAACCTGTTTGAGACCCGGTATTTATGTGCGATGTGAAAGGGGTTTAAAACGGTAATATACCGTTTTAAAATACCGGGTCTCTCACGTTTAGGCAATGTGAAAGCAGCATTAATGTGATTTTATATTGTGCAATACCTATTGTTTAACAATACCCTCTGGACTCAGTAGTCACTGAAAAAGTACATGTTTCTCTTTCTACAATAAATACATTACATTCCAATACTAAAGCCTCATTAACGGGGAGCTGCTGCTATGTGCCTAGGTGTGCCCACTTCATTCCATTGCAACTTAATTGTATGTGATTTATTTTATTAGAATTGGTTCATTTCAGCATTTAAAACTTTACTGCAGGCACAGATGTATAAATGCATCGCCCTAAAGATAAGTCAGAAGACTGGCCTTTATATACAGGCATAGCTATCCAGTGAGTCAATATTTAAGGGTTGTGCTTTATAGCAGAAGTTTCTTTTTAATAAAATAATGTGATTAATTTTTCAATCTGCATGTCATGACTCTTTACACTATGGGGGAAATTTACTATGGGCAACCAACCAGATTCTATCTTTTGGGTGAAATGTAATAGGATGAGAGATTTAGAAAGTGAGAGTTTTGGTAAGAAATCTCCAGTTTTTTTTTAAAGCGGCAATCATTTACACCGCAAATTTAAACTGGTTTTGCAGTGTAAAAGATTGCCGCTTTAAAAAACCCCGGATATTTCTTACCAAATCTCTCACTTTCCGATTCTCTCATCCTATTACATTTCCCCCATTATCTTCTAGGAGGTGCTAAATAAATAAGTAGATTCTAGTTGGTTGTCCATAGGAGACATGGAGACATTATTCACAGGAAGAGGAGCAGCAGAACACGAGGACATGCACTGAAACTAGAGGGAGGAAGATTCAGGGAAAATTTGAGGAAGAATTACTTCACAGAAAGGGTAGTAGATAAGTGGAATAGCCTCCCATCAGAGGTGGTAGAGGCAAATACAGTAGAACAATTTAAACATGCTTGGGATAGGCATATTGATATCCTTACAAAAAAATAAGGATCAAATATGGTTTGAGGTAACATGTTTAAAAAAAGGGCAGACTAGATGGGCCAAGTGGTTCTTATCTGCCGTCAAATTCTCTGTTTGTATGTTTCTATAGCAAAATCCTATGGGAAATAGAACTCCCATCTTCATAAATTCCCCCCTATGAGTCTATTAAAGTTGTATCAGCATCATTACTAAGAATCTAATCAGCGCAAAGGGTCATCATTTCAGATGTGGCATAGAAAATACCTGATCGTCAAGGTGCCCATACATGGTGCAATGATTGCACCTGTTATGGGCTGGATCACATCGCATTGCATGCTTTTTGCATGCGATTTACTGTGTGATGCGATGCACGTGGGAGCGTGCATCGCATTGCATTGCACGGTGCTATCGCACTGTGTATGGGCACCTTTACACTTATTTGAGGATTTCTTCATAAAGGAAATTCAGTTACAAAACAACTGCCCATTACCAGACAGTTACCATAAAACCCAAGAAGGATTCATGACCAGGCTACGCAACTTTCTAAGCGGTTGTAATAGGGGAAATGTTAGGTAGTTTATCATTATTATAGTGAGGCTGATTGGGAGGTGCCAGTGCTGATGTAAGGATTCTCGGCACCCTAGGCAAAATTTACTGCCCCCTCCAACCCACACTGCCAACAATACCCACTTTCCATCCCCTCAAATAAAAGTGTGGGGTGGTGATTTAGAGTTTCCACAGCTGCCACCTGCATTAAGTACAACAAAGATGTCTTTCTTATTGTCCTTCATTTGGTGGTAGGCAGACTCGGCGGCGCCTCCCAAATACCCTCGCTACTCAGCTGCCTAAGAGGCAAAGCCGGCCCTGGATGGTGCCAGATATATTTGAGCTTTTTGGAGGACTGTTCTACACACTTGATATTTGCCTTGAGAAAGACACTTAGCGGGATGGAACACATCAGGAACTGGAGGTGTGTCAGCAGTGGCTGTAACAACTGAGGGTATCCTCTGGAGGTGGTACAACACATTCTGATGAGGAAATCTGGTACACCTTTGTGTGTCAAAGACACTATGCGCTTAAACTGACCCAGGCCCGTGGGCGTGGCTTGACCAAATACAGGATCAGACGTGTCTGGCGTGGGCGCTGTTACTCTCCTGCTAATTATCCTACCCTAGGGATCGTGGATATCCCGCTGCCCTTCCACTTACCCTCCAAAGCCTGCCCTGCCTCTTCCATGCCATTCGTGGCTCTCCTACGTGACCTGAGTGACCTGCTGCAACTGCTTGGGCCTTTTCCTCCTCCTGCTGCCGGGCGCCATCTTGGCTTCTTCACCTCCAGCAGCTCCGTGTGTAGCCTTGTCTGCCGGCGGCACCTGTGGCTGGATGCGCTGCTGAGGTGGACATCTCCCCCACTTGGTGCCTTCTGCAGTGGCCGCGTTTTTTTACGCTAAAGCTGGGGAATACCCTGTCACTGACCCATTCTCTGATAAGAAGTACATTCTGAGGCACTGTGAGCCCGCTTTTCTTGCCGTCCCGCCGCATGCTGTAAGGAACCATGTCGGCGTGCTATACCTATGTATGCTAATATCCTGGATGTGCCTTCTTTGAGGGTCTTACTTGACTCTGAGTATCCTAGGAACTTTATTCTTGTATGCTGGGATCAGGCTGTGCCACAACTACCTCCATTTCTCCTGCCTGCAGCTGTACGGACCCTTACTTTATTTTCTTTTTCTGGACTTGCTCCTGTGTATCTCCGAGAGATTGGATCTACTTTTCCTGTTACACTTTTGCCATGTCTTGGATTTGATAAATGGGCAGACTAATTGTCATTTCTTACAGTTTTCATTGCCTCTTTCACCTTTATTTTCTGGATCGTTGCTTCCTTACCAGTGTACATTTTTGTTTATCCTGTTTAATTGTGTTATTCTGTATAAGGGGGGGATGTGTGGATAAATAATTGCTGTGATTCTCCAGACTGGCATAGCGGTTATCAGATACTCTTTGGGAAGATAGGTGTAGGTAATATATACTTGCCCGACTTATTATCCTGAAACACTGCATTCAATATACTTTGTTAACATACATCCATTGCCCCAGATGGTCCATACTGTTGTTATCCTTCTGGTTGGTGGGTGGGTCTTAAGTGCACTAAGGTATTGATACACTATATTAATGTATTTTATTTATATTTGAATGTCACATCATGCCTCCTGTTATATAAACATCCACTGGTGGATGTACACCAATTGTGTATATATTTTTTTTAAAAAGCGATCAATTGGGTAATTGACAAAGGTCAAAGTTGTGCTTCCTGTCTTAATAGTATATATATCCTGACTAGCCTAGACACTGGCATACTTGACTCTGAGTATCCTTGGAACTTTATTCTTGTATGCTGGGATCAGGCTGTGCCACAACTACCTCCATTTCTCCTGCCTGCAGCTGTACGGACCCTTACTTTATTTTCTTTTTCTGGACTTGCTCCCGTGTATCTCCGAGAGATTGGATCTACTTTTCCTGTTGCACTTTTGCCATGTCTTGGATTTGATAAATGGGCAGACTAATTGTCATTTCTTACAGTTTTCATTGCCTCTTTCACCTTTATTTTCTGGATCGTTGCTTCCTTACCTGTGTACATTTTTGTTTATCCTGTTTAATTGTGTTATTCTGTATAAGGGGGGGATGTGTGGATAAATAATTGCTGTAATTCTCCAGACTGGCATAGCAGTTATCAGATACTCTTTGGGAAGATAGGTGTAGGTAATATATACTTGCCCGACTTATTATCCTGAAACACTGCATTCAATATACTTTGTTAACATACATCCATTGCCCCAGATGGTCCATACTGTTGTTATCCTTCTGGTTGGTGGGTGGGTCTTAAGTGCACTAAGGTATTGATACACTATATTAATGTATTTTATTTATATTTGAATGTCACATCATGCCTCCTGTTATATAAACATCCACTGGTGGATGTACGCCAATTGTGTATATATTTTTTTTAAAAAGCGATCAATTGGGTAATTGACAAAGGTCAAAGTTGTGCTTCCTGTCTTAATAGTATATATATCCTGACTAGCTAGACACTGGCATACCTTTGAAAAAGTTGTCTTTGAGCAACGAAACACGTCAGGCCAGCTTGCCCTCTGCTACGTGACACTTTGAACATCATTCTACACTTGGACCAGCTCTCCCCTAATCTGTTTCCACCCCATTTGGTCTTCCCACTTTTCAACACCAACTGGATACAATTATTGGGACACCACCACCTGTCAATTATTGGAGCCCATCAAGACCCTGAGACCTCCAAAAATCCTGTCTCAAACAAGTGGTTTCAAACTACAAGAGGCATCCGTTCAGGTTCATGGACACACACCATAATATCCTTAAGTTGGACACTATGGAAGATCAAATCCAATGATCCGAGGAGAGCGTACTAGGAACAAGTGAGATTGCATAAGAATATAACCCATTGTCACTAATGAATATTTCTCAGAGTGCATTTTACATTTATTTGTTTAAGCATATGATGTATTGCATATGCTTCATTTTTAAATCGTAATCTTTATGCTAGTCTAAAATAAATTGTGATTTTTTATGTGATAACAAATTGATCGCTATACATTTATTTTTGTGTGTTAACTGTTTTACAAATCCAGAGCGCTCCACCAATAGTCACACTCTCCTGTTGTAGAGGTACTGTATTATATGTATCCGTATTTGTACTTCCCTTTGACTTTGTGTATTTCCATATTATGATGGATGGCTTTGCACAGTTTGTTTATAAGTCTATCTTACACTATGAGTCTGAGAAACTATGCTTTACAGGTTTTGTGACTGTAAACATAAATGAATGGTCAAAGGCATCACTGCATATTCTATAGCAGTGATGCTAACCTTGACACTGCAGCTGTTGTTGAACTACACAACCCAGCATGCCCTGCATCAGTTTCAGCATGGCCAAATAGTAAAACTGATGCAGGGCATGCTGGGTTGTGTAGTCCAACAACAGCTGGAGTGTCAAGGTTAACCATCACTGTTCTATAGGATGTTGGAGTCTTTTGTTCCTTCGGCTTTAGGCTGTGAGATCAGTTTATTATCATTTGGGGCAATGGCTGTGGAAAATACAGCATCACCATTTTTAATGAAAACTACTGCGCACAGGTGCCAGAAAGACATCATTTTTACCTAGTTGCTTCGTGAATGAAAATCTACATTTGGGGGGTTTATTTGAACACAATGACCTAATCACTAGAAGCCGCATAAATATAGGGTCAGGTCACAAAAAGTCGGTTCATTACCAATGCTTTTTAGCAAGCGATAAATGCAGCCGTCCGCAGCAAAATACATGTACTCTCCACATGAAATCTGTAAGTATAAGAAAGACATACATTTATAAACATATTTGGTCAAATGTGCATATTACATGGTAGTAAAGGAAATGTAATCTGAAATTTGTTTTAGAATACTGAAGTCAGAAAATGTTTGAATCCTAAATCTATGACTATGCTGCCATTTAGTTAAGAAAAATATATAACACATAAGGCCTAAATCCTGTTTGTAAGCATTTAAAACGCCAAGGCAGCAGGAGGTAGAGGACTCCTGCATGGATTTGTGATATCCAAGGGCTGCGTCTGTAGGCTGGGATCACCATCTGCAAAGTAACTAGCCATTGGTTAGCTGTAAGTTCAGGCAGTTCACAGCTCCACGTGGCTGTAAAAAATAAATAAAAAGGTATATGTTGGTCCAGCATAGAGGTGTATTCAGATGTAGCTGGCAAGGGGGTTAAATGGCGGGGGATCGCCGAAAACAAGTGATCTTCGCCGTTTAACCCCCGCGCCGGCCGCTCACTGCATTCAACGTTCAGAGGACAGCGAGGATTCCCCCAAACAGCGAGACTCGCGGCTAATGGAGAGAGCCTGCTGCATCCAGCCGCGAGCCACGCTGTTTTAGCAGGCGCATACGCCGTTTCACACTCCAATAACCTAGCGAGCAGGAAAGGGTATGTGCAGGGGGTCAGTTGAATACTGACCCTGCGAGCTGTGACAGCGAGCAGGCAGCACTGCTCACTGACACAGCTCGCAGAAAGCATTGAATACACCCCTGAGTGTGGTATACAGCCTCACTTACTCGTGGGTGTGACTTCATCGTGCAAAATTGGAAAAAATTATTTATTTTTGACAGGACTATATATTGCAAAACAGTAGTTTATTAAATAAGGAATATAAAATAAAAAAAATCTGCACTGCTCTTTTAAAACTTTACTTTGTAGAAGTCACAATTTTTATATTTGTTTACTATTCACTAATAATTATTTTGGCTGGATTTCAGATACATATTGTAGTTTCTAGTGGTCAAAGCTGCAGAGAATCTTTAAGCACCATACACACTAGAGGGTATAAGCACCATACACACTAGAGGGTATAAGCCCCATACACACTAGAGGGTATAAGCCCCATACACACTAGAGGGTATAAGCCCCATACACACTAAGGGTATAAGCCCCATACACACTAGCGGGTACAAGCCCCATACACACTAGCGGGTACAAGCCCCATACACACTAGCGGGTACAAGCCCCATACACACTAGCGGGTACAAGCCCCATACACACTAGCGGGTACAAGCCCCATACACACTAGAGGGTATAAGCCCCATACACAATAGAGAGTATAAGCCCCATACACACTAGAGGGTATAAGCCCCATACACACTAGAAGGTATAAGCCCCATACACACTAGAGCAGGGGTTCCCTAACTTTTTTGAATCACGGCACCCCGAAGCTTCAGAAATTCAGAAATTCAGCAATGGACATGCAAGCATTGAGGCGCTCGCGGGTCCCCATCCCTGCCAGCTTTTAAGATATGGCGATCTGAATGAGAGTGGCTCTATCTGTAAGCTGCCCACGTTTTTATGTCGAACTTTGCACTGAATTATGCAGTTGTGACCCCACCCGCACTGTAAATTGATTTGAACATAGGGTTTTATATATTTCCAATTGCATTTACGTACATAAATCCACCTTTACAACTGTGCTGAAAAACTATTTTAATGCTTTAAAAAAACTAAATCACAACTAATAAAATGAAGTTAAAACATAAACACTAATACTAAATAATGATGATAATCTGTTCTGTACTCACCATTTCCCTTTCTGTTCTTATGGGATAACTATCGTGTATTGCATAAAGGCGTTTGTTCAGAACTGCGGCTAGCTTCTTGTAGGACACAGAGGCTGTCTGCCAGTTTCTTCTCTCTGCCTCTAACAGAATCTTGGCATAAACAATATAAGTAGTTAAAACAGCTGATAAGTTATCTTGATAGAAAAAAAAAAAGTGTATACATTTTGGAACCAAGGCACAACAAATAAAATGGGTGTCGGATGAACTCCCGACAGTCGGGATTCTGACGGTCACTATACCGACATCGGAATCCCGAATGTTAAATGCCCGACCGTCAGGATCCCGACTTATAGGGGCTATTCTCCCTTGTGGGGTCTACAACCCCCATAGAGGAAATATTGAACATGCAGAAAGCCATCAACCTCGCAAGCAGCTTCTTTGCGAATCGCCCCCATGTCGGAGCACTGACAGTTGAGATTCCGAAGTCGGTATACTGATCGTCAAAATCCCGAATGTCAGCCCGGCATACCACACCCAATATAATACAGAACACAAGGGATGCAAAACAAGTGTTTTCTATGTTACAAAACCATGCCTTCTCCTGCATGCATTCGTTGTCTCAATTACCCAATAGGAAAATTTGGGGGGTATGTTGCAGATTGACCGTAGTTTGATTGACAGGAAGCTGGTGTTTAGGTGTAGAAACATGGCATTTTCTGGGTGTGAAAACTCAGGAGTGCTCAAGCGTTTTAAGGGTGGGTCTCTGACGTTAGTGATGACCACTTCTAACCTGTTTTTTTTTTAACAGATATTCGATAGATCGGTTTTTGGGAATGGAACCTATTAGCAATCAATGCCGGATTAGGCCCAATATGTTGAAACTCCCCCCCCCCCCCCCCGAAAGCGCACACATGATTTAATTGAAGGAAATCTGAAAATTACACAAAGAAGCATGAGACTGCTTGAAGCATATACACAACATATTGGGCCTGATTCAGAGATGGTTGTTTTTGCACAGCTGCTGCAAATTAAGACTTAAAACAGTAAGAAGCTGCTGTGCAATCATATGCAAATTCTACAGGAGGCGTCTTGTGTAAATAGATGCCTCCCACTGTTTTCCTCATCAGATTATCAGCATAAGCACCGGTTAGCTGAGTAACTCCGAGGTTACCCTAGATGGCCGGGTTATTCACGTAGCTGAAGTCAGTGAACCTGTGTCCAAGGATACAGCCACTGGCTGCACCACACAGCAAGAACACGGGGGCAACATGTCCCTGTTTCCTCCATTGTTCAATCATGCTATGGCTTGGAGGCACTATGTGCAATCTCACAGATCTGCACATGCGCAGATCTCTCACCATCAGGATTATGTACATCTCTGAATGAGGCCCATTGGTCATAATGGAAAGAAACGCCCCCCCCTAGGAGGCGGTGATAGTGGCGCTGTGACAAGATCTGCCTCACTAGCAGCTGCCATAATGGGGTTGGCAATCCCAGGAAACTTTTGGAAGAAAAAATAGTCGGTAACACCGCTTGGTACATGTGTTGTTTCATCGCGGCAGGTACATAGTTAGCGTAGCGTCCCTGTCAGCATCAGCATAGTGTTCGCACGGTCAGCGTCCCTGTCAGAATCAGCGTACTGTTCCCGCGGCTCTCTTAAGTAGTTAGCATAGTCAGTTAGGCGTCCCTTTCAGTAACAGCGTTGTGTTCCCGCCCTTTCGCGGCTAGCCGGAGCTTACATAGTTAGCGTAGTCAGTCAGCGCTTATTACATTGTGTGGGAACCATTGACCATTTTAACCTGCCTGACATGACAGGTGTGAATGTGTTCCTGAAACATCCCCACTATCCACGCCAGCCTGAAGCGTGGCAAGCATAGCAATCCCTGCAAGGGGACGCGGTACGCGTCCTCCTGACTTGTTCATAACCCCACTATCCACGTCAGCGTGGAGTTGATCTTATAAAGTGTGGCGAGCGCAGTGAGCCACCGAGCCCGAAGCGTGGAGAGCACAGCGTGCCCTGCGAGGAGACGTGGAATACACGTCAAGTAATCCGCATGCGCTCGCACACATCAGGCTCGGTGGCTCGCCACACTTTATAAAATCAAATCCACGCCAATGTGGATAGTGGGGGTATGAACAAGTCGGGAGGATGCGTACCGCGTCCACTCACCACGCTTCAGGCTGGAATGGAGGCTTTTGCCAGTATGTAACATAGAAATACATTCTTTATTGTGCATGAGACGCACTTGCACACCACACCGCACCCCCCCCCCCCCCTTTGTGCAGGAGACGCACGTGCTACCGAACCCCTTACCCTGCTGGCAGGGTTGTCGTACCCTGCCGCAATATATACTGGGACACACAAGCGTCTGAGACGCTCCTGCGTCTCAGACAGATGGAGCGCCTCTCCACCGGCATCTGCCAGCGCAGGAGATCAGGCGGTTATCGATGCTGTGTGAGAGGCGCTTACTAGGCTTGCCAGGGATAGAGCTGCAGCTCCCGGGGACAGTACTGTGACTACGCTGCCTGACGGGGACACTACACTGACTACGCAGGGCTGCCGCAGAGTCACTACGCGGACTACGCTAGGAAACGTAGCATAGCCCGTGAAACTACACAAGTACCCACCGCTTATATTAATATGTAGCAATAAAATCTAAATAAACAATTGGACTTTCTAAATGTAGAATCAGTCCAATTGGTTTTTTTTAGATTTTATTGCTACATATTAATATAAGCGCTGTTACCTACAATTTTTTCTTCCATTGGTTATAATCACTAGATTTTGATTCACTTTTATGAACCACATTTTAACTGTTTTGTACCAATGATTGGATATATATTTATTGATATTATACATGTACTCCCTTTATAGTGCTTAAAGCCACAAATTAACAAACCTTAACGGCATTTGACATTTGGTAAATGCTCTGTACCTGCCAGGAGCACATTCCCCTGACTAATCTGTTCTTAGGAGAATCCGTGTTACCGCGGGTGAGGTCACAATGCCAAGAAAAGGTGTACAGCCCTCGCCATACAGTTTTAACCGCAGATCTCTCTCGGCCAACAAGCCGCGACATTGCTTGTATAAAGAACTTAACCTTCATTTTCTTCACTCCATCCTATCCATCTTCTCAACAATGTGACACAAAGGTCTCAGAAACATGGTTTACAGGACAGGGCTGCAAAAGCAATAAACACAAAAGTCAGTATGCATAATTGAAATATGGATTTACTTTCCATTTGCATAAAAGGGGCTTATTAAAATAAAAATCCCTCAATGTATAATATGTGTCCCCCACAACAATCAAACTATCGTTCAGGCAATGTGCAACTGGCCAAGTACTCCTACAATACCTAGAGAGCCAAACACACCGGCAACCTCTGGCACTGAGTGTCTGGATATCTCATCATTGTCAACACTGTCACTGTCACTGTGTACCGCTGCTTGTATGGGCAACACGTGAGAATGCCAGTCTGTCGCCCACTGATGACATCAATCTGCCAGGACGCTTCAGCTTCCGGAAAGTTGGATTCTCTTGCGCTTATTGGTTCATCGGGCAGCAAGGGGGCGCGGCCAGGAGCGGCTCGCGTGCTGATGTTTGTTTTCGGAAATGACCGTTCAGCATTTGACAAGCGGGCGGGCAGGATAAAAAAATAAAAATAAAAAAAGAAGTCAGGTATTTGTTTTATTAATAATGGAGAGTGCTGGAGAGGAAGCCGGGAGCCGGCTTGGTGGGAAGAGTGGAGACAGCGGCACAAACACAGCTCACAGCGCTCAGGAACCCTCTTCTCATGGGAAAAGCAGACCTGGTCCTGGAGCAGCAAGAGCCCGATGGAAACTGCTGGGACAGGTAGCCAGTCATTGTGTTGCTGTGTGCTGTCTGTTCTAGGTGCCAACATACAGTACTGTAGTTTATGTGCAGACTTGTAAACTGCAGTGACCCAATGCAATTGGTCCTACGAGTTGCGCCTGGTGTGGAAAAGCATGGCAATTGTGCCTGCGTTTCCAATGCGCTTTGCATGCGATTGGTGTGGGCATGTCACGGTTGCAAGCGTTAAGTCATTTTTTGGCTTTTGTGTTAGCGCATTGAGTCCTGCTGAAGAAAGTGCGCTATATAAAAAAAAACGTCCTTAAAACAATAAATGGGATAGGGGAGCTCACTATTTCAGTGTCTCAGCCAGTCACAGTGCTATGCAGCCAAGGAAGGCACCTACTAAATCAAAATGGCAATGAGGGTGATTTAGGATAGCCACGCGTGGGTAAACCTGCCATAGCGGAATCCCCGCTGGCTGGTAAGCTTGGGGCTGGATCCTTTAACACAGACACGCCTACTCCTAAATCTCTGGATCTCCCCGATGCCTGGAACAGTTGGCATATCTCTGATGTGGCTGATGAAGTGGCAGTGTAATAGTGGGGGGTGGTGTTGTTATGACGCAAATGTGGTGTTACGTCCCACCACAATACTTTCCACTTCACAGCTAAGTTCACCTAAGCTCCTCCCTCCATCACTGACCCAGCGGTCAAGAAGTCAGCAGTTATGCCCCTCCTCTGTATGTAAGACCAATGGTTATACACTACATGGAAGAAAGTCATTGGACACCACATGTCAACTGAAACCATGCGTTTATTTACAATTAATAGGGGGTAGGTCCACCTTTTGCAGAAATAACAGCAGCTACTTGTGGTAAACTTTCCACAAGTTCATGTAGCACACCTAGTGGGATATTGTGCCTTTCCTCCTGCAGTACAGTCACCAACTGTGGTAGTGTAGAAAGGCGAGGCGATCGCGACCGCAACCTGCACTCAAATTCATCCCACAGGTGTTCTATGGGGTTCAAATCAGGGCTTTGCGCAGGCCACGCTAGTCGGGTGACGCGATTTTCATCATACCACTCCATTGTAGCCCTGACACGTCGCATTGTCGTCCTGGAACACACAATCGTCGTTCCCATAGAAATGCCACAACGTAGGTAACATGGAGTTATCCAGAATATCTCGATAGGTCGCCGATGTCATGTTCCCATGCACCTGTACGAGTGAGCCCACAACATGCCAGCAGAAACAACCCCAGAACACGTTTTACTGTTGGCACTACACATTTGGGTAACAGGCGTTCTCCAAGCAATCGCCATACCCACACTCTCCCATCTGATCAAAACAATGTGAAGCATGATTCATCGCTCCATAGAACTTGTTTCCATTGCTCCACCGTCCAGTTTTTCCGCTCCTTACACCAACAAAGTCTGTCGTGTATTGGTTTTTGTGATCAGAGGCTTGTGAGCCGCAGTTCGACCATGATAACTGAGTGCGTTTCCTGTCCGTCATTTTATCAGCAAATGATCTGCTACGACGCTTGCTTTCATATTTATACATGTAGGAAGAGTCCATATTCACTTTGTCAGGAAGATTCCATTATTTCAGAGTTTCATGACTTTCTTCCACATAGTGTATTTCCTATCACTCAGTGACTGGTGGTGATAAAGATTATTGGGTAATGTTCAAAACTAGAGATGAAAAGGAAGTAGTATGTGGATACTGTTTTATTTTACTTTTGATAAAATGAGGGTGTACCTTCATTTTTACTCATATTTAAAGTTTTTCCCCCCATAAAGGGCACTAGTTAAAGTTGGCTACACACTATACAATAAATAAGCTGATCTTAAGCTCTGGAGCACAACAATCAATGTATAGTGTGTTATCCCAAGTCCATCGTCCCAAGAGCATTGATTCATGAATTGGGTGGTCACATCTTCACATCTGATGTGCTGCACAGCAGATGGGTTGATGTGACATACAACTTGTAGTTATATCGGTACTTATGTAGTATCTGGGCTGCCGATTTTTTGATTGTATGCCTTAACTTAAGGCATACAATCAGTGCGATGCGATGCGATATCGCATCGCATGCGACCATATCGCATGCGATGCGATGACCCGATTTTTTACATAGGATTCAATGTTAAAATAGACTGAGTCCATTTTAACATGGAATTCAATGGGAAAAAGGGGTCCTTTACATACCCCTACTATCCAAGTGGGCATGGAGTTGGATATAAACCTGTGGCGAGCCACCGCGCCCGAAGCGTGGTGAGCGGACGGTATTCTGTGTCCCCTCGCCATGCTTCGGGCTCGGTGGCTCGCTATGCTCGCCACAGGTTTATATCCAACTCCATGCCCACTTGGATAGTAGGGGTATGAAAAGGACCCCTTTTCCCATTGAATTCCATGTTAAAATGGACTCAGTCCATTTTAACATTGAATCCTATGGAAAAATCGGGTGCATCGCATCGCATCGCATGCGATATGGTCCGATGCGATGCGATGGACCCGATTTCAAAATCGGCAGCCCAGATACTACATAAGTACCGTTATATCAAGCATGTAATAATATACCATGGATTGTGCGGTGTGTATGGCAATGCAATATACAGTTACATCTCATTGCTGTGTCTCTGGGTTGGCACATTGCTGAGGTGTGTACCTGGCTTAAGAACAAGCCATAAGCCTTTTTAAGAAATAATTTCTTCCACTTGTTTTTCATTCTTCTTCTTTTTCCTCTTCCTTTTCTTTTTGTTTTTCCTTTTAGATTTTTTCCCTTTCCTTTTCTTCCTCCTTTTCTTCTTCTTTCTTTTCTTTTTCTTCCTTTTTTTTCTTTTTCCTTTTCTTTCTTCTCTTTTTGTTCTTCTTTTCCTTTCCTCTTCCTTTTCTCCCTCATGAGCTCAGTTCTGTAATAAGCATAGAACGTTTAGCTAAGCTTCAATGTTTATGGCTGCACCGCTTATATTAACTACAGCAAGTGTCTTTCTGTCTTCAGTGAAGCCTTCCAGGCTTTGATGAGACCATAGTGGGTGAAAGCACAATGAGCATTAGCAGATGGCTTTCACACGTGCATTACACAGCCACACATTGCCAGCAGAGCAAGGATGCCACAGAGGAAGGGAATTTTGCTAGAGAGTTAATTTACCTTATATATCAGGGGCATATTCGTTCATATCTCTGTGATGCTAAATTAATATTCAACTTTTAATAGGGATTATTATTTAATGGGGCCCAAAGTAAGGAGATGTCATGACAGGTGTGTTGGGAAACCCTGACTCAGCCTTTGAAGGCAGGACCTTGTTTACGGGTTCTAGGATCAAGCGGGATGGTTTTCTGTAACCCTTTCACATGAAGGTTGTGGGTAACAGTGAGAACTGCCGTTAGCTATTACTGGAAGCAGAGAATCTTTTCATATCACTGGAGATGCTGGGGTACACGGACTCTGGTCATGAAGTAGTAACACCGGCTGGAGGACTGCTGGATCACTGACCCTCTATTGCAGTAGTCTTGGGCAGGTGCGGATGGCAGGCTCGCTAGATGTACCAGCTGGATACTGTGAACCTGGAGAGGAGACGAGAGAAAGAGCCTTGACTGGACCAAGATTTTGTTCAACGGTAGTGAGGCACTGGGAGGCAGGAGCTGCCGGACGGGACCTGACTCAGGAGGCAGAAGGTGCCGGGCGGGAACGGACTGTGGAGACAGGAGGTGCCGGACGGGACCCGACTGTGGAGACAGGAGGTGCCGGACGGGACCGGACTCTGGAGGCAGGAGGTGCCGGATGGGACCGGACTCTCGAGGTGCCGGATGGGACCGGACTCTCGAGGTGCCGGATGGGACCAGAATCAGGAGGCAGGAGGTGCCGGGCGGGCGGGATGCTGGAACTTGGGACTTGAATGTGGAACACGGAGTGATCAAGTACACACTGCAAGTTTTGCAATTGTCCAGGCATCAGGCTTTGGGCTGGACTTCCTTTTAAAGCACAGAAGACAGGCAAGGAGTGGCTTGAGGATTGCATGCTGAGATTATGGGCCTTATTCTAGTCCACTCTTTCTGACAAAATCCTTCTTAGATGGACAAAACCATGTGCACTGCAGGTGGGGCAGATGTTACTTGTGCAGATATAATTAGATTTGGGTGGGGTTTTACTTCAAAGTGAGATCTATATTGCAGCGTAAAAGTAAAGCAGTCAGTATTTACCCTGCACAGAAACAAAATAACTCACCCAAATATAATTCTCTCTGCACATTTTACATCTGCCCCCCTGCAGTGCACATGGTTTTGTCCATCTAAGAAGGATTTTGTCAGAAAGAGTGGACTAGAATAAGGCCCTATGTGACAGTGGAATACACTGTGATCCAGAATTAGACACTAATCAACTGAGAATGCAAAGGCAGCATGCACAGGCCTAATCACCTCTGTGAGCAGAGAGTCCAGTTTCCCTGCAGTACCTTGGAATGTTACAAAAGTGACTAATCAGCAGTCTAACTTCAGCAGTCAGGCAGTCAGACTGCAACTTCCATGCTGAAAAGAAAGTAAAGGTGAGTTACTGCAGAAAGGGTTTTAAGCCTGGATCCTGACAGAGTGTTGATTGTCACTTTTCTACCTCCTATGACATTCCGTGGTCAATTCCGTGGGCATTGAGAAGGTACAGATAACAGATCGACACTGACAAAGCTTGACTTTGATAAAACGTCACCGCGAAAAAAAAGTCAACACACCAATGGTTGAGGCATGAGTAGGTCAACATGAATATTTCGAGATTTTTCTTGACTTTCGTACTTTACCATCCACGGGGACTTCAATTTGGATGTGTATCATATCCCCTGGCATCCTCATGGGCAGTGTATAGCATAGCCTTAACCAGTCGTTCTGTGGGAAAAGGTTAACCATGGGAAATTGGTGACTCACCTGCTTTTTGTTTAAGATTCTTTTATCTTACCTTGGGGATCTGCGAACCAAGGCATTAGGGATAATGCTAATCCTGATACTGAGGCAATGTGCTCTTACGGAATGGTAGACTGAGGCAATGTGCTCTTACGGAATGGTAGACTATGTCCTATTAAAATTGCAACAAGGTAAATGAAGAAAACTTACAATGCTAGCACTACTGAATCTGTCTGATTCATTATTTGCGTTAATGCACGGTGGCACTTCCTGCAAAATTAAATCACCCTCACTCACCCCCCATTGTGGTATATAGTGTGGGCTCATGACTATTTTACCCTGTAGTCTAAATTTTTTTAATTTTATTTTTTTAAGTAAACAGATAAGAATATTTGGTACTTATGTAGTATCTGGACGCCCGATTAAAAAATCGGGTCCATCGCATGCGACCAAATCGCATGCGATGCGATGCGATGGACCCGATTTTTCCATAGGATTCAATGTTAAAATGGACTGAGTCCATTTTAACATAGGATTCTATGGGAAAAAGGGTCCTTTTCATTTCCCCACTATCCAACTATGCATGGAGCTGGATATAAACCTGTGTAGCGAGCCACCGAGCCCGAAGCGTGGCGAGCGGATGCGGAATACTTTTTAACGAATCCGCGTCCCCTCACGGGGCTCGCTGCGCTCGCCACGCTTCGGACTTGGTGGCTCGCTACGCTCGCCACAGGTTTATATCCAACTCCATGCGTAGTTGGATGGTGGGTAAATGAAAAGGACCCTTTTTCCCATAGAATCCTATGGAAAATCGGGTCCATCGCATCGCATGCGATTTGGTCGGATGCGATGCGATAATCGGGCGTCCAGATACTACATAAGTACCGAATATTTAATAGACTTATTAAAATACATTGATCAATTAATAATACTACTAATATAATCAATAATTGGTTCTTTAAGTAATCTTAAGCAATTATATTATAATTCACAGGTAAATATTTCATATTTTAAATTCAATGGGAAACCCCTCTTTAAAAAAAAAAATTAAATTAGTTTTTTGGCACAGCGGCAGAAGAATACTATAATCTTGAATTGTAATTATCCACTTAAGCCAATCACAAGTGATATCCATCTCTATTCGGGACATGGTCATTTAGCAGAATATCAATCGCAATTGACTGAGCTGCTAACATGAACGGCAAAACTCAGCACACAGCTAATGTTAACACCTAGTGGTTATGTCAATAATGGGATCCCATAGAGATCACTTAACTTCAAGTTCAAGTGCAAGGACGTACTTTGAACATTCTGAAATGTAACAAATGTCCAAAAACCCTGTCATAATGTAAAAGCTTAGAGTCGCAAGTGTGAATGTTGATTCATTGGTATGGACATCTAGGGGCCTGTTGGTCGTCTAAACAAATGGGCATCTATCGGAGATGTTCAATTTCTGCTTAGAACAGACCACCATTAGCTGCGGAACACACTTTTTTTTTATTTCAGCCTCTAATTGCGAGAAAACAAGTGTGAAAAGTTACAACTGACAGCTACAGGTTTAGTTGCTCAAATTGTCTTAACCCCAAGCGGTTAGCCACGTTAAATGCTGACTGGATCAGCAATTCAATAGCTCTGATAGATGCCCATTTGTTTAGATGACTGTGAGGGGGCACACCACAATTGAATCGGCTCATATGAGTCAACGCTAATGAATCAGCATTTACACTTATGACTCTGAGCCCCTTAGAATAGAATTGGTTATAGTTTATAGTAAAATAGGAACTGATAAACAGGGATAGGTGTTATATATTGCATAATGGCCCACTAGATTGCAAAAGTTCTTATGCTCACTCAGTGATGTTGGCCAATTGTCAAGAGAAATGGCAAAGTGAAGAAAGACAAGATATGTGAGGTTATGTTTGGACTGTAAAGTGGGGATATTATTGGATAAAAAAGGTTTATTAAGTAGTGTTCATACTAGCACCCGCCATCTTTGAAAACCCATGCAGTTCTTCTTCCCTGCCTGGGGTGTCGCTGTCTACTGTGTCTCTAGCCCAGTTCTGGTTTGCATATCATTGCTGATATTCAGACCACACTGTGCTAAAAGCACTACAGCAGACAGCGACACTTCAGGCAGGGAAGAGGATCTGCATGGGTTTTCAAAGTTGGCGGGTTCTAGAATGAACACTAATTAAGGTTATGTGGGCTGTTCCGTAATTTGATAAGCTTTCATGAAGAGGTGAGTTTTCAGGGAAGGCTGGAAGACTGGTGGAGAGTCTTAATGTGCATGTCTGTTCATTCTACAGAGCAAATGCAGCCCAAAGAAAGTGCTGTAAGTGTGAATAATAATTATGGATGAGAGATGTAGATCTTCTGAAGAGGTCGAGTTTGGAGATAGTCTGAGATAAGTAAAGAAATGTAGTTTGGTTTATGGCCTTGTGTGTGAGTAAAAGTATTTTATATTGAATACGTTATACATACAGGTAACCAATGGATGGACTGACATAGGGCCTTATTTTAGTTCACTCTTCGAGGCAAATTCCTTCTTAGCTGGACAAAACCATATGCACTGCAGGAGGGCAGATGTAACAGGTGCAGATAGAATTAGATTTGGTGAGTTATTTTGTTTCTGTGCAGGGAAAATACTGACTGCTTTATTTTTACACTGCAATATAGATCTCACTTTGAAGAAAAACCCCACCCAAATCTAATTCTCTGCACATGTTACATCTGCCCCACTTGCAGTGCACATGGTTTTGTCCAGCTAAGAAGGAATTTGCCTCTAAGAGTAAACTAGAATAAGGCCCATAGTGTATTGGCAGATGAAGGAAGATTAGGCACGCAGCTATATTCAGGATAGATTGCAGTGGTGAGAGTCTTTTTTTGGTAAGACCAGTAAGAAGACTATTGCAATAACTAATGCGGGAGATGATGAGAGCATAGCGTTTTAACAGTATCTTTTGTAAGGTATGGTCAGATTTTGGATATTTTTTGGGGATGCATTTAGGACAAAGTACAGTTCTGAGTCAAGGATGACACTTAGGCAGTGAGCTTTTGGATGGTGACACATTACTTTGCTAATGGATGCGGTATAGTTTAAGAAAAGCAGAGGACCTAATTCTGAGCCCTGCTGTACACAAACCAATAAAGGTAGCCAAGAGGTGGATTCAGAGAAACGAACACTG
Source organism: Crinia signifera (assembly GCF_055691185.1). Taxonomy (NCBI): domain Eukaryota; kingdom Metazoa; phylum Chordata; class Amphibia; order Anura; family Myobatrachidae; genus Crinia; species Crinia signifera. The sequence continues at coordinate 44,312,689 of NC_139219.1, forward strand.
AAAGAGCGATTTAGATAGATATAAAGAGAACCAAAAAAAGAAAATAAATGTCATGTGCAGTCTTGCTAACTGTAATATCTTCCATGCTTTAGTGTTTTGTCAGGTACTTGTGACTTATCTGGGCACCCGATGTTGAAATTGTATGCCAGTACCCTAAGCATGCGATTTGACGCGATTTCCCTTGAAATTCCCTTGAAGAGAAAATCGCGTTGCATTGTATGCTGTTGTATTGCATGCAATGCGATTTGATGCGATTTTAATATGTACAGGCACCCAGATGCCTGTTTCATATGTGAAATGGCCCCCCAGACCCCATTTTTAATTGTATACCCACCCTGATGGCTAAATGACCCCCATTGTTAAAGCCACCCCACTATCAACGCCAACCCGAAGCGTGGCGAGCGCAGCGAGCCCGCGAGGGGCGGCGGTACGCGTCCTCCGTCCTTTTCATACCCCCACTATCCACGTCGGTGTGGAGTTGATTTTATATAGTGTGGCGAGCCACCGAGCCCGAAGCGTGGCGAGCGGACGTGGATACCTTCACAGCTATACGCGTCCCCTCGCGGGCTTCACAGGTATCCGCGTCCCCTCGCGGGGCCCGCCACGCTTCGGGCTCGGTGGCTCGCTGCGCTCGCCACACTTTATATTTTTAGGTGCGATGAAGAAAATCGGGCGCCCAGATAAGTCACAAGTACCTTTTGTCATTTATTGAAATACATTGATCATGACCTTCACATAGATATAGTAAAAAAATTATATATTATGAGGCCCACAATTGCACTGTCTGAACACCTTTTCTTAATGGAAGGAAGTTGACCAATTTATGGAAACCTTTGGTATATCACGCCCATTAACTTAACAAACATTTGCTAATAGAAACTTTCATACCTGCTATGTGTTGGGGGTGGCTGAAGGTGCTCATATATTACTGTGGTAGACTTTTACATGGTTCACCGCTTTATTTGAAAATGCACAGGTTATACTGTGCACATCACCTATGAAATAGGGTCTTTTGTAGGGCTGGCCAAACTGGTCTTGAAGATCTATCAACGGTCCACTTTTCCAAATCACCTATCTGGTGCACAGCTGTAGTCATTACTAACTGTCATTTTCAGACATGCTACATTCATTCCTAACTGACACATTTTATAGATCCACAGGTTGCCTGAAAAACGTGAACTGTCCGTAGATCTTGAGGACAGGTTTGCCTACCACTCGTTTATTGACCATTCAAATTGTAACATTTTTATAACCTCACGCTGTCTGTATGAGATCCTACTTGAAATAATGTAAAGTGAAGGAATATACTGCATACATTATATAGGCTATTTATATCTCACCGTAAAGGTACAGCAACATTTAAAAATTGTCTTTCTGAAATATGAAGTAATCTCTTGGCAGCACGGATGGGGTAATGGTTAGCATTACTGCCTCACAGCGCTGAGGTCATGGGTTCGATTCCCACAATGGCTCTAACTGTGCGGAGTTTGTCTATTCTCCCCGTGCATGCGTGGGTTTACTCCGGGTACTCCGGTTTCCTCCCACAATCCAAAAATATACAGGTAGGTTAATTGGCTTCCAACAAAATTAACCCTAGAATGTCTGTGTGTGCGTGTACATGTGGTAGGGAATATATAGATTGTAAGCTCCACTGGGGCAGGGACTGATGTGATTGTTCAAATATTCTCTGTAAAGCGCTGTGTAATACAGTATGTGTGCGCTATATAAGAAACTGTTAATAAATAAATAATAATAAATAATCTCCAAGAGGCATTTAATTTAACTGTTTATTGTGTTCATTTAATCACTTAATTATTTTATATTACATTTTTATTAATTTTAGGCACAGCCATGGGCACAATGCTAGCATAAAAAATGTTTTAAATATTTTAAGTAGTTTACTAATACAGGTTGAGTATCCCTTATCCAAAATGAGCGGGACCAGGAGAATTTTGGATAACGGATTATTCCGTATTTCGGAATTTTTTAATATTTCAATGATGTATTTTGAATTATCTTGCATTTATGCTGTATAAACACATAAAAAACACACAAATATATTTTATTACCAAATAAAATACACACAAATATATGTTATTTGTTCAAAAAACAAAGGTTTCAAAACATGAAACTAAATGTGTGTACTATCTCAGATACTGAATTTGAATGCCAAGCAATCATTTTCTTGTACATATATAGTGCCAGTTACATATCATGTCCTCTGTACTGCTGTTACAAATGTCCCCAGTGAGTTTTTAGAAAAAATATATATTTTTTTCACTTTCTGGAATGTATGGTTTTCGGAATAATTCGGATAACGGATATTCGGATACGGGATACTCGACCTGTAAAACAAAAACAAAAAACTGAAGGGCAGCAATAAACATGTTTACTAAAGATTTCACTTTGTGGCATTTTTTTAGTGCATTTTTTTTCTACATATCACTATACATAAAAGACTAAATTCTACTCAACTTTTTCACAGCTTTGCGTGTCAACCAGAATAGCCTCCAAAGTCTTTTCATAGTGGTTGAGTTGGAGTATAGGGTACCTATCACCATCAGAAAATACTCGGGTAAACCAACGTTTTTCCAGGTCTGTCACGTAAAAGGCCAGAAATGCCTTCATTTTTGTTGAATTAAATATAGAAACATAGAATTTGAGGGCAGATAAGATCTATCCTCCATCTAGTCTGCCCACTTTTAACCATATGGTTACCCTTAAACCATACTTGATCCTTGTTTCTTTGGATATTCTTATGTCTATCCCATGCATGTTTAAATTGTTTTACTGTCTTAGCCTCTACCACCTCTGATGGGAGGCTATTCCACTTGTCAACTACACTTTCTGTGAAGTAATTTTTCCTTATATTTCCCCTGAACCTCCCTCCCTCCCTCCAGTTTCACTGCATGTCCTTGTGTTATAATACTTCCCTTCATTTGGAGAATGTTTCACTCCTGGACCTTGTTATAACCCTTTATATATTTGAAAGTTTCTATCATATCCCCCCTTTCCCTTCTCTGCTCCTTATACATATTGAGATTTTTTAATATAGGCTATGTACCATCTTAGTTGCCTTCCAATATATTTATATCCTTCTGGAGATATGGCCTCAAGAACTGGACACAGTATTCAAGATGGGGTCGTACCATTGACCTATACAGTGGTATTATTACTTCCGTCTTTGTGCTGCTGATTCCTCTCACTATGCAACCAAGCATCTAAATTGCCTTCTTCATTGCTTTACATTTGATTATCTGCCTTTAAGTCATCTGGAATAGTGACACCTAGATCCCTTTCCTCCTCAGTAGTTTTCAATGTAGTGCCATTAATACTATATTTAGCCTTGGGATTTTTGAGACCCAAGTGCATGATTTAGCATTTTTTGGCATTAACCTGTAATTCTCATGCACTTGTCCATTCCTTTTATGTACCTAGATCATCATTCATTTGTTTAACCCCCTCCTGGTGTGTGTACCCTGTTGCAAACCTTTGTGTCATATGCAAAAAGACGTACTTTCCCTTCAATATGATTTGCAATGTCAGCAATGAAGATATTTAAAAAGCACTGGTCCAAGTACAGATATCTGGAGCAGTCCACTTTAGTTGGTACAAAGGCATCGTAATATGCAATAGTCAGCTGTTCTAGGCACATATTCAATATATCTTCCAAAATAAAGCTTTAATTATTATTTGGATCTGTTAATAGTTAATAGTTAGCAGGGACATTTCAAAGGTTTGGAAAGCCAGTAGATATCTTGGTGTCCAGTCCATCATGTGGTGATTGTAGTACCCCACGATTCCTGTTATTGAAAGCCCTGTCACTGACATATGCTATTCCCCTACCCTTTCTGTTTCCAGTAATACCTGTTTTACCCAATGATATTCAAGACACTGCACTTCTATAATTCACATATGATATTTGTATATTAGATAAGTACCTCTGCCTCTTGTATATTGGAGGTATCTGTTAGAGCCAATATTACTATTAAGATACCTTAAGGCTCTGTATTGTACAGACGAGAACAGGAAAGATATACTTGTATAGTGATACAATATACTACATAAAAATTTGGATCAGATACCAGATAAGTTAGGACATATCCACACAATTCATATAGTAGGGGATGGTCCTTCATGTACAGTATACAGTATCCTGACAGATAACCATCTCTTCTCTTAAGGTGCCTACACACGTAACGATTTGAAGGACAGTGTGGGCATTGCTGATCGATCGGAACGAACAATCATTCAAATCGTTCCACTCATCGTTAACGATGCGCGTAATTCGCAGATCGTTAACGATGGTCTATGAACTTCCACACATGCAGGAAGATCATAGACCAAACTTTTTGTGAAGTGTATCAAATCGTTCACTGTGTACGCACAATGAATGATTTGATACACTTGTGAACGATGTCGGATCGCTTCCGGCATTGTTCCGTGTGTATGCATCTTTAGGCCGATCCGTTCCCTTTTAACCCTGAAAACGATTCTCACACTATCCTGTCCTTCTCTCTGTGTAACAAATAAGCATCTCCTTTGAGGTGGAAAATACCAGAAAGGTGCTGGAAGTGGAATGGGGAATCCACATGCCTGTCTACCTTTTGCCACAAAATGCGTGCCTGCTATTGTGGGAAAACAGTATGTACTGGCCGAAGAAAATAAGGAGTGGTGACTAGAATACTGCACGGACCTTTTTTCTATGAAAATTAAGTCCCTTTAGAAATTTAAATGGCAAGAGATACACATATAGACCCTGCTTATCTAGATCCATATTGATTTTATTTATTTTCTGATGTCTTTTTTTATATGCATGGTCAATTTCAGATTGTATCATTCTCTAATTTGTTAATATTCTCTGTATTAAAATAAAGCAATATTATTGGAAATTTCATATTGGGAAATTTTGTACAAAAAGTAAAATACCATGTATTGTTTGTATATTGGCTTTAGCACATGTTTTTTTTCCTCTGTTTTTAAAAATACAAATAATTTTTGTTTTACTCCCTTTTCTTCTTTGCTTCTTTCATGTTAGACCAGCAAAAATGTACTTTCTTTTCTTTTTATACGTTTAATACAAAATACCTAAAAAAAAAAATCTAGAATATTATAATCTGAAAATACAATTCAAAAAGATAAAATAAAAGAAGGCAATATCCATAAATCCCACAGACAAGTAACACAATACAAGTCTACATATATAGAACTCACATTCAGATAACAGTGTTTTGTTTTTTTCCATAATTTATTTACTTTTTTACACCTCCGAGTTACAACTAGGTTTGTTTGAACCGTATGGGTTAATATTGAATAATTTATCTCCTTTGGTGATTAGGAAGTGGAGGTGATTAGGAAGTGCACCATTATTTTACTTTCTAAAGTTACAAACTTTATTAGTCTTTCTGGTAGAAATGCAGATGGTAAGCAGCACTCTCTCGTAGTCCTTTAAAAGCTGCTTTTCTCTTCCATCTTTCGTGGATGAATACTTATTCAGTTATGCTGCACATTGAGTTCATGGATTTCACCGTGGCATTATGTGTTCTGACATTGAGGAGAACCTTCTAGGTTATTGGTCATCTCTGAGCCTGGTCTCCTAACATTCTGTACTATAGCTTCGAGTTGACCTCTTTTCAGGAGATGATGGGATCTTAATGCATCTTCCTTGTGTGTAGTCTGCTGCAGATCATGAAAGAACTACATGATGATTTCTTTTTGTAAATGTAAAAATGCAGAATTGCAGAAATGCCACATTAGCTAAAGAAGCTGCAAATAGATGAGTTACTATGAAATATTAATGTGTACATTTGTATATGATCAGTTGAAAATGCAATTGTACATAGGTGTTGAGATTTTGAAAGGTGCAAGGTGCTAGAATGAACACTCATTTTGTAAAGGGACATATTTATCAAAGCTTGGAGGGAAAAAAAAGTGGGGATAAAGTAGCAATAAATCTTCTTCAATCTGTGCATTAATAGGCGGTGTTTAAAAAATATCAGTTATTAAATATATCATAAGTAAAATGACAATTACAAGCTGATTGGTACTTTATTGACCTGATATTTTTTTTAAACCCCGCCCATTAATGTACAGACTGAAGATGATTGGTTGTGAATATGTAGTTGAACTAAAGAACATTTAATAAATATTACAAACCCCCAGAAATAGGACAGAATTAAAAGGGATCAAATTTTCTAACAAAGTACTAAGTCGTTGCCTTGATGTGTGACGGCTTCTACTGTAGAAGCAGAGATCCAAACCAGTGGCCCTATTTAGAAAGTCTGCATAAAAAGTTAGCAAAATACTTCTCCTAAACAGGAACATTTTGCTTATGATCATATAAATCTGCGTCATTGATAACTGCTTTGTTATTAACCCTTTGAGTTCAACATCTCTGTGAGAGACATGCAAAATATCGGCTACAAATGCCAGCGTCGCTCACATTTGTTATATAAATTGTTTGCTTGGTAATTTTCACACCAAATTTGACTAATTCACTTGGCACTCAAAGGGTTAGTAAAATTTAGCTTTCCTGCAGATAATAACATGAAGTATTACAACCTGTTGCATTTTCTACAGTTAATGGTTTGTGTCTTTTTCTGCTAATTTAGGCACTGAGGAAGGAGAGCTTAGATGGGGAGAATCTGCACAAAGTGTCCGTCAGAAGGTTTAATTCATTTCAACTGTTCTCCATTATCGAATTACCAAAGGAGGAAACAGAAGACAAACAACACACGTGGCTTCAGTACACTAGTATATTCTTTCCTCAGTACAGTGTTTGTTTAAGGTATTGTTTTACTTATTCTTTTGAATGAATATATATTTGCATACGGATGCTGCACAAGTGCCCACCCAATTGTAATGTCAGACACAACAAAGGCCGACGATTGACAAGCGTCCATACACCTATTAATGGCCGAATAGGTTGGCAGACTGGCTAAAGAGCCGATTAGCCATCCTAGTGTGTACTCAGTCTTCGTAGGTTTTTTTTCTTGGCACTTTTATGTATTTCCTTCTGGGGGACTCCAACCCTTGCAAGGTTCTAAGGACCTGATTCAGGGTTGATCGTTGATGTGTGAGTTCACAATCCGTACCATTATGAAATGACCGCATGCTTTCGGATCGAAATAACAATAATATCTATTGCAGATAATCTGAAAAAAACACAGTCGTGCTCAGGCGTCGGCCTTAATCAAGAAAAAAGAAGTATTGTGTGGTGCGCTATCAACAGCAGCTGGCACTGGGTTTGTCAGACCCAATAATAAATGGAAATAAGAAAAAAGGTGTGCCAGCGCTGGCTGTGATCAAATATACCAATACACGGTTCTCAAAAAAATACACAATTTATTAATACCAATAAAACGATATTTAAAAAACAACAATTGTTAAAATAATGTAATGAGTCGCTCTAGAACCTAGAAGTCCATAGTGCACAATTATAAAGATTATCCCAGGGGATATTTAGATAGATTTCTTTTACGATCCCCATGGCAGCCATAACACTGGGATATCCTCCCTTCTCCTAGTTCAGACAGAATGTTTTTCAGGGACCGCCCACCTTGGGTATAATAGCCCCCTCCTCCCTCTCCTCTGTGTCTTTTCTTTCTGTCTCCGTTAGTCAGACAGTACAGGGTATTTTATTTTGTTTGAACGGGTGCCTCAGAATCAGCCTCAGCTGAAGGGTAGCTGCCCGGGAAGAAGAGGAGCTGGTAAGGAGTGTGGACTGGGTCCTGCCAGACAGCTAAGTATACCTGCCTAGAAGAGAAAAAAAAAAAAACGGCTGCCAGCATGGCAGTGCCGCTTGGTACCTGTAGTGCGCCGACACGCGCGCGGGGTAGGAGGGCGGCAGGTGACTCCCGCTGGTGAGCTGTAGCGGGCAGCAGCAGCGCCTGGAAGTTGGTTGACTTACAGCAGTCATAGCGGCAAAAGGATTTGTAGTAACGCCGCAGGCAGAAGGGGCGGAAGCACGCTGATGCCGCACTTCCGCCCAGCGTGCTTACAGGTGCACGGGCTAAATGATCCCCCGGGTACTCGGCTGGATTTGTTGGTTCCGCCTGGCTATACTATGAGCTGCCAGAGCGGAGAGCGCAGGGTTAAAGCGCGCTATTTAAACCTGTGTTGCCAGCAGACTATCACTCGTTTCAGGAGTCTGCTAGGCTGGATCAGAGATGGATCTACCTTCTTCCACCTAAGCCTGCTGATGCCCAATTGAGGTAACCCCGGTTTTTATGGGCATTAGATTGTTTTAGTTTAAGGTTAGATAGTAATTATTCTTTTTATTATAGTGTGCCTTCTTCACCTGTTCCTAAAAAGAGGACTGCAAAGAAGAAGGTTGTTTCATGTACTTGCATGACCTGTGATATGCTGTTCTCATCCGTGGATAAAGCCACAGTGTGTGGGAAATGCTTACAAACCCAGTCAAAAATCACTAAGCAGGTTGAACAAACAGATGTATTAAAAAACCTGATGGAATGGATGAAAAATTCATTTGTGTCCAAGGAAGAGTTTGCACAAAGTCAAAATCCTAAAAGATCCAGGGAGCAAGCAGAATTATCACAGGAAGTAGATGATTATCCAGGAGAAGTCATAGAAAAAGAGGATTCTGAGGATGAACCTGGGGAAATTGAGGATTCCAGGACATTTAATTTAGAGATAGTAGAAAGTCTGCTAAAGAAGATTTACAAAGCAATGAACTTTAAGGAACCAGTAGACACTGAGGAAGATAATCCATTGTTCCAAGACAAATCTAAGAAGAACAGGTGCTTTCCAGTCCATAAAATGATTAGGGACATGATAACCAAGGAATGGTCAAACATCGATAAAAGAACAGGAACAAATAATAGATTGGAGAGAATGTATCCATATAAAGATGAGGAGCTCCTCAGTTGGTGCCTTGTCCCTAAAGTGGATGGTGCAGTAGCCGAAATTGTGTCCAAGACCACAATCCCAGTAGAAGATGGCGCGACGTTTAGGGACTCTATGGACAGAAAGATGGAGAATGCTTTACGCAAAGTACATGCTACAGCGGCTACATCACTCAAAGCGAGTGTGGCTACAGCATCGGTGGTGAGAGCGCTTAGACTGTGGTCGACTAACTTGCATACAGACATTGAGGAGCGTATTTCCAAACAATATCTGATCAAAAGTGTGGAGATCATGCAAAAAGGCATTGAATATTTATGCGAATCCTCTCTAGACACGGTCTCATTAGCAGCAAAAACTATGGCAGCTGGAGTTTCGGCAAGGCGGGCCTTATGGCTGAAACCTTGGAGTGCGGACGCAGGGTCTAAGAATAGACTGATTACGCTTCCATTTGAAGGTACCTACTTGTTCGGGTCTAAACTAGACAGTATGATCCAGAAATTGTCTGGGGGGAAATCAACCAGGTTACCCCAAGACAAAAGAAATAAATTCCCTATTCCGAATGTCGGCAAACAGGGTTATAGAGAGGCGAAGAGCTACAGGCCGGGGCGACCGTTCTTCAGAAGAGGCGGCGCCAGTACATCCAGGCAAACTTTCCGCCAGTCCTTTCGGAGAGGTGGAAGGTCATGACTATCCACTGAAGGTGGGAGCAAGATTATTAAGGTTTGCGGAGATCTGGAGAGAGACCATAAGGGACAGATGGGTCCTGGACATTGTCAAGAATGGGTACAGAATAGAATTTATGAAAGTACCCTACTGCAACAGGTTCCTGGTCTCAAAGACTCCAAAAGACGTAAGACAGAGACAAGAGCTACTATTGAAGATCCAGCAGTTGTTGGAAATAGAAGCTATAGAAACAGTACCAGAAACTCAGAGAAAGAAAGGGTTCTACTCGAACCTGTTTTTAGTGAAGAAGAACACAGGTGGTTTCAGGACCATTTTGGATCTGAGAGAGCTCAACACATGGATAAAGACTCTGAAATTCCGCATGGAATGTGTGAGATCGATTATGACGGGGTTGAAGAAAGGCGAGTTCTTAGCATCAATAGACTTGCGAGATGCCTATTACCATGTGCCAGTGTGTCATCGAGACAGGAAATTTCTCCGATTTGCAGTAATGGGAAGTCACTTCCAATTTACATGCATTCCCTTTGGCCTCAAGACATCACCCAGAGTATTCACGAAGGTGTTGGTAACCCTAATGGCAGAATTGAGACAAGAAAAGATCCAAATCTGGCCATACCTGGACGACTTGCTGGTGACAGGAGAATCCAAGGAAAAGGTACAAAGAGACATCGAGACAACTATCAGTTTCCTTCAAAGACACGGATGGGTGGTCAATGCAGAGAAGAGCCAACTGGTCCCTTGTCAAAAGATCCAGTTTCTAGGATTGAGAATAGACACTGGAAAATTCACAGTGGCTTTATCGGTGGAGAGGTGCGTAAAGATCCATCGCCTAGCAAAGTCACTGTCTCTAAAGAGGAGATCTCCTTTGTGTCAGGTATTCCAGCTACTAGGCATGATGGCATCATGCATCCACATAATACCATGGGCCCAATGGAGAATGAGAACTCTCCAGTGGCAGTTTCTTCACTATTCAAGAGACAGAAACAGCGAAAAGCAACTTGTGTCCCTGCAAGACAAGACAAAGAAGTCACTGCTGTGGTGGACAAGAGGTTTGGAGGCGAAATACACAAAGCTGGAAAGCCCAGAGTACCTAATACTGACAACAGATGCAAGTATGTTGGGCTGGGGAGCTCACCTTCAATCAAAGTCAGTTCAGGGAACCTGGTCGACAGAGGAGAGTCAGAGATCCTCCAATGTGAGGGAGTTGCTGGCGGTCTGGAGGTCGATAGAGCAGTTTTCCCAAGTCATTCGAGATTCGCACTTGAGGGTCACGTCAGACAACAAGACTGTAGTCTCATACTTAAACCACCAGGGAGGCACAAGAGCAAGGAGACTGATGTTGATCTCAGAGAAAATTCTAGCGTGGGCAGAAGTGAACCTTCAGTCAATATCGGCAGTATACATTCCGGGATCGGAAAATGTACTAGCGGATTTCCTAAGTCGCAAGGAGGTGCTACCCGGAGAATGGGAGATAAGCAAGGCAACATTCAACTCAATTGTGAGAAGATTTGGACTCCCAGAGATAGATCTCAATAGTGACGTTTGGCAACAGGAAGGTGAAGAACTTCTGCTCCAAATTCTATCACCCACAAGCTCTAGCTATGGATGCTTTTTCGATAAAATGGAGATTCAAGCTGGGATACGTGTTTCCCCCCATCCCAATGATAAGCAAAGTTCTGAAGAAAGTAGCAGAAGACAAGGTGGAGGTGATTATCGTCCTACCGGACTGGCCCAGGAGACCGTGGTTCTCAAAGGTGCTCAACATGATGATACAAGAGCCATGGAGGGTGCTAATACAGACCGACCTGCTGACGCAAGGACCAATCTGTCATCCAGATCCAACCATATTTTCCTTAAAGGTGTGGAAATTGAGCGGAAGGTCCTGAAGAGATACGACCTATCTAACCAAGTAGTGGAGATGATTCTGGAGGCCAGGAAGAAGGTGTCATCACTGGTGTACTATAAAACTTGGCTTAAATTCCTAAGCTGGGGAAGCTTTGAGGAAGAATTCCACGAAATACCGACTTCAAAAGTACTACAATTCTTGACGGACGGCTTCAAGATGGGCCTAGCGACAGCTACGATTAAATCACAAATCTCAGCTCTAAGTATCCTTCTGGACCGTAGTCTGGCGGAGGAGAAGATGGTGAAGAGATTCTCTAGAGCCATGAGAAAGATGCGTCCACCTGTAAGATCTCTAGTAGCTCCCTGGGATTTGAACCTAGTATTACAAGTTTTGGCCAAAGAACCGTTCGAACCTCTGTCAGAAATCCCCATGAAATTTCTGGTGTGGAAGGTGGTGTTTCTCATTGCAGTAACGTCGGCAAGGAGGATCGGAGAACTTCAGGCCTTATGGATTGAAGAACCCTACTTGGTCATCTTCCCAGACAGGGTAGTTTTAAGAACAAACCCAAACTTCCTTCCAAAGGTGATATCATCTTTTCACCTTAGCCAGGATATAACATTACCAAGTTTCTTCCCAGAACCAGAGAATGAGGAGCAAAAGACTTTGCATATGCTAGACCTGGTGCGTGCCATATCCATGTACAAGGAGAGAACGGCCAGCATAAGGAAGACAAATCATTTATTCATCATCCCAGAAGGTCCAAGGAAAGGATTATGTCCAGCCAAACAGACCATTTCTAGATGGGTCAGAGAAGTGATAATCTACGCCTATCAACATGAGGATAAAGTAGTACCTTCTATCATAAAGGCACACTCTACTAGGGCAATCTCAACGTCATGGGCTAAGAAGGCCAAAGCGTCGGTGAAGGACATTTGCCTTGCGGCAACATTGTCGTCGCTCCATACGTTCTCTAGACATTATGCCCTGGATATAACAACTGCCCACTTTGGGAACCATGTGTTAAATGAAGCTCTGTCAGTGAAAGCTAACTGATTAGAGTAATAAATCTTACTTGCATATATCATGGTCTCCCTCCCATTTGTTGTAAGCTTGGGTATGTCCCAGTGTTATGGCTGCCATGGGGATCGTAAAAGAAAAGTGCGAATTATAACTCACCGATAATTCCTTTTCTTGTTAGAGATCCCATGGCAGCCATCTAGATCCCTCCCAGATATATGTGTTTTTCAGAAACCGATGGAAACGGAGACAAACGAAAGACACAGAGGAGAGGGAGGAGGGGGCTATTATACCCAAGGTGGGCGGTCCCTGAAAAACATTCTGTCTGAACTAGGAGAAGGGAGGATATCCCAGTGTTATGGCTGCCATGGGATCTCTAACAAGAAAAGGAATTATCGATGAGTTATAATTCGCACTTTTTGGTAGCTGTTAAGCTGATGAAATGATATGAGGAAAGCTGTATATTACCATCCCATTCTGCCTGGTCGATTGGAAGCCAGGATCTGTGACACAGTGTCCTTGGATTGTCCTATATTTTCAAGGACTCAGGATATCCCAAAAGAATGTCCTCTTGTTATTTGCTGGATAATTAGGGATCAAGCAGTATCCCAGATATTCTTAGGTCCAGAACGATTTTTGGAGGATCATCGATGGGAGCGTGGACACGTCACTTAGTAGATGGAGGAAAGGTGGTTCAAAACAGCATTTTTCACAATAGCTTAACGCGTTTCCCCGGAATCTCCAGCTTCATCAGGAGCAGATATGTTTGTTTGTAGGCTCTAGGCATGGTTTTTATACCTGGTGGTTAATTACCTAGGTGAGTTCACCTGTGCGCTCATTAATGTCTAAAAACATTCTATTCTATGAGAACCGTGTATGAAATATAATGGTATTCTAACTTGTTCTGTATAGGAGGCAATACTGTACATTATAATATATTTTAATAAAGACAAATGTAGAAATCAAACAAAAGTATAAATGAACTTGTTCGTATGGGTCACATGACCCGGAAGTAGTTCTCCACCATTGAAGGAAACTATTAGAGTGAGATTATAGGCATATAAATACATATACATACAATGTATGGCAGCGGTTAACCAAGCTACACACTATGAACATCAGGTGCGCCCCACCGCTGAAAGCCGATTGCCGGTATCGGCATTATCAGCGGCGGTACACATCCCGTGTCCCGTGCGTATCTATCGCGTTGCCAGGCAACGGACGCGGTCATGTGATGTCACGTGACCCGCGCCGTGTCTGGCAGCTGAGTGTGCGTCCCCCTTATGATCCGCCCGCCGGAGGACGTCGTAGGTACGTCTCTATGTCACGTATCACGTGACAGACTCCGGCTGAAACGGACAACACAGGGGAACACTCACTGCGTTGTCATGGCAACGCCCAAATGCCGGGTATCCCTATCAGGAGACTCGGTCCAGGTAACGCATTATTATAGGGAACAAAAAGGTTTGGGCATTCATTATATATAAATATAAATAAATAGAGAATACATTTCCACCACCGCAATGGATGTCTTTACAAAAATTCATCATCGTCGTCGTCTTTTTTGGGAGCCCGTCCAAAAACACCCAGATGGGATCTAAATTAATCCCAATATGTCAGAGACTCCCCAAAAAGACGAAGAGACGACAGCATAGGGGAAATAGAGGAGGCAAACGCCTCAAAAAGAAATCTGAAACATGCTTAAAATCACCTAAAATACAATGTGTATTCAATCTGTCTGATAAGATTTTGGATGAAAATCCAAAAAGGGCTCAAATTTAGTCCCACCAGTCCACTCAACATTTTTGATTTATTTGTGGAATTGAACAGGTTTATACGCACTTTGTGCAGAAAACGGTATTTTGCACAGAAAGTACTAAACACTAAGGGCCTTATTTTGGTTCATTCTTTCTGACAAAATCCTTCTTAGATGGACAAAACCATGTGCACTGCAGGGGGGGCAGATGTAACATGTGCAGAGAGAATTAGATTTGGGTGAGTAATTTTGTTTCTGTGCAGGGAAAATACTGACTGCTTTATTTTTACACTGCAATATAGATCTCACTTTGAAGTAAAACCCCACCCAAATCGAATTCTCTCTGCACATGTTACATCTGCCCAACCTGCAGTGCACATGGTTTTGCCCATCTAAGAAGGATTTTGTCAGAAAGAATGAACCAAAATAAGGCCCTAAGAGAGATGACTCAATTCCAATTATCTTAGACAAGACAGATGAAATGCCTTTACTTTTTTTGGAAGAATTGTGGGAACAGAACCACATAGAACCCACCTGACAACAAATCTTTGACCTTCAAAGATCAAACCCACCAAAATTCCATAATAAATCAGAATTTTTTCAGATTAGTGCGAAGAGCTCTAGTATAGAGTCCTTCTATAAAATCACTTTAGAAGACTTTAAAGAACTATGTCTTAAAGAAAATGCTAAACCATTTAAAATCTCGAACCTAAATAAAAAAGAGAAAAATGCCTTGAAAAATCTACAACAAGATAAACAATTAATCATTAAAGAGGCAGACAAGGGGGGGGGGGGGGGGGTGTTATTATGAACAAACAATACTACTTAGATGAGTCTTATAGACAATTGTATGATACCAAATTCTACTCTTTACTCACAAAGGATCCCACTCATATTTTTTTGGGTGAATTGAAACTATTACTTGATCAGGCCCTTTTATCGGGAGTCACGTCCAAAGAAGAACACAAATTTCTTCTACCCACACACCCCATCACACCCACTTTTTATTTTCTACCCAAAATACACAAATCCCTTTCCTCACCTCCTGGGCGTCCCATAGTATCTGGTATTAGTTCTATCACAGCTAACCTTTCACATTATGTTGATTTCTTCTTACAACCCTATGTTCCGACTCTTAGGTCATACATCAAAGATACCCGAGATCTACTTACCAAAATTCAAGATATCAGTTGGAAAAATAGTTACGCTTTCCTTACATTGGATGTTAATGCTCTGTACACCCACATCCCGCATAAGTTGGGATGTGAGGTGATACAGAGAAAATTAAAGATGTATGAAGATATGTATTACTGAGACTTGGCTGGATGAAAATGCAGCACCTATCCTGGAAGCTGCAGTTCCAACAAACTACTCTGTTATTCACAACCCCAGACTGGACCGCAGGGGAGGCGGGGTGGCCATCCGCTTTAAAAAAGAACTAAAACTTAGGGTCTGCCCAATGGAAATGACTCACTCATTTGAGTGCATTGTTGCCCGGAGTTCTGCACAATTAGGTTTCAGAGTACTTCTCATCTATCGCCCCCCTGGAGATGGAAAGACATTTCTACAAGAGTTTGCAGATATTGTTGCTGGGCTAGTTCTGGAGCACCAAAGATGGCTCATCCTCGGGGATTTCAATGCATGGGTCGATGATGAGCTCTCACGCCTTGGCCAAGATCTCATGTGCACAATGAATGCTCTCGGGCTCACTCAAGTCATCCCCTCTGCTACACATAAAAGTGGCCACACTCTTGATCTTGTCTTCCAGATTGGACTAGAAGTATCTGACCTAAAGATAAACCCAGTCACATGGTCAGACCACCACTCAATATGGTTCTCAGTCGCAACCCCTCAAAATAGATCTGTGCCCATGGAATTGACCAAATATCGCCCAAGGAGGGCTATGACTCCTCAGGCCATGGCAGCTAACTTGAACCTCTCAGCAGTGATGGGGACCTGTAAAGATCCATGTTCCCTAGTCCATTTTTATAACAGGGCTGTGACAGAGGCACTGGATACTATAGCCACATTGCGTATTCGACCCTGCAAACCACACCATCAAGCTCCCTGGTTTGACAAAAGTATTCGTGATCTCAAGAAAAGGGGTCGTATACTGGAAAGACGATGGAGGAAGACAAACCTGGCAGAGGATAAATTAAATCTAATCAAACACATTGGAATATACCAATCAACAATCACCCGCAAGAAAACAGTGTTCCTTTCAAATGAGATCATGACAGCAAAAAATAGGCCCGCTCAGCTTTTCCGTACAGTGGAGATGCTTTGCAAACCAGCATGCATGCAGCCTGATGTAACCCTCTCGCAGTCAAGATGCAATGAGTTTGCTAAATTCTTTGCAGATAAAGTATCTATCATCCGGGCTGGAATCCCCACAGTGACACCAAAGGAGTTCCAACAGACCAAGCCTACCAGTTTAAGACACTTGCCTTCATGGGACATCTTTGACCAAGTGGATGTACAATACATTGCTGGAATTTCCAGACTGTTGCGTCCCTCCTCCTGTGATCTGGACCCTGCCCCATCCAAGCTTCTTTTAGGGTGTATGGAAATAATCGGCCCTGCATTTGCAAAAATAGTTCAATGCTCTTTGCAGACAGGCGTTTTTCCCGAACCACTAAAGGAAGCAATAGTCAGACCACTTCTTAAAAAATCTAATTTAGACCCTGACTGCATGACCAACTACAGGCCAGTATCAAATCTTCCTTTTCTAGGAAAGGTTATTCAGAAAGTGGTTGCAACTCAACTAGAGACCCACCTGTTAACCCATGACATTTATGATCCATTCCAGTCAGGATTCAGGAGAAGACATAGCACAGAAACAGCTCTGGTATGTGTGCTCAATGATCTTCTAAATGCAAGGGATAGAGGAGACTGTTCAATCCTAATCCTTCTGGACCTCTCTGCAGGATTTGACACCATTGACCATGGGATTCTAATTGAGTGCCTAAAGAATTTCTGTGGCCTGGGTGGCACAGTCCTTAGCTGGTTCAAATCATTTCTCGCTGGCAGGTCACAGAGAGTTGCATCGGGAGTATACTCTTCACCACCAGTGCCGTTGTCTTGTGGTGTCCCACAGGGCTCTATACTATCTCCCATGCTTTTTGCAGTATACATGCTTCCACTTGGTGACATAATCAGACGTCACGGCCTGGTCTACCACTGCTATGCAGATGATACCCAACTGTACCTGTCCTTTGCTCCAGGCACCGACAACACAATAACAACCTTAAATGGCTGCCTAGCTGAGCTCCAGGAGTGGATGAGTGCCAGTTGGCTGAGACTGAACCCAGATAAAACAGAAGTCCTGATGATAAATCACAGGACAAGACGGCAGCATAGCCAACTGACAGGTCTTAAGCTGGGGGGCACAGCACTAAAAAACTCTGATCATGTGCAGAATCTTGGTGTTGTCCTGGATAATGGCCTGACACTTAAACATCAGGTGTCAGCCACAATCAAATCCTCATTCTTTCATCTGAGAAACATAGCCAAAATCAAGCATTTAATTCCCTCAGAAGACCTTCCTAAAGTCATACATGCATTTATATCATCACGACTAGACTACTGCAATGCTCTCTACCTGGGTCTTCCAGCAAAAGAATTGCACCGCTTGCAGCTGGTACAAAATGCAGCCGCCAGACTATTAACTAACCAGCCCCGCTCCTGCCACATAACTCCCATTCTCTACGCCCTTCACTGGCTACCTGTAAAATGGCGAATCGTTTTCAAGATTGGCTTACTCACTTTCAAGGCCCTACATGACCAGGGCCCAAGGTACCTGCAACAGCTGCTGATCCCTTACTGTCCTACTCGATTACTACGATCCACTGAAGAAGGACTACTAACAGTACCCAGAATCTCCCTGAATTCATCTGGGGGTCGAGCTTTCAACTTTGCTGCTCCAACTCTGTGGAACTCTCTTCCTCGCACAGTGCGAGAAGCGCCCACTATAGAATCCTTTAAAAATAGACTAAAGACATACTTATTTACTCAAGCATTTCACTGACATCTACTGTTAAGCTTGTTTTGTATTTCGAGCTGTAAAGACAATGTGTGAAGCACTTTGAGTCCTATTGGGAGAAAAGTGCTATATAAATATCATTATTATTATTATTATTAAGATCTGGAGTCGGAACATAGGGATTTTATTCTAAACAGTATTTCTTTCATTCTTTCACATAATTATTTTACATTTCATGGTGAATATTTTTTACAGGTGATGGGGACGGCCATGGGGACCAGGTTCGCGCCCAGCTATGCGAACCTATACATTGGGGAGGTGGAGGAGACCCATGTGTGAGGGAGCAGCTGGGCGCAGAACCTGGTCTACTATGGCCGTTATATTGATGACCTCATTATAATTTGGGATGGGGATTCTTTTTCTGCCACTCAATTTGTTCGCTCACTTAATCTAAATCAATATAATTTAACCTTCACCCATACCTATAGTGAGTCCTTTGTTAATTTTTTGGACGTGACTCTGGAGATTAAAAACAATAAAATTGACGGGCATAGTGGAGGACGTGTGAGAGAGGGGCTCCGGCAAAACCCCCTCATATATCAAGCCCACCATCCCCCAAAGTGACTCAGACTTACCATAGTGCCCTCCTGAGTGCTGGTGCATCCCCCCAGTCGGCGGTGGAAGTGCTGCGGAGCCGGGGACCCTGGAAATCGGTCCTGCGGGTTGCGGCCTTCACGCTGCTAGAAGCCGCGGCCTCAATTTTCACACAGGCCCGTGTAGAAGCTCCCCGGAACATCGCGAGCGGCAACGGAGCGCGGACGCGCCACAGGAAGCGGACAAAGGGCAGTGAGTACACCATCTGCCCCCCTTCTTGCCCACCTTCTCCCCCCCCAGAGATTTCTCCCACAAGCGGAGGGAACAGGGATTAGGGGAGATCATAAGTGCTGGCTCTCCCTCAGTCACAAGTAGCGGCGGCCATCTTGGATGTGGGGACAGAGGACACAGGATCCTCACATAAGTGCAGTGAGGACAGCAAAGGAGCCTGAGCCCCACAAAAAAACTCAGCCCTCTGAGAGAGGTACCCTGTACCCCCATAACTTTGTTTTGCAGGGGCAGACATCATCCACATACCCAGGACTGGGGCTGTGCTATTAACCCCTTCCTCACTCCCTTCTGCTGTCTGCCCTCACTCCCCCTCCCATCTGCACCTGGTCAAACAGCCCTTCAGCTGCAAGAAGTGTGAGAAATGCCATTGCTCTCACTACTGACACCTTCTTAGACCCTGATTATATAAAATAAGAGACATTGGGAGGTGAATAGCCATCCTTTCTCTAGAGCTGTTACAGACTCCTCATCACAGTGCAGAGTACATTGCCAGACCAGTAATAAAACAAACACTCACTCTGCTGTATCTGTGGGCACGAGAGCTGTGAGGAGGAGCTGACAGTGCTGACAGTAAGTGTCTTTGCTCCTGGACCAGCTGTTATAGTTCTCATAATAAAAGAATCACTCTTCTACTCTGGCATTAGAGAATTAACTCTCTCCCCTTCACAGGGCTTTAATAGTGCACGTTACTGTACTTAATCTAAGACGAACACAGCCCAAAGGCTCCATCTTGTGGCTGATCAGTAGAATTACAGCTCCACTCATTACATCTTTCAACAGACCAAACTTGCACCTTCACCTGACCCAGACCACAGGCCCCCATACCCTGCTTCGCTATATACATCCGTGAAAAGAACAACCGCGATTGAGGTCAGTTGAGTGGGTTGGACATGTGAGATCCCCTATAACGCTAAGATTCAGGAAGTGGGCTCTACGGGCGGGTTCCCGTGGTTGGATAATCCGCTTTACCAAATCCTGCTCCACTAAGCAGCATAGGAGTCCTTACACGGAGTGCAGGTAGCAATCTGCCGTACCACTCCCAGCCCCTGACCGTATCGATGTGACTTAAACCGCTTGACGGACAGGTCATGACCCCCTAGTCACCCGTTCAGAATAGGGTGGTGCTGACACTGCCTTTCACACCTTCCGGGCTACGACTGAGACAAACATGACAAACAGCTAATTCACTGAAGACGCTTAATTCCGAGGACCTTGATATACCATTTACCTATGGGGAGAACAAGACGAAACTCTCAGACTCCGGTGCCTAAACATCAAGGTGAGAGCCAACACAGAGCAAATATCTTTAGATATCTCACACCTAACCCTGAATTGCATCCAGAGGACTCCCTGCCTCCTACTGAGAGTTCCAGATCACCGAGAGAACCGTCTCAAATGGAATCTCCACTAGATCCGCTCCCCCCCCCAAATACAGAAGTGACCCTCTCAGAGGTCCTAACCTATCTCCGCACCCTACCTACAAAGGCGGACCTCCCATCCAAGAAGGACTTCGTGGACCTAGAACAATCCCTGCGAGAGTCAATCAAACAGGAAGTGTCGGCTATCCAAGCGGATTTGACCCAGACTTCGCATAGGGTCGCAACCTTAGAAGATCGCACAGACACGATAGAGACCTTCCAAGATAAATTGCGTGAGGTCACTGTGGCCCATGCACAGGAGCTAAAACTTCTACAACGCAGGATAGATGATATTGATAACAGGGGTAGGAGGAATAATCTTCGGGTGCGAGGACTCTCAGAGGACATACAAGGACCGGGCCTAATAGATGCCCTCACGAAAATCTTCAATGAGATATTAGACGCGGATCCTGACTCCAATATTCTTTTTGATCGGGCGCATCGGGCCCTGAGACCGCGAGGCTTGCCATCGGAGAAGCCACGAGATGTTATTTGCAGGCTGCATTACCATAAGGAGCGGGAAGCCATCCTACTTAAATCAAGAAGGTTGGACACTATTGAATTTAATGGGGATAGAATACAGATCTTCCCGGACCTCTCCTGGTCCACGCTCCAACAGAGACGAATGCTCAAACCCCTTACTGACCTCATGAAGCAGAAACAGATCAGGTTCAGATGGGGCTTCCCATTCAGTATCCAGGCAACATACGACGGTAAACAGGCAGTCCTCCAAGACCCGGCAGACCTCGAAGCCTTCTGCGCAAATCTTAACATTAACAAGCCGCAATTGTCTGAGTGGACACAGATGACATCCAGACTAGATCCCCCTCCCCCGCCGCAACATGACCAACCCTGGACAACGGTGGGGAGAGACAACCGGAGGCCCTCTACCAGTGGTCCCGCGCACCGAGGTGCGACTACCTGAGGACCAAACAACACGGATGGTTCGCTTCATTGAGGTGGAGACTTTTATAGGTTGGGACTGTGAGGACTTAACCTGATTCAAAGTTTTATGGACATGATTGTTTGCTGACGTTCACCAAACTATATACAAGACGGAATTTGAGCTAACAGGGTGGGTCCCTCCGGGGAATTGTGCAACCGTAAGGTAAATTTTGAGGGGTAGACCCTATGGTAGTTTTAGATGTACGGTTATGGAAGAGGCCGCTACAGACAGTCAAGTATTTTATAATGTGCTTGCCTCCTCCCCTCCAGACTACCTTCCCATCCCCCCCTTACGGAGGGCGACCCGACCTCACTTTTCCCCCAATATCATCCCAGTTTTAAGGATGGTCCTTTCTGAAACAGGTGCCCTTAGTGGGCTCCCCATAAGCTGTTTGTATCATAGCGGTTCACCACTAGTTTTAGCTTGTCTCACTAATTTGTAAGCTGATTCTTAATACATTGGACCCGTTGAAACCCTAAGTAACATGATTATGTTTAACAAACGTGGAGGCGGTGGGCACATGCCCCAGTTAGGGTGTACCACACAAGTGCAAGAAAGTGATGCCGATACAGGGCATCACTGTCTCCGCCAGTGGTAATGTTCTTTGTATGTATTTACTTCTTGAGTTTATTTTGAATGTTTTTACAGTTAGAAATGTCAAATGTCTTTTTTTTTGTATCCTTCCTCTACTCCCCCACCCTCGGACTTTCCCTTCTACCCTCTGTCTAGGATCTTTCTTCCCCTTAATCATAAAGACGCAAGGGCTGGGATTCTCCATGATCTCCCACTGCTCGCCACTCACCTGACATGGCTCCTAATACACCGACACTCAACCTCCTATCCTTAAATGTAAAGGGTTTGAATATCCCAGAAAAGAGATCCTCATTACTTAGGGAGCTCAGAGCTAAGAAGGTTGACGTGGCCTTCATTCAAGAAACTCATTTTAAAAAAGGTATGGCGCCCAAACTCTTTAACTACTTCTTCCCTGTTGCTCACACCAGTGATAACCCCACAAGCAAGACCCTGGGAGTGGCCATTTTGCTAGCCCGGCATGTTCACCCAACAGATGTTTCACACCACGACTTAATTGAAGGAAGGTGTCAGGTACTCAAATTTACACTCTTCTCTCAGAAATACACGTTAGTGAACGTATATTTCCCCAACACCCAACAGAGACAATTTTTCGGCAAAGTCCTACAGCTCATAGAACCACTAAGGGAGGGGTGTCTCATTCTGGGAGGGGATTTTAATTGGACAATGGATCCTTTAATAGACGGCAACCCCCCTCCTAAAACCCAACGTATGCGGGATCATCGGAAGGTTAAACAACTCCTACATGAACACCAATTAGTGGACGTGTGGAGAATACACCACCCGTCGACCAAGGATTACACATTCTTTTCTCATCCTCACTCAGTTTATTCTAGAATTGATTACTTTCTAGTCGACCACCTCCACCTCCAATACTTCACTAATAGCGAGATAGGTCAAATAACATGGTCTGACCACTCCCCTATAACCATCAAGGTCCAGACGCCCCTTGCCCCCCCCAAAAGACTGTCCTGGCGTCTCAATGAGTTACTACTCTCAGATGTCAGGACTAAGACAGAACTTGAAACTGCTATCTCTGAATACATCTCAAATAACGATAATGAATTAGCCTCCCCAATATCTGTTTGGGAGGCACACAAATGTGTGATCAGGGGGAAATGCATACAATTGGGGAGCATGATAAAGAGAGAAAAGGAGGCCAAGAAGTTAGAAATACTGGAACGTATTAAGACTCTTGAATTAGCCCATAAGTCACAACTTTCATCTGACACATTAAACGAATTAACACAGGCAAGGGCCTCGCTTAATCACCTTTTAAGAGATAGAACCAAAATGGAACTTAGGAAATGCAGACATAAATTCTACTTGTGGGGTAATAAACCTAGCGCGATGCTTGCAAAAGCACTTAGGGCCCAAAGAGTACAGTCATATGTCCATACCATTACAGACAGATCAGGGAAGAAGGTTTACAATTTTCCACAAATTGCGAAGGCCTTTGAAGGCTACTATACTAGGCTATACAACCTGAGAGATTGCGCCCCCCAAACGGAGAAGCTTAATCTGAAACGCGAGATTGACGACTACCTGACATCGGTTAGCCTCCCAAAGATTTCAGAAACAGACGCACAATGGCTCGACCAGCCCTTCACAATTGAGGAGCTGGAGCTGGCCCTTAAACACACCCCCTCTGGGAAATGCCCTGGCCCAGACGGTTTTACAATAAGCTATTATAAATCATTCCGTTCCCTCCTGATGCCACTTTTTGTAAAAGCCTGTAACTCAATTTCAAAAGACACCCTCTTCACCCCCCAAAGCCTCGAGGCTCATATCTCGATAATCCCTAAAGAAGGAAAGGACCCAGGTCAATGTACTAGTTATAGGCCTATTTCACTCTTAAATACCGACCTCAAGCTTTATGCCAAACTGATTGCGCTGCGCCTGGGCTCTCTTCTCCCTGGGCTGGTACATGAAGACCAAGTAGGCTTTGTGGCAGGGAGGGAGGCCAAGGACAATACGACAAGAGCAATAGATCTAATACACTTCGCAAAAACCAGAGGTTTGCATACAGTCTTCCTGTCGATGGATGCGGAGAAGGCCTTCGACAGGATAGACTGGTCCTTTATGGAAGGGGTACTCAGACACATTGGCATAGGGCCGAATTGTTACCATCGCATCCTAGCACTATATGGCTCCCCCTCGGCGCGGGTGAGAGTGAACGGGGCGCTCTCCGACCAATTCAGGATTAGAAACGGCACGAGACAGGGTTGCCCCCTCTCACCTTTGATTTTTGTCCTATGCATGGAGGCACTGGCGCGAGCGATTCGGAGGAATCAAAATATTAAGGGCATCAAGATAGGGAAAACGGAACATAAACTGGCCTTATATGCTGATGACCTCCTAGCGACAATAACCAACCCAACTACTTCAATGCCCTCATTGATGTTGGAGTTTGAGAGATTCGCTTGCCTATCGAACTTCAAAATTAATTACACGAAATCAGTGGCACTGAACATCTCTGCACCGGCCAACGTAGTTGAAGGGATTAAAAATGCGTTCCCGTTCCACTGGCACGCTGATCGCATTAAGTATCTTGGTACTTGGCTATCCAAGGATAATACCATGCTCTTTCAACTTAATTTTCTCCCATTATTAAATAAGATAAAAGCTGACTTCGCAAGATGGTCGCCCCTCAGACTGTCTTGGCTAGGCAGAGTGAACACTGTCAAAATGAATATCCTCCCTAAAGTCTTGTATTTGCTTCAGACACTACCGATCACAATCCCGCTTTCCTTTTTCAAGGAATTACAGAGTTTGGTTGGGAAATTTATTTGGGGTAACAAGAGGCCGCGAATCTCTCAAAAAATCCTGATACAAAAGAAGGAAAGGGGTGGCCTCCAACTTCCTCACTTCCTCAGTTATTACCACTCTGTACACCTCTCTAGGATCATAGAAATGTCCAGGCCCTTCCAGCTTAAGCAATGGCCCGCTATTGAAGGGCATGCGGTGGGCATTTCACCGAGAGTGATTCCCTGGCTAAGGAAATCCCCCACATTGCACCACCCTACACTCACTCCAACAATTCAATGCTGGCGCAACTATAGAACCCTCACCTTTTTCAAAACAGGTACATCGCTCCTGACTCCCCTAGTAAACAATCCGGAATTCCCTCCGGGAGAGGCGCTTCGGACCCTCCCCGCACGACACTCAATAGACATCTCCTACCTAGGACAATTAGTGGACAAAACGGGGCTGAGACCTTTCTCTGACCTGCGCACTGAAGTTGGTCTGCCGGCGAACCATTTCTGGCTTTACCTCCAGATTAGACACTATGTCTCCACTCTTCCTAATAGAATTCAGGGATGGGAGGCTACTCCATTCGAGTCCTTGATCCTCTCGCGGGAACCGCAGAGACATTTGATTTCCCAGCTATACCAGGTCTGCTTAAGCAACCGAACAACTGATATACCATCCTACTCAGTCGCCTGGAATAAAGAGTTGACTGGGGAACTGTCAGAGGATCAATGGTCGAAAATTTTTAAATATATCTTTGCCTCATCTTCTTCGATACAGACTCTAGAAACACAGTACAAAATAATTTCACGATGGTACAGGTGCCCGTAGACTCTCCATCAGTTAAATAGATCGTTACCGAACATATGTTGGCGCTGCAACCAGTCGCCAGGCACACACATACACATCTGGTGGTCCTGCCCGTCTATCCAACCATACTGGCGACTGATTCATAACCTGACAGAAAAGATAACCAAGACCCCCTTGCCCTTTAGTCCAGAATTTTGGCTTTTCAACCTGGTAGAGCTACCAATCTCTAGCTTTAAAAAGTCCCTGATAAGACATCTTTTAAATGCGGCAAGAGCAGTGATCCCATGCTTTTGGAGATCATCGGACACCCCCCCTATCTCTCGCTGGCTCAAGAGAGTTGACCTTTATATGACAATGGAAGACCTGACTTCTTTTCTGAGGGATACCACACAGTCTTTCGCCGCTACCTGGTTGAACTGGCTCTCCTTCAAGGAATCCCAGGAATACCTCAAGTTACTACAAGAAGACATTCCTTTGCCCTCTGTGTCCCCTAGACAGATTAGGTGAAGATCCCCCCCCCCCCACAATTCTCTTCCTCCCTATCCCCCCCATATCTACACCTTACCTCCCCCCTCCTACCCCTACCTCCACTTATAATACCCACTACCTTTTTGCTTATACCAGTTAACAGACAACCCCACTACCCTCATATTGGCTCTCCCTTTCTGTTCTTCTTATCGCTGAATGTTATTACGTTTATATAGATATTATGATGTTAGCAGCGATATTGATATCATATGAGGCGGCTCATTGTCTTATCTTATTGAAAAGAAAGTAAATATTCAGTAGGAACGCCACAAGTCAAGAATAGAGACCTGCAACAAGGGACATTGGACTAAGTGATCCCGAAAAAGTGATAACAGACACTAATGTAAGATTATCTGATGTTCATGTACGGTTGTTTGTTTCATGTTCCTTCTCAATAAAAATTGATTGCAAAAAAAAATAAAAAAAAAATAAAATTATATCATCAAATTATGTCAAACCGGTGAACACTAATTCTTATGTTCATTTTAAAAGTGCACATTACATGCCCTGGAAGACAAATATTCCCAAGGGTCAATTTTATGCACCTTAGGCATAATTGCACTGAAACCGAACAATTTCTAACACAGGCCAATACCATGTCCGAGTCTTTTTTGGAAAGGGAATATCCTGGCCCTCTACTAAAAGAAGCTCTACAAGAGACACTTAAAATGGACAGAGAAGATTTACTTAAACAGAAAACTATAAAAGACAAAAACAAAAATAATAATAAAAATAAAATTGACCCAGAGATCAACCAAGATCTTACTTTTATTAGTAAATTTAATAATTGTTCTAATGAAATAAGGAATATAGGGGCAGATGTATTAAGCCTTAACAAGAGATAAATGCAAGGGTGATAAGGAGAGATAAACATCCAGCCAATCAGCTCCTTACTGACTTTTTTCAAACACAGGCTGTAACATGGCAGTTAGGATGTGATTGGCTGGACGTTTATCTCTCCTTATCACCCTTGGATTTATCTCTTCTTAAAGCTTAATACATCTGCCCCAATGTGACACGGAATTATAGAGTTTTACATCAGGACAAAATTCTCACAAATATTATTCCTGAAAAACCTAGGATTGTATATAAAAAGAATAGGACCCTTAAAACCATTTTAGCACCCAGTCATTTGAAAAAAGAAACCATACAAAAAGAACCAAAGAAATCCAGTGACCATCTTGCCTGGCTCCCAGAGAAGCCAAAAGGCTTTTTCAAATGTGGGAAAAATAAATGCACAATGTGCAAACACATCCAGAAACAAAACTCTATAATAATACCCTCAGAACAAGTACCCCATATACCAAAAACATTCATAAATTGTGAATCCTCATATATAATCTACCTCTTGAAATGTAGTTGTAACCTCCCTTATATTGGGAGAACAACAAGATGTTTGCGGACTAGATTTATGGAACATAGGCGAAACATTTTAAAAGGTTTTGAGAAGCACAGTGTCTCCAGACATTATAAAATTTTACATAATTCCAATCCAGCGTGTCTTTCTATAGTGGGTTTAGAACATGTTTTGTGTACTTCACGAGGTGGAGACAGATTTAACTTACTATGTAAAAGAGAAATCTATTGGACCCTAAAATTTAACTCATTACATCCGGACGGATTAAATGAGACAATTGAACTCAATACAGTACTCTAATCAATATAATCTCTATTTCCTCTATCTATTATGTTATATTAAATATATTCTGTATGTTTCACCTCCTTTTTTTTGTAAAATACCCCTTCAAAAACAATGTATAAAGATTTATGAATAATGAAATTATTGTGATATATCTATATATTACGATGTATTGCTATCAAGATGTACTCTTTGGTAAAATCAAAAATCACTCTTCAATCTGTGAAAGAATTATTGGTCCCCCTTTTTGTAAAGACATCCATTGCGGTGGTGGAAATGTATTCTCTATTTATTTATATTTATTTATATTTATATATAATGAATGCCCAAACCTTTTTGTTCCCTATAATAATGCGTTACCTGGACCAAGTCTCCTGATAGGGAGACCCGGCATTCGGGCGTTGCCATGACAACGCAGTGAGCGTTCCCCTGTGTTGTCCTTTTCAGCCGGAGTCTGTCACGTGATACGTGACATAGAGATGTACCTACGTCGTCCTCCGGCGGGCGGATCATACGGGGGACGCACACTCAGCTGCCAGACAGGGCGCGGGTCACGTGACATCACGTGACCGCGTCCGTTGCCTGGCAACGCGATAGATACGCACGGGACACAGGATGTGTATCGCCGCTGATAATGCCGATACCGGCAATCGGCTTTCAGCGGTGGGGCGCACCTGATGTTCATAGTGTGTAGCTTGGTTAACCGCTGCCATACATTGTATGTATATGTATTTATGTGCCTATAATCTCACTCTAATAGTTTTCTTCAATGGTGGAGAACTACTTCCGGGTCATGTGACCCATACGAACAAGTTCATTTATACTTTTGTTTGATTTCTACATTTGTCTTTATTAAAATATATTATAATGTACAGTATTGCCTCCTATACAGAACAAGTTAGAATACCATTATATTTCATACACGGTTCTCATAGAATAGAATGTTTTTAGACATTAATCAGCGCATAGGTGAACTCACCTAGGTAATTAACCACCAGGTATAAAAACCATGCCTAGAGCCTACAAACAAACATATCTGCTCCTGATGAAGCCGGAGATTCCGGGGAAACGCGTTGAGCTATTGTGAAAAATGCTGTTTTGAACCACCTTTCCTCCATCTACTAAGTGACGTGTCCACGCTCCCATCGATGATCCTCCAAAAATCGTTCTGGACCTAAGAATATCTGGGATACTGCTTGATCCCTAATTATCCAGCAAATAACAAGAGGACATTCTTTTGGGATTTCCTGAGTCCTTGAAAATATAGGACAATCCAAGGACACTGTGTCACAGATCCTGGCTTCCAATCGACCAGTCAGAATGGGATGGTAATATACAGCTTTCCTCATATCATTTCATCAGCTTAACAGCTACCAAAATCTATCTAAATATCCCCTGGGATAATCTTTATAATTGTGCACTATGGACTTCTAGGTTCTAGAGCGACTCATTACATTATTTTAACAATTGTTGTTTTTTAAATATCGTTTTATTGTTATTAATAAATTGTGTATTTTTTTGAGAACCGTGTATTGGTATATTTGATCACAGCCAGCGCTGGCACACCTTTTTTCTTATTGTCGGCCTTAATCAGCTCAGTCACAGACTTGTGCAAGGGACAGACTTCCTCACATTTGCACAGATTTGGAAATCATTCAATGGTGAATGAATTGCATATGGATATGTGAAAGGATAGCGGATAGCGATATTTTCGCAATTCACTCGCAGATTTACACAGGGCTGTTTTTTTGCAATTTTTTTGCGATCGGGTCTGAATCAGGCTCTTCGTGCAACTACCCTATCAGGAACTCAGAATCTCTAACCTTATCCAACTTAACCGCGCAGGAGAGGGCTTACTGTAGGCATGTTGCTCAATTTTTTTATCGCAAATAATACTGTAGATTGTGAAGCTGTTAGGAGCACAATAAGGAAACAATGGTCCCTCTATAAGAAAGAGGAGTGTTCATACTGGAGAATACAAATCACACCAGGAAGCATTCCCATTACTAGCTGACCATTCCAGAAAGCCACAGATGTACATGGTATCTACAAATGTAATTGTTTCAGCTGAATCTATTGGGTTGCAGTCCACCAAGGTGAGGAAATATTGGCAGTAGGGGTAATTCCGGAGGGTCTTAGCAGGAGTGGGCAATTATTTTGGCTGGAGGGGCCACTTAACAATTCCAGTAAATATCCGCGGGCCGCACAAAAAAAATTCATATTATGCCACACGGTATGAGCTCAAATTCTATGTATAGAAAAACAGGCTGTCTTACTTGCTTTGTAGGGAGCAGCCAGCCCATAGCACAGAGCCAAGAGGAGAGCAGAGACTCTCTCTGTCTCTCCTCCAAGCAGCCTCCATCCACACGGCACACGCTGCCTGGGATCCTGCCCCCTGCAGCCCTGCACAGCTTGTCTCTGCTTCAAGCAGCCTCCATCCACACTGCACACGCTGCCCGCCTCTTGCAGCCCTTCACAGCCTGTGGCTCAGCCAATCACTGAGCCTCTGTCCTCTACCTAGCACACTACGGGACAGCTGAGCCATCGCTCGGCTGCCCTGCACTGCTGTGCGGCACCGACAGCTCAGCTGTCACTCAGTTGAGTCAGGGCAGCGGGAAGTCGGGTTATGCGGCGCCGCTGAGGAAATCCATGCCAGTGCAAAACATGTCCTCAGTGGCACCGTGGGCCAGTCAAGATGGGTTTGTGGTCTGTATCCGTCCCGCTGGCCGCAGTTTGCCCACCCCTGGTCTAAAGTGTCTGAGCGGAAGCAACAACAACCAAGGAAAAGAAATTGGCCTCAAAAAGAAAATGAATTTGGATGCCATTGAAGTGGATCCATGGTTCCCGAATTGGTTCACAAAAGATTTGAAGGAACTAATAAAGATTCTAGTTATAAATTCCATTTCATAGGTATACCAAAGTTTCAACGTAAGTGCGGCTAGGATGTTTCCACAACCAGACAAGTATCTGTGAAAATGATATGCCAATGTTTTTTGTTATCATTAGGGACATCTGTGGGAAGGAGGAAGTATTTAGGAGAAAATAGGATATCCACGTTTAAGATAATTAACTAGATTATTAGGGGTATATATACTTGAGCTTCTAAAAATAAAGAGCTGATGTTGCCCATATCAACAAATCAGATTTTGTCTATCAATTTCTAAAATGCAATAGAAATAAGCTTTTCTCAGCTGTAAATTTAAACGTTATCTTTCTCTCACTATGAATATATATTTAACTTCTTCCTACTTCATGGCAGCCATTACATTGGGTTCATCCCTCTCTCTCTCCCAATTAGACAGGTAGTTTTTTCCCCAGGATCTAGCTCCTCCTCCTCTTCCTATATAGCTCTGCATCTCCCTAACAACCATAGTATTTTTCCTGTCTATTTCCTGTAGTTTAGATTACTGGAGGTGCCTTACTCCATCTATGGTCCGGGCCGATGGCATGGACTCTCCCCCCTGTGTGGGCTTATCAGCAGTGCTGCTGGACCCTGGGCAGTGCGGGGCTGGCGTGCCTTACCCCATCTGTGGCTCAGGCCGGTGGCATGGACTCTCCCCCTGTGTGGGCTCTGGGCAGTGCGGCGGTGCCTTACCCTGTCTTTAGTCTGGGCCGGTGGCATGGACTCTCCCGGTGCAGGCTGGCTAGCAGGCGTCTGCTGTGATGGCGTCCTGTGCTCCAGGGATGTGGGGAGGCATGGGCATGTCCGGCGTGGTCACTGCGAACGGCGGTGCTTTCTAGCCGCTGCTTGCGTTTCAGAGCAGGCCGTGTGAGTTCCAAATACCAGAGGTACCGGTAGTTAAGGCGCCTGGTCGGTGTGATAGGTGCTGTAGTGCTGCTTGACTTTGCAACATGGAAGCCTCTCCAAAACCAAATATACCGCTGCCCAAGTAAGTCCTCTTGGAGGATTAGTTATTATTCACTCTGCTGGTTTCAGACAGATTTATTTATTTTTTTATTAACAGTTTCTTAAATAGCGCATACAGATTCTGCAGCGCTTTAAAGAGAATATTTGAACATTAACATCAGTCTCTGCCCCAGTGGAGCTTACAATCTATATTCCCTACCACATATACACATACACATACATTCTAGGGTTAATTTTTGTTGGGAGCCAATCAGTCTACCAGTATATTTTTGGATTGTGGGAGGAAAATGGAGTACCCGGAGGAAACCCACGAAAGTACGGGGAGAATATACAAACTCTGCACAGTTATAGCCATGATGGAAGACAGTTAGTTAGGGTTCTTTTTTTTTATTTTGAATTGTGCATTCAGCACCTAAAAAGAAGACATATAAGAAAAGGCCCTAGTGTGTCTTCCCAAACTACTGAATTAATGAGCTGGATGAAAAAGAACTTTGTTACTAAGGATGAGTTTCTGAGTACAAAAAGATCTAGGTCACAGACCAGCTTGGATAGAGATGAAGAATGTGGATCTGGAGAGGTGTATTCTGATAAATAAGGGTCTTCTGGTTCAAGCGCAGAATCTGGCGAAGTTATGGAAGATGAGCGTTTGTTTAACCTGATTTGGTGGAAGTAGTGTTAAAGAACCTCTATAAAACTCTAAATTATCAACAGCCGGAGAAATCAGAGTTTGATGCCTTGTTTAAAAAAAAAAAAAAGAGGCAGATGTTTTCCCGTACACAAAGTGGTCAAGGATATACTGTCTAAGAGCGAATGACTATCCCCTTAGAGCAGGGGTGGCCAAACCGGTCCTCGAGATCTACCAACGGTCCATGTTTTCCAGATCACCTAGCTGGTGCACCGCTTTAGTCAATACTAACTGTCACATTTTCAAACCTGCTGCATTCATTCCTACTATAGATCCACAGGTTGCCTGGAAAGATCTTGAGGACAGGTTTGGCCACCCCTGCCTTAGAAGATGGTGCTTCCCTAAAGGATGCTATGGAAAATAAGATGGAGAGCGCTTTGAAGAGGTTGCATATGTCTAACTCAGTTTCCATGAAGTCAGGAATGGCCATAGCCTCTCTTTCTAGGGCACTTAGAATTTGGTGCGCTTCATTGCAAGAAGATTTACAGGATAAAACTTCACGTGAGCAGATCAGTAAAAACTTGGCGCAAGTCCAGTTAGCAGTAGACTATATTTATGAAGCATCCTTGGATGTGTTGGACTTTCGGCTAAATCAGTAACATCTGGTGTGGCGAAAATCATATCATGGGCAGCAGATTCCCACTCCAAAAATAAGCGGGCCACACGCCCATATGAAGGGGCTTTCTTTTTGGGAGCAAATTGGATCAGATGATCCAGAGAATGTCTGGAGGCTTGTCGGTGAGATTGCCACAGGACAGAAGGGGAAGGTTTCCTAATTATTCTTCCATTCAGGCCAATTCATGAAAAGTACACTTCAGGTACATCCAGAGCGGGTTTTTTTCGCCAATCAGTCAAGCGGAGGGATGAAAATTCAGGAGCTGCTCAAAAACAGTGATGGTGCATTTCCCATGGAGCAGGTCCCGGTGGCAGGAATTCGAGACAAATGGGTACTGGAAGTTGTTACCACGGGGTATCGGCTGGAGTTTCTTTCAAAGCCATGTATGGTGAGATTTTTAAATTCTAAGCTTCCTCCTTTAGGAACAGGGAGAGAGGGGGCAGTCGAGGGAGTCCCAAATACAGAAAAGGGGTTAGGTTTTTACTCCCGTTTGTTCTACGTAAGCAAAGTTTCTGGAGGTTTCAAAACCATACTAGATTTGAGAGGTCTGAACGACCGGATAAGAAAAATAAAGTTTTGCATGGAAACTACTAAGTCTATCCTGATGGGTCTCAGAAGGAACGACTATTTAGTATCAATCGATTTGAAAGATGCTTACTTCCATATTCCGATTGCACTACCAATTCACTTGTCTGCCATTCGGCTTCATCTCTCCCCCTTGAGTCTTCACGAAGGTCCTTCACAAAGGTGCTGATAGAAAATCTAAGAAAACGAAAGATCATGATATGGGCGTATTTGGACGACCTCTTAATTTTGGCCCAGTCAGAAAGCGAGGTTATTGCAGCAAGAGATTATACTATTCAATTCCAGCAAGAGCACAGGTGGGTTGTCAACTGGGAAAAAAATCAACTTATTCCTACACAGGACATTCAGTTCTTAGAGATAATGATAAACACAGTATCCTTTCAGATATCGCTGTCCGAAAGAAGATGCGAAGAAATTCAACAATTGATTCTCTTATTCCACGAAAGCGCCCAGGTTTCATTAAGGGCAGCAATGAGCCTGTTAGGCATGATGGCCTTGGCGGTGGATGTTATCCCCTGAGCGAAATGGAGGATGAGGCCGCTACAGTGGTTCTTCTTAGATTACAACAGAAGGCAAATTTCCCTGGATTGACAAATAAAAATTCCAGAAGCAGTAAAACATTCCATTGGATGGTGGAAGAGCGATCACTTGAAATCGGGAAAGCAGTCCTTGATGAGTCCCAGATACGAAGTGATCACTACAGATGCCAGCGCCCCAGGCTGGGAGGCACACGGTCTAGGCAAAACCTGTCAAGGGGTGTGGTCACCTCAAGAGGCAGAATTTTTCCCCAATCACAGGGAGCTAAGGGCAGTGTGGCAAGCGGTAACATTTTTCCGCAAAGATATTATAGGATCTCACCTACATATCTTTTCAGACAATGCTACAACCGTTTCATATATCAATCGGCAAGGAGGCATGCAAAGGCGAGTATTGGTGGAAGAAATACAAAGTATCATGACTTGGGCCGAAGAGAATCTTCAGTCAATATCGGCTCTGTATGTACCGGGAGAAGACAATCAAGTAGTAGATTTCCTAAGTCGCGGAAGTCTGGTGCCAGGAGAATGGGAACTGAAGGAGTCAGTATTTCAGTTGATAATACACCAATTTGATCAACCAGAAATAGACCTGATGGCATCATCAAACAACAAGAAGCTCCCTCAGTTTTTTTGCAGGTATCCGACACGGGGGTCGTACAGAGTAGATGCTCTATCCCAGAAAAGGAGGTTCTCCCTGGCATATGTCTTTCCTTCTTTCTCTCTGATACACAGGGTGTTATGGAAAACAGAAAAGAGCCAAGTCATAATGGTTCTACCATACTGGCCCAGGAGGGCTTGGTGGAGAGCATCGCAGTGGAGGATCCGTTGTTCCTTCCGGTATCTGTCGACCTTCTCAGTTAAGGTCCTGTGAATTGTCAAGATCCACAGAAGTTATGCTTGACGGCTTGGAAATTGAGAGGCAACCGCTAAAGAATAAAAATCTGTCCCCAGATGTCATTGAAATTCTTCTTCAGGCTAGGAAGAAAGTTTCATCATCTATTTATTACAGAATATGGAAAATATTTGCAAAATGGTCCAAAGGCAAGTTTGATTTTCCTAAAGCAAAAATATCACATGTACTACAATTTCTTTGTGATGGATTCAACAAGGGCTTGGCAGTATCTACGCTAAAAGTGCATATTTCAGCGTTCAGTGCATTACTGGATAGAAGACTTGCGGAACATAGTCTGGTGAAAAGATTTTGCCAGGCTATTAAAATAATTTGACCGAGGATTAGGTCTATGGTTCCTCAATGGGACCTTAATTTAGTTTTAAATGGTTTGATGTTGGCACCTTTTGAGCCATTGCATAGAGCCAACTTAAAGTTTTTGACATGGAAAGTTATCTTCCTGATAGCAATTACGTCAACCAAAAGAGTGGGTTAAAAGCTGTGTGCATGAGAGATCAGTATCTGAAGATATTTCCGGATGGAGTGGTTCTTAGAACTAAGCCATCCTTTATGCCCAAAGTGTCATGTTTTCATTTGAATCAAGAGATTATTTTACCTTGCTTTTGCCCTAATCCTTCAAGAAGAAGGAAGAAAACTTACCTACTGTGGATGTGGTCAGGGCCATCAAAATTTATTTGGATAGGTCTAGCAGTTTTAGGCAGACTGAAGCTTTGTTTATAATTCCCCAATGAGCAAATAAAGGATTTGCTCTGTCGAAGCGGACTATTTCAAGATGTCTCAAGGAAGTAATTTTGTTTACCTACATGAAGGTAGGACGTGTGGTTCCAGACAGTATAAAGGCACACGCATCCAGGGTAATGGCGGTTTCATGGGCTAGAGAGGCAAAAGTTTCAGCTAAGGAGATTTGCCAGGTGGCTACTTGGTCATCTTTGCACACCTTCTCCAAACATTATGCTTAGGATGTATTCGAGGCTCAGTTTGGAAGTGAAGTGTTGCGGCAAGCCTTGGCTTGGCCTTGAGGTATTGTATTACCCTCCCTACTGCTTTGTTACATCCCAATGTAATGGCTGCCATGAAGTAGGAAGAAGAAAGCAACGGATTATACTTACGATAATTCCTTTTCTTCGGAGTACTTCATGGCAGCCCATATTTTAGCCCTCCCTGTTTGTGTTTTTTTCCTAGGATCTGGGCGGAGACATTCAAAGACTATGGTTGTAAGGGAGATGCTGAGCTATATAGGAAGAGGAAGAGGGGTAGCTAGATCCTGGGGAAAAAAAACTACCTGTCTAATTGGGAGAGAGAGGGATGAACCCAATGTAATGGCTGCCATGAAGTACTCCAAAGTAAGTATAATCCGTTGCTTTTCCCCTCTCCGCCTTGCAAGACCTCTTATTTGGTGGTTGAATGTATGAGTTTATACACAGCTCTTTTAAGTTCACACCATAGTCTCTCAATAGAGTTGAGATTTGGACTTTTGGTTTGGTCATTCCAAAATCTTGACCCCATTTTCTTTTCTTTCAGCCCATCAGTTGTTCATATTTTGCTATTGTTAACAGTCTAATTGTATTCAGTGTGCATTGGATATTTAGAGTTGATTCTCTTCAAATGTTGATAAATCAACTTTATAGACAACTAGTCTTCAGCATTCAGAACATTTGACCTTCAATCCATTTAGTTTCCTGAATTCTGCTCCTACACCGATTTCTCTATTTCATGACCTTGAGACTGTTCATTACACTCAAAAGGCAAGCTTTAGGTCAAGAGCAGCATACAGGATACATATTCAGAAGTTGTCATGGCAACAAACATATACACCATGAGAAGAATTGGATCGTTTCACTGAAATACACTGTCAAATGTATGATGTGTGGAGTGGCCCCTGTGTCATCATCATCATTGAATGAACCAGATAACTACAATATGAATAGAATAGCAACTGTTTTTATTCTACATACAGTAGTGTAATGTACTGTTCATACATCAATTGTCCCCTATCCGATAGCATAGATTTTTTTATTTTCTGTGCTCTTAGACAAGGTTCCTTTTGTATGTTCCGGAGCACTTTGATATTTCTCTAACAAACATATGCTTTCATTTGGAAAAACTCCCTTTTATATCTGATAGAATTTCCAGTAATATACGTGGTAGCTGATCAGAAAACACACCTCAAAGACAGAATATATTTCAGAAGCTATTTTATTGTCAAAGAGGGTAGGTTTCACGTTGCACATTATTTTTCGAGTTCTCTTGAAGAAGGTGGAAAAAGTCTTGTCCCAAACTATTGCTTGAACATCTATAAAAATATAAACACCGTCAAAAAGGGAATCCAATTACCCGTGATGATGTTGTGGTACAAGTAAGTGTAGCTATATGCCACATTCACTGTACTTCTGGTCTTGTGGGTTTTTGACTGCAACCACATTGGGCTTCTAGTCTGCCACCACGATGGGGGTGAATTTGAGAGCCATTGCTGACGTTTACATGCACCACAAGGGCAACTTGCACTCCACTTAAGTTTTTCAAGGGTAATTGGATTCTCCCCAAAGAATAGGAATAAAACAATCTGCTAGTTTACTTTTAGGAACCACCAAAAAAATCTTCCTAACTGAAGCAAATTCATATGGCTGAGTAGAAAATATTTTTTGGGCTTGAGTTCGCCTACTCTTTATGAACTTTGTCCACACCTATAATTGTTTATCATTTTATTTGAAGACAATGGGCAGTAATACGGAGTTGGTCTCCCCTTGTTTTCCTGAACATTTTCCACTCTGGTATTGGGAGGGCCCGATGCGAGATTTGGTGCATGGCTGCAGGGATTTGCTTTTATTCTGTCCCTAAAGTTTGCAGGGGGGAGTCAGTATTGACAAGTGCGTACACACTTGCCTATGCTGGCAGCAGCAGGGATCTTGCCAGCGATGTTTCTCTTTGGCCCTGCATGTTTCTCATTAGTAATGTATTTTGTCGCTCTGATCCATCCAATATGGCCTAATCAATCTAAAAGTTGTGTAGTGCAGTGGTCAGGGAACTCGGTCCTCATTAACCCACACAGTGCATGTTTTGCTGGTAACCCAGCAGGTGCACAGGTGTACTAATTACTCACAGACACATATTATAAGGTCCGCAGGTGGAGTTTATTATTTCACTTGTGATTCTGTGAGGAGACCTGCAAAACATGCACTGCGTGGGGCATTGAGGACCGAGTTCCCTGACCACTGGTCTAGTGTATACCCAGCTTAAAGAATTGGTGAGGTGATGAGACTTGGCTTGCAGTCCGTTTTCCAATGTTTTCTAAAAGTTTTCTATAGGCTTGAGGTCAGGGCTGTGTGAAAACCAACGTTCTTCCACATTAAACCTTTTTTGGCAGACCTTGTCTCGTGCACAGGGCCGGATTATAATGGGGGCACAAGGGGTTAGTGCCCCTGGGCCCCCCTCTAGCTAGGGGCCCCCTGTGGTTGGCATGTATTTTTCAAAAAAAAAAAACATTTTTTTTTTTTTTAGCTAAAGGTTTTGTGCATGGGAGTGGGGTAGTGCCGCAGCTTCACCTATCTGCCAATGTGACAATGATTAATGGTGCTGAGCATTGGGAGCCAAGTGTGCAGTGCATTACTGGGAGTTGACTAAGTCCAATGACACTTTGCACCAGAGGGCAGAGACAGATGTTTGTGCTGAGCTCTGATTGGTGGAGCTCATTACATTCTTCTCAGGCCCATGGATAACAGCAGCAGCAGCCTAGTCATGGTAGGGTTTTTTTTAATCAGAGGCAGCACTGGGACTGTGAGGTCTCCTACAGAGTAAGGTGCAGAGGGACAAACACAGGCTTTTCATGTGGTATGTATGTACAGTATGTATGTATGTATGTATGTATGTGTATGTGTATATATATATATATATATATATATATATATATATATATAGATTTTCCCCAATAGTGGTGAGGCGCCAATTAATAAGTGTACAGTCCAGCATTCTGCTGGCTGAAACTGTGGGAGACAGAGTCCTCGAGAGCGGACTACTAATACTAGGAGAGAGAAAGTGTCCAAACAATCCTTCCTGGGCGGTTTCACTTATATTTTCAAAAGGTTTGGCCAGATAAGCCTTTCAGAAGAAATATTTATGGCACCATCTTTTTATCTTTTTTTTTTTTTTTTATTTGAGTCTTTATTTAAATTTTTCATCAGAGATAATACACATATTATACATTTTAAAAAGTACGCACATTGAAAAACACATACAATACATACAATACGTATACGACACTTTGCAAACCATATAGTTTGTGACCACGATCATTTCCCCAGTCTGGGGGGACTGCTTCTTGCGGTCCCTAGGGGTTGGGGTGGAATAGGGGGAAGAAGATTAGGGTCGCCCAGGAGAACTCCTCTACGTACCGTAGTGGTACCGCCCATGTTAGAAAATGACTTGTGATTGTCTTGAACATTACAGGTAAGGGGTCTAGCTTTTTTACAATTTTATATAGTGACGTCTCATGACGCAAGTAAAAAATATTATATGTGATTGTGTCCAAAATAGAAAACAAACAAAAAAAAAAAATAGCTAAAGAGCTTTGTGTTGGATCGGATACCTTTCGTGTAAAAGACAAAAATATTTTGACTAGATTTTTTTTTTTTATTATTATTGTTATTTTTTATTATTTATTTATTTTTTTCCCCCTTTTTTCTTTCTTTTTTGTGACCGTGTGGCTCCAGGTAGCTCTACCTGCTAGCCTACAAATTTATACCACTTGGAATTATACCATGGGTTCCAGATTGCGTGAAACTTAGTTAGGCCCCCGATGGAGGCATAGTGAAATTTTTCGTGCTCATATATCGTGTTGACTAAATTGGTCCATTCTAGAAATACCGGGCCCAATTGTGCCATCCAGTGCCGTGCTATTATCAACTTGGCCGAAGCCGTGAGGTTTAGTAGAAGGGAGCATAGCTCTCTAGAAATGTGCTCATCTTGCCAGATCCCCAATACCATGTTTTTGACCGTAAGGATGTCTCGTGGTGAACCCATATCCACCAATACTAGCCGTATTTTGTCCCAGTAATGTACTAATGTATTGCAGGCCCATAGCATATGCCAGAAGGAGGCCCCCGATTCGCCACACCTCGGGCACCTGCCTGAGGCTGAGCCTGACATTTTCTGTAGTCTAACCGGTGTAATATATGTCCTATGAAGAACGTTAAATTGAACTTGTTGGACACGGATCGAATTTGTTGCGCCTTTTGGTGTAGCTAGGGCCCTCTGCCACTGGCTATCAGTAAGGGATGGGAGGTCCTGTACCCATTTCTGTCTGAGCTGCTGTAGCCCCTCTTCCCGTTCGAATGCGGACAAAAATTTATAGATTTTAGAGACCCGTTTTCTCGAGGACAGGGTTTTCAGGAAAAGTTTGACCGGAGCGTCTTGCAACCAGCCCGCCCTCCCTCTGCCCCACTGTGTGATAGCATTTCTCAGCTGCAGGAATCTCCAGAACATTGTTCTAGGGAGCGAGTACTCGCTCCCTAATTGCACGAAGGACTTAAAACTATTGTTGTGATATAAATGACCCAGCGCGCTGACCCCGTGTTGGGACCATAATTTTCCTCCTTGCTGTTTATAGACCTCTCTAGCTGTGGGAATGAGAAGAAACGATGAATCGGGATCCGTCCCCTCGTATTTATCAACTATACAGGCCATGTTCCAAATTTTTATAGCTTGATTAATAATTCCTGGGTATTTTCTCTGGGTTTTACCCAGGAGCAGGGTCTGGAGGGGTGTGATATGGGGGTCTACACATTTTATCAATTTAAAGAGATCTGGGGTATATTCATCTGACCGTATCCATGAGCTCAAATGTTCTAGTTGGGCCGCCATGTAGTACCTCTTAAAGTTAGGCATAGCTAACCCCCCATTTTCACGGCTTCTCCATAGCGTAGCTATCTTGACCCTAGGGCGCTTATTACCCCATATAAAAGATGATAAGATGCTATTTAAATTCCTGAACTGTTCATCCTTTATATAAGTGGGGGAATGCTGGAGTATGTATAGGATTTTGGGGAGGATGACCATTTTGATCAGATTGACCCTTCCCATTACGGAGAGGGGGAGTCTGGCCCAGATCTTGCATTTTGTCCTGACCTCGATAATAGCCGGATATATATTATCCTTAATGTATTCTTCTGGCTTGCCGGACATCACTATTCCTAGATATTTAAACCCCTGTACCCTGACTAGTGGGGCGTATTCCTCCCGATCTGCCTGACTCTCGTTTCCCAGAATCATTAAGTGGGATTTATCCCAGTTAACAGTGAGCCCAGAAAGGGTACCAAAAAGGCTAAGTTGGTCTATTACTGAGGGAAGATCTTGCTTAGGATCCGCCAGGCCCACCAGCAAATCGTCGGCATATAGTGAAACTAGGTTATATCTCAAGTCTGTCAGCGGGTCCTGGCCATAAAGCTTTGATCTCAACAGGCAGGCAAGTGGCTCAATCGCAACTGCGAAGATTAAAGGGGAGAGCGGGCAACCCTGCCTTGTACCTCTATTTAAAAAAAAGGGAGAGGAAGTGTAGCCATTAATAGAAATCCGGGCGCTAGGGTTCCTATACAATAACTTCAACCAGTATATGAAGCCGTTCCCAAAACCGAAAGCCCTTAGAGTATTCCACAGATAGCTCCACTCGACGGAGTCGAATGCTTTGTTCGCGTCGAATGAAGCTATCGCAGCTTTCCGTCCTCTTGCATTAGAATGTTGGACATATGTGAATACCCGTCTTAGGTTGATGGATGTAGACTTTCCGCTCATGAAGCCTGATTGGTCAGGGTGTATTATATCTTGAGTGACTTGACTTAATCTGTTCGCTAAAATTTTTGCGATGATCTTCGCATCTGATGATACTAAAGAAATTGGTCTATAGGAGTCGACCCTTATCGGGTCTTTCCCCTTTTTTGGTATAAAAACCATCGATGCTTGGGCCATTGAAGCAGGAAATTCGTCATCCATCAAGATATCCTGACATAGAGTGACTATTTGCGGGGCCAGAATCTTGGTGAATTTTTGATACACCTCACCCGGCAGGCCATCTAGACCAGGGGCTTTTCCTTTCGGCAGGGAGTTGATTACATTTACCACTTCCTC
This sequence comes from Crinia signifera, assembly GCF_055691185.1. Lineage (NCBI taxonomy): Eukaryota > Metazoa > Chordata > Amphibia > Anura > Myobatrachidae > Crinia > Crinia signifera. The sequence goes on from NC_139219.1 coordinate 44,354,723, forward strand.
AAGTGCTATTGGCTTATCCAATAGACCTTTAGCTTCTAGGGAAAGATGAGGGAGATCTAAGCCCTCCAGGAACTCGCCAAGTTCCTCATCGCTCACTATCCCGCAGGATTGGTATACCTTGCCAAAATGGGCAACAAATTCGTCCACTATTTTAGGGGTTGTGGTTAGAATTTTATCCTGTTCCGTTACTATTTTGACTATTACATTAGAGGGTTTGTCAGCTTTAGATAAAAGAGCCAGCAATTTCCCCCCCTTATCGGCTTTAGAGTACCATTGATGTGATCTAGACTGAAGCCTACGACAGTTAACATCTTGAAGGTATTCTAACCATTTGTCCTGCATATTTTGCCACTCCTGTTTGTCTGACTCTAGCTTACTCTGCAGGTATACATTTTCTAGTTCTAGCGTGCTCTCCTCGAGCTTCCGAGCCTTCTCTCGATGGAGCCTCTTAAGGTGTGAAATCCTCTTAATGAGTATACCACGTAAAAAAGCCTTAAAAGTGTCCCAGACACAAGACGTGGTGGCCGACCCCTCATTCAATTCGAAGAAGGCCGCCATTTCTTGTTCTATCTCGTTCTGATTGATCTGGGAGAGCCAGAATGGCTGGAGCTTCCAGTATCTGAATCCCTCAGCCTTAGCCAAGTCCAGCTGCATTACCAGGGGGGAGTGGTCTGATATGCCCCGGGCCATATACCCAATTTGTGTTACCTTATTAATTACTGTATCTGAGACAAAAATCATATCTAGTCTTGAAAATGCACAGTATGATGCTGAATAACACGAAAACTGAATAAGGGTCGGGTATCTTATACGCCATGGGTCCAGCCAACCAATACCTTCCAAAAACTCTGCAAAGTTCCTCCCTCCCCTGTTGGTATCGTTATTTGCCCTGGACCATCTGTCTAGCTGGGGGGAGACTACGTTGTTAAAGTCTCCGAGGCAAATTAAATGGTTTGTTGGATAAGATAATGAAAAGTCTACTGCAGCCCTCAGAACGTCGAAGGAAAACGGGGGAGGGATATATATACTTATCAATGTAATGTCTACATGATTTATACTGCAATCCATAAATATGTATCTTCCCCCGGGATCGATCTTGATATTTCGACCTTCAAATACCACTGACTTCCTTACCAGGATTGAAACCCCTCTAGCGAGGGAAGTAAATGGAGCGTGTACCAGTGTACCAATCCACGGCCGTCTCAGGGCCGCCAATTTGTCCCCGCATAGGTGGGTTTCTTGGAGACATATAATGTCGGCCTCTAGAGATTTACAATGGTTCAGGACCAGCGATCTTTTCACTTTATCGTTAAGTCCTCTAACGTTCCATGTTAAGAATTTAACCATCGCCTTTTGGAATGTAACATCTACCTCTCTTCCTCCTCCCCCTGTTCCCTACTTTTGATAAGATTTTGGGTTTGCAATTCCCACAAAGACAACATATACACACAACACACAAACACACCCCTCCCCCCCCCCCCACCCTGTACTACCTGGAACACCTGGCGTACCTAATTCCCATCCCATTCCCCTCATGTCCCTAAGAGCACTTAATAAATGGCCACCATTTGCGTGGCCGACTCTCCAGTAGTTCCCCAAATGGATTTGAATAAGTTTTCACATTGTGACCCCCCCCCTCCCCCCCTACACGCACAGTCGCGTCTGATTTAACTTATACCTGATCTAACCTGTGTGTCCTCCGGTCCTGCTGGAATAGTATATATTGGAAGATCAATGCTGGATTTTCTTAGTGGGAGAGTGAGAAATTAAGGAATCACCCTTACATACAGCCTGACATTGTCATTACTACCAACTTATGATCCCCACTTGAGTCGACATGCTTAATAATTGTTACTAACATATTGGACACCTTGCTTCCAGGGGATAACCCGATTTTAATTTTGTTATTTTTTTTTTTTTTTTTTCCCCTTCCCTCGGCATAGCAATTATTACTAACTCCACACTGACTTTACACACAGCTATAACCCATTATGCAGCTAAAAATCTATGCAGGCCGACGATGGCCTAAATTGCTGTCATAACAGCGGGGGACCCGGAGGTTCTAGCAATAAGAGAAGAAAAGACATAGGAAAGACAAAAGAAAGGAAAAAAGAACCCCTGGAAGCTTCCCAGCCTATCAGTTATTACACCTCATTTCTGACTTTTCAAATGATTAATACCCATTAAAGAGAACACCAGCAAATGGCCTAGCATTGCCATGACCACCCGCTATTATCACACCAGTAGGCCACCCTGATTGGCACTTATCAACAAGATATTCCTAGCATATCGCTAGGGGTTGGCCAGTTGTTTCTTTCCCGGATGGGACCCATCTAGCCAGCCGGCAACATCACCTGGAGAAAAGAAAAATTTAGTGGTCCCGTTTGCTTCCACTCTTAATTTGGAGGGGTAAAGCATCGAGTACTTTAGGCCTAGTTCTCTGAGCCTTGCTTTGACCTCTCTGAATTTGAATCTTTCACGCTGTATTTCAGCCGGAAAGTCTGGGAAGGCGGATATCTTTTTGCCGTTGTAGCCAAAATCTTCTTTATTCCTTATCAAACGAAGCAAACAGTCTCGATCTTTGTAATTCAGGAATTTAGCAATAAGTGTGCGTGGGGGACCCCCAGGAGGGGCAGGACGGGTCGGCACTCGATGCGCTCTCTCTATTGCGAATTGCTGAGAGAAAGCTTCTCTGCCGAAGGCCTGTATGAGCCATTCCTCCAGAAATTTCTCTGGGTGGCCCCCCTCTGCTCGTTCTTCCAGGCCAATAAATCTAACGTTGTTCCGACGGAGTCGCCCCTCGATGTCCGACATTTTAAGTCTCATGTCGGCCAACTGGCCCGACATTACCTTGACTTGCTCCTGTATCGGGGTAACTGCATCTTCAAGAGAGGAGACCCGGTTTTCAACTTCCGTGACTCTTTCTCTGATTTTTTGATTGTCACATCTCAGCAGCGTTATATCGGATTGGATTTTGTTGATTTGCTCTAACAGGCGGGATTCACAGGTGTTAACCGCCTCCAACACCTGTTGGAGAGTTACCTCTGTGGGGCGCGGATCACCAGACCCCTTAGAAGGAGTTGTTTGTGGGGTATTGGGCTGGGAGTTGGAGGCTGCATTACCCTGTGTTCTGGCATATTTCTCTAAACGAGCTGCTGCGGTATTTTGCCCCGTCTTGCCCATTATCCTCAATGAGGCTCTCACGGACGCCAGAGATGATTTTTATAGTAAAGATTTTATAATTTTGCTATAAAGCCAAGGGCAGAGTCCTTTTAAATTGAGGATGTGAGCTAGGTGTTCACAGGAGGATCAGGGTGCCGGCTGCTGAGGCCTTTTAGGCAGGGGGATATGAGCCAAGTGTTCACAAGAGGGTCAGGGATCTTTGGGCTGGTAGCAGCAGTGTATTAGCTCTTCTGTATCTGGGGTGACTGTCAAGTCCCAATAGATTCAGTAGGTTCCACACCCCCTACCGCATTCCCCGTGCAGAAGTATCACAACCGCAAGTACAACAGTGTCCTATCTGGATTTCCCAGTACTTTCAGACTATTATTTAAGAGTTTCCAATACTGCACCTGCCTCTTGCAGACGGGATCCACTGCTTCCCCTGTTGATTGTACAGGTTCCTCCGACTTTTAAGTGTAAGTCCTTGGGCCTCCTGCACTGCTGCCCTCCACGAACCTGCTGGCCGGGATTCACTTTGCTGGCCAGGAGATGTAGCGTCTGTGACTGTGGCTATGCGTGCATCGTAAGGGTGGCGGGGACCGCAGTTTTTTGTTTGTGCGCTCAGCCCCCTCTTACTTGGTGCTCAGGTTTCAGCAGAGTACTGCAGCATCCTCAGCCTGTTCTTGAATAGCAGAGACTCTGGCAGGGAAGTCAGGCACAGAGACCTGTATTATGTCCCGGCAGGGGATGCAGCAGTGAATCACTAGTGCACGACCTCAGCTACTGTCCTCCGTCAGCTGCAGGTCAAGGAGAGGGCACAGGGGGGAGAGCCAGTATCAGGGACCCAGCGTGTGAAACGGCATGTATACACACTCTTGCTGGCGCAGGACCTCAGCTACTGTCCTCCGTCAGCTGCAGGTCAAGGAAAGGGCACAGGAGGGAGAGCCAGTATCAGGAACCCGGCATGTGAAACAGCGTGTATACACGCTCCTGCTGGCGTCCTTCAGTCTCCGTCTACAGTGCCTGCTACCCGGAAGGAGAATCCAGCGGGGGTCAGGCAGGGTCTGCTCTCTGCTGGAGGATGACGCTGAAGGATAACACAAGCTGCTGCCGCTGTACACAGATTTCCCTGTACAAGGTCAGTCTGAGTGCCGGGCAGGGGAGCCGGAGGGAGACCCAGGCTCTAATAGGAATGTGTCCAGGCTGGGGCTGTATTTACCAACTGCACGTGTACTGAGACATGGAGGGGGCCATAATAGACAGGAGAGCCGGCGCTAACCTCCCTCACTCACACGCCGCCGTGGCCACGCCCCCGGAAATCGTGAATCTGGGAGACAGAGTCCTCGAGAGCGGACTACTAATACTAGGAGAGAGAAAGTGTCCAAACAATCCTTCCTGGGCGGTTTCACTTATATTTTCAAAAGGTTTGGCCAGATAAGCCTTTCAGAAGAAATATTTATGGCACCATCTTTTTATCTTTAATTCTCGTTGAAACAGAATCAATTATCCAATAAGGAGAACTAATAAAATCACCGGATTCACACAGTGGACCGAATAGGACCTATATACGATAATAGGAAACCCTATATCATCCATAAGATTGTACTGTTGTTCCCCTGATGAAGTCTTTATAAGACAAAACGCGTTGGGCATCTATCATTTTCGTCTTATGACCACGTACCAAATCAAAGAACAAAATAAAAACAATCACTTGGAGAACATTTCTCTGTCAGTTTATTCAAATTAGATGAATTGGATGTTTTCATAAGGACTGTACACTTATTAATTGGCGCCTCACCACTATTGGGGAAAATATCTTAGCATTTAGTTCCCGTGGCCCTCAGGGAACTTTGTGGTTGGGCAGCCTACATTTATTCAGTTGTTTTATAATATAGTTTTTAGGCCATAGCGCGTGGAGGAATATTGGTGTTTGAGATAGATATATATATATATATGGAAAAAAGGAAGAGGGACAGGGGGGCGCCCAATAGTGCAATATCACTTTTTATTTCTTTTAAAAGTAATTTAAAAGTAGACGTTCAAAATGTATAACTCGTACCGAGTTTGTCAACTGGAGTGGACTGATTACCACTAGGTCTTATATACAATCCCCTCTGGCAAAAACAGCATACACAGGATCTTTCTGTCACCGTTACAGTGTGGTTGTTTAACTCACGGGACCTTTCACAGCTATGCAGGCTCGAGGGACGCCGGCGTCTCCGATCACTGCAGGTCAAGCTGGCGGCGTGTGCTGCAAACCAGGAGCTTGAAGAGAAAACGTCACGATAGCCACGCCCCTACGCGTTTCGTCAGAGACTTCGTCAGTGGGGTCTCTGACGAAACGCGTAGGGGCGTGGCTATCGTGACGTTTGCACTATTGGGCGCCCCCCTGTCCCTCTTCCTTTTTTCCAGAAATTCCTGGGTACTGCGGATAGGGTACCACTCAGACAGCGGGGAGCAGTAGTCCAAATAATAGGACAAGTGCCAGATACAATCTGCTACCTGGAGAGCAGAAAGATCCCAGAACAGGGATAATTAAGAAGCAGGTGTCAGCGCTCCACTACCAGAACCTTTCTGCAGCATATATATATATATATATATATATATATATAGGAGGGGAATGGCAGCGGCACTCAGGACTTAATCAAACTGACAAACGACTCGTAGCCAAGACCAGTGACGTTTCAGCCCTTCAGGGCTTTTATCAAAAAACAGCTTACACAAATGAAAAGAGTGAGCTTACCTCTATTTGTAGTGCAGCACCAGATGCTGTAAGCAGGGACCGCGGTCACACGTGGACGCCGATGGCGCAGTGTTGGTGACGTCACTGTCAGTGATGTCGTTGTCCTAGCAACGCGATTGTGCGTTTTGGAAAAATTTTATAAAGTTTTGTTGAAACTCCAAAGAAAAAAAAGGAGGAATGTGCTTTTGAATGTGTGTAGATGTGAGCCGCTGTCACTGCCTGCAACACAAGTGATAACACACAAGAATAAATACAACAAATGCGTGTAAACAGCAAATTAAAACATAAATGACAGCGGAACAACAACTATGGTAATTAAACTAGGAAAATTACTTAAAAACAAAGACAGTGTATTTATAAGAGCTAATAGAAATAAATACAAAAACAGAAAAAAAGGAAGAAAAGTATCTTTTGAACCACATGCATAGCTAGGGATGATCTGTTTTGTAAGCATGGATCATTATATTAGATAAATACTAAAAACTGCTATCTATATATTTATGTTCTCCTTAGAGACCAAGGTACATTGCTTAAATATATTATGCAAATAGTTAGTAAATAAGGGCCACAACTAGGGCTACCTATTGTTAACTGGACCTAATGGTACTGTTATCAAAGATGTGAATATAAGCACTATACTTCAATTTAGCAGAAAGCACCAGCAAGATTAGGTGTCAGCCCTCAATGAGGCGACTCCTCTTAACTACATCATCACAAGAACCAATGGAGACCCAACTGTTCGTTAAGGCCTCTGGGGGCCATGGTACCCAACTTATGGATCCAGCGGGTTTCAAGCTGCATTAGCTTTCTCCCCCTGTCTCCCCCTCTAGCCAATGGTGGGACATGGTCGAGAATCATATATTTGACTGTTGAAAGAGGATGTTTAGCTTTTGCATAATGTCGGGCCAGTGGTTGGTCACTGGTGCCCTTGATTATGGCAGCTCGAATGGCGGAACGGTGTTGAGACATGCGTTCCTTGAATTGTCTCTCAGTTTTGCCTATATAGGCCATCGAACAGGGGCAGAAAATGATGTACACAACAAATCTTGTTGTACACGTGAGAAAATGTTTCAACGGGAAGCGTTTTCCTGTATAGGGATGGGTAATATGGGTGCCCGTTTGCATAAAGCTGCATGAGGTGCAGTTTGGGCATTTAAAACACCCATTCCTTGTCTTACCCAGGAAGGTGGTAACTGGTGTTTTACCCATATTGGTAATATCTGTTTTTACCAAATGGTCCCGGAGGCTCTTCCCTTTCCTGAAAGCTGGCATCAGCGATTTGTTGCCCAGATTGAGGTCTGGATCAGACCTGACTATCGGCCAGAATTTTTTAACTTTTTTAACTTTTTCATGGGACTCATTGGTGAATAAATTCACCCATACAAATTTATCCGATTTTTTATTGGGGTCTTTAGTGGATGCTAGAAGCTCCTCTCTGGTTTTAAGCAGGGCCTTCTGTTGTTGTTGCATCAGGTCTTTATAAATATAACCCCGTTCCATGAATTTATTAGTTAAAATGGACAGCTCCTTGAGCGCTTCTTCTCTTTCACTCACAATCCTTAAGATTCTAAACTATTGGCTGTATGGCAAAGATGCTTTGCTGTGAGTGGGGTGTGCGCTGCTAGCCAGAACAAAATTGTTCCGGTCCGTGGGTTTTCTATAGAGGCCTGTCTTAATGATGTTATGATCAATAGTAATCTGGACGTCTAAAAAGTTGATGGTTGTGGCTTCGATGGTATAGGTAAACTTAACCGGACTATCTGTCTGGTTATGTGTGTCAATGATCAACTTCATCTCGGCTTCCGTACCAAGCCAGAATACCAGGACGTCATCTATATAACGGAAATATCGCAAAATCTTTCCCGCTATAGAGACGTCACTGAAGAAGAGGTCTTTCTCTACTTCGTACATGAAGGCATTGGCTAGCGATGGGGCCACATTCGACCCCATCGCCACCCCCTTCGTCTGCAAATAATGCGCTCCATCACAGTAGAAGTAATTTTTGCTTAAAACTAACTCCAACAGTTCCATAAAGAAACTGAGATCGGGGCCTGTATATTTAATGTTATTGGTCAGAAGACGGCGGACCGCTTCAAGGCCTGCTTGGTGGGGGATGCATGTATATAAATTACATACATCGATGATCACCAAAAGACAATTAGGAGGTAGTTGACCCAATGCTGTGAGAGCTTGTAACAACGAAGTTGTGTCTTTTTAAAAAGGTAGACATAGATTGGATAACAGGTTGCATAAAGCCGTCCAGGTAGACCGATATTGGCTGAAATAAAGAGCCACGGGCCGAAATAATCGGCCTACCTGGCGGCTTAGTCGCATGCTTATGCACTTTGGGGATAGTGTAGAGAATAGGTTTGATTGGGAACTCTACAGTCAGATATGCTTTACAGGTCTCTGTAATGTATCCGTCGTGCACTCCTGTACACAAGATTTGGTCAATCTGTCTCTTGAAGACCTGAGTCGGGTCATTCTGAAGCTTGGTGTACGTTGAAGCGTCCGATAATTGACGTTGAATTTCCATACGATAGTCTGACAAGTTCTGGACGACAATCGATCTGCCCTTGTCTGATTGTCTGATGACAATATCGTCATAAGCAGCTAGGTTTTTTAAAGCTTTGTGTTCTTCCATGGTCATGTTCCACTTAGTGTTGGGCTTGTGAATCATGGTGTTTTGTGGTACTGGATCCGTGAGGCGTGCGAAAGTTTTCAGTGAGGCATTAATGCTGGGGGGGTCAAACAATGTCCGAGGTTTAAATTTGGCCAGATGCGGCGGAATGGACTTGTTGTCGACCATGGTCGTGGGACTAGATTTAAAATGTTCGCTCAGTCTGATTTTTCTATTGAGCTGGAAGGCCTCAATCTTGTCTTGCAAGGGATCATTTACTACTGTTGGAATGAAAGCCAAACCCTTTTGCAAGATTTTGGTCTCAGCGGCTGAGAGGACCCTAGAGGACAAATTGAACACTATGTCCTCCTTGGTTTTGGAGGTTTTTTCGTCACTCTTCCTCTGCCTGATGTTTTGCTTGGCGCGTCTTGTGTATCGGGGTTTATGCCAGCTTTTTGGGCCCGGGTTCGGACCCCTAAAGGGCGTGGACCAGAGATATCACTACGGTCCCCCATATCGCTATCGCTGCCAGTTGTGGCTGTGCCATCGTCAGCTCTGCGACGTTCTCTGTAGTTCCTCCGTCTCCTGTAGGCTGGGCGTGCATCATCGCTTGGTTGAGCCCCAGTCAACCAGCTGTAGACTCTCTGGAACTCATAGTCTTGGTCGACTTTAACACGCTTGGCCCTTTTGAACTGGACGAGTTCATCAGTGTATTTATCGATGTCTTTCTTTAATTTATTGGACCATTCATCCATCACATCGGTAGGTATTTTGGACAGATGTGTCTCTTCATATGCTTTAAATCTTGTTTTAGCACTCTCAAACTCCTTCTTGGACTCCTCAATTACTAGGAGTAACAAGTCGAAGGAGCACTTATTAAGGATTGATGTCCATTTAATGCAAAAATCTGCACTATACCTCCCGATGGTGGGCGTGTTGCGGATGCGAAACCCACGGGGGATCTTCTTGTCGCGGAAATAATTGGACAGTGTAAGTCCATGATAGAAAAAATCTAGCTCACGTTTCTTGAGCTTAAAAAGGTTTGCAACAATGTCCTTTGGGTTGTCTTTACCCTCCAGTAAATTAGCTGCCTCAGTGAATAAAATGCCCTCGGCATCAGAGTCTGAATAGCTGTACAGGGCACCAGGTGTTAAGGTTACTCGCTGGTGTACAGGCTCTGCCATGGCTGTAGGGGAAAATCACCCGCCAGGTGTAACTTGCCTTCTTCTCGATAGTATGCCTCAACGGGAAAAGTGCTGTATGCTGTGCAAAAAAACGAAGATTTTTATAAGATGCTCCCAAGCAATATAACCTTTGGAAATGCAGTTAGCTCTGCAGCCTGAGCTGCTGCAGGGGAAATAAAGTGCTAATGCCAGGTTCAAAGTGACTTGTGCTGGGGTATCTGATTACCCAAAAGTGCATTAAGTGTCCATAAAGAAAAGTGCTCTGTGCTTCCGTGCAGAAGAAATGATGCTGCTGTATACTGAAGTGAGACAGCGTCTCACTGGAAGGTGCCTTGCCACGGGGTGGAAGGAATCACACTCACTATTTAGTGTGTCTGCGATGTACTCCAACTCCAAATATTCATAGCGCGATAGGCTGGCACTCTAATCACCAAAAACAATACTTTGAGCCTGGTGCCTTCAGCAGGGTAACGCCAACGCAGGAACCCACATGCAGGAGGGGAATGGCAGCGGCACTCAGGACTTAATCAAACTGACAAACGACTCGTAGCCAAGACCAGTGACGTTTCAGCCCTTCAGGGCTTTTATCAAAAAACAGCTTACACAAATGAAAAGAGTGAGCTTACCTCTATTTGTAGTGCAGCACCAGGTGCTGTAAGCAGGGACCGCGGTCACACGTGGACGCCGATGGCGCAGTGTTGGTGACGTCACTGTCAGTGATGTCGTTGTCCTAGCAACGCGATTGTGCGTTTTGGAAAAATTTAATAAAGTTTTGTTGAAACTCCAAAGAAAAAAAAGGAGGAATGTGCTTTTGAATGTGTGTAGATGTGAGCCGCTGTCACTGCCTGCAACACAAGTGATAACACACAAGAATAAATACAACAAATGCGTGTAAACAGCAAATTAAAACATAAATGACAGCGGAACAACAACTATGGTAATTAAACTAGGAAAATTACTTAAAAACAAAGACAGTGTATTTATAAGAGCTAATAGAAATAAATACAAAAACAGAAAAAAAGGAAGAAAAGTATCTTTTGAACCACATGCATAGCTAGGGATGATCTGTTTTGTAAGCATGGATCATTATATTAGATAAATACTAAAAACTGCTATCTATATATTTATGTTCTCCTTAGAGACCAAGGTACATTGCTTAAATATATTATGCAAATAGTTAGTAAATAAGGGCCACAACTAGGGCTACCTATTGTTAACTGGACCTAATGGTACTGTTATCAAAGATGTGAATATAAGCACTATACTTCAATTTAGCAGAAAGCACCAGCAAGATTAGGTGTCAAATATATAGATAGCAGTTTTTAGTATTTATCTAATATAATAATCCATGCTTACAAAACAGATCATCCCTAGCTATGCATGTGGTTCAAAAGATACTTTTCTTCCTTTTTTTCTGTTTTTGTATTTATTTCTATTAGCTCTTATAAATACACTGTCTTTGTTTTTAAGTAATTTTCCTAGTTTAATTACCATAGTTGTTGTTCCGCTGTCATTTATGTTTTAATTTGCTGTTTACACGCATTTGTTGTATTTATTCTTGTGTGTTATCACTTGTGTTGCAGGCAGTGACAGCGGCTCACATCTACACACATTCAAAAGCACATTCCCCTTTTTTTTTCTTTGGAGTTTCAACAAAACTTTATTAAATTTTTCCAAAATGCACAATCGCGTTGCTAGGACAACGACATCACTGACAGTGACGTCACCAACACTGCGCCATCGGCGTCCACGTGTGACCGCGGTCCCTGCTTACAGCATCTGGTGCTGCACTACAAATAGAGGTAAGCTCACTCTTTTCATTTGTGTAAGCTGTTTTTTGATAAAAGCCCTGAAGGGCTGAAACGTCACTGGTCTTGGCTACGAGTCGTTTGTCAGTTTGATTAAGTCCTGAGTGCCGCTGCCATTCCCCTCCTGCATGTGGGTTCCTGCGTTGACGTTACCCTGCTGAAGGCACCAGGCTCAAAGTATTGTTTTTGGTGATTAGAGTGCCAGCCTATCGCGCTATGAATATTTGGAGTTGGAGTACATCGCAGACACACTAAATAGTGAGTGTGATTCCTCCCACCCCGTGGCAAGGCACCTTCCAGTGAGACGCTGTCTCACTTCAGTATACAGCAGCATCATTTCTTCTGCACGGAAGCACAGAGCACTTTTCTTTATGGACACTTAATGCACTTTTGGGTAATCAGATACCCCAGCACAAGTCACTTTGAACCTGGCATTAGCACTTTATTTCCCCTGCAGCAGCTCAGGCTGCAGAGCTAACTGCATTTCCAAAGGTTATATTGCTTGGGAACATCTTATAAAAATCTTCGTTTTTTTGCACAGCATACAGCACTTTTCCCGTTGAGGCATACTATCGAGAAGAAGGCAAGTTACACCTGGCGGGTGATTTTCCCCTACAGCCATGGCAGAGCCTGTACACCAGCGAGTAACCTTAACACCTGGTGCCCTGTACAGCTATTCAGACTCTGATGCCGAGGGCATTTTATTCACTGAGGCAGCTAATTTACTGGAGGGTAAAGACAACCCATGGACTTACACTGTCCAATTATTTCCGCGACAAGAAGATCCCCCGTGGGTTTCGCATCCGCAACACGCCCACCATCGGGAGGTATAGTGCAGATTTTTGCATTAAATGGACATCAATCCTCAATAAGTGCTCCTTCGACTTGTTACTCCTAGTAATTGAGGAGTCCAAGAAGGAGTTTGAGAGTGCTAAAACAAGATTTAAAGCATATGAAGAGACACATCTGTCCAAAATACCTACCGATGTGATGGATGAATGGTCCAATAAATTAAAGAAAGACATCGATAAATACACTGATGAACTCGTCCAGTTCAAAAGGGCCAAGCGTGTTAAAGTCGACCAAGACTATGAGTTCCAGAGAGTCTACAGCTGGTTGACTGGGGCTCAACCAAGCGATGATGCACGCCCAGCCTACAGGAGACGGAGGAACTACAGAGAACGTCGCAGAGCTGATGATGGCACAGCCACAACTGGCAGCGATAGCGATATGGGGGACCGTAGTGATATCTCTGGTCCACGCCCTTTAGGGGTCCGAACCCGGGCCCAAAAAGCTGGCATAAACCCCGATACACAAGACGCGCCAAGCAAAACATCAGGCAGAGGAAGAGTGACGAAAAAACTTTCAAAACCAAGGAGGACATAGTGTTCAATTTGTCCTCTAGGGTCCTCTCAGCCGCTGAGACCAAAATCTTGCAAAAGGGTTTGGCTTTCATTCCAACAGTAGTAAATGATCCCTTGCAAGACAAGATTGAGGCCTTCCAGCTCAATAGAAAAATCAGACTGAGCGAACATTTTAAATCTAGTCCCACGACCATGGTCGACAACAAGTCCATTCCGCCGCATCTGGCCAAATTTAAACCTCGGACATTGTTTGACCCCCCCAGCATTAATGCCTCACTGAAAACTTTCGCACGCCTCACGGATCCAGTACCACAAAACACCATGATTCACAAGCCCAACACTAAGTGGAACATGACCATGGAAGAACACAAAGCTTTAAAAAACCTAGCTGCTTATGACGATATTGTCATCAGACAATCAGACAAGGGCGGATCGATTGTCTTCCAGAACTTGTCAGACTATCGTATGGAAATTCAACGTCAATTATCGGACGCTTCAACGTACACCAAGCTTCAGAATGACCCGACTCAGGTCTTCAAGAGACAGATTGACCAAATCTTGTGTACAGGAGTGCACGACGCATACATTACAGAGACCTGTAAAGCATATCTGACTGTAGAGTTCCCAATCAAACCTATTCTCTACACTATCCCCAAAGTGCATAAGCATGCGACTAAGCCGCCAGGTAGGCCGATTATTTCGGCCCGTGGCTCTTTATTTCAGCCAATATCGGTCTACCTGGACGGCTTTATGCAACCTGTTATCCAATCTATGTCTACCTTTTTAAAAGACACAACTTCGTTGTTACAAGCTCTCACAGCATTGGGTCAACTACCTCCTAATTGTCTTTTGGTGACCATCGATGTATGTAATTTATATACATGCATCCCCCACCAAGCAGGCCTTGAAGCGGTCCGCCGTCTTCTGACCAATAACATTAAATATACAGGCCCCGATCTCAGTTTCTTTATGGAACTGTTGGAGTTAGTTTTAAGCAAAAATTACTTCTACTGTGATGGAGCGCATTATTTGCAGACGAAGGGGGTGGCGATGGGGTCGAATGTGGCCCCATCGCTAGCCAATGCCTTCATGTACGAAGTAGAGAAAGACCTCTTCTTCAGTGACGTCTCTATAGCAGGAAAGATTTTGCGATATTTCCGTTATATAGATGACGTCCTGGTATTCTGGCTTGGTACGGAAGCCGAGATGAAGTTGATCATTGACACACATAACCAGACAGATAGTCCGGTTAAGTTTACCTATACCATCGAAGCCACAACCATCAACTTTTTAGACGTCCAGATTACTATTGATCATAACATCATTAAGACAGGCCTCTATAGAAAACCCACGGACCGGAACAATTTTGTTCTGGCTAGCAGCGCACACCCCACTCACAGCAAAGCATCTTTGCCATACAGCCAATACCTTAGAATCTTAAGGATTGTGAGTGAAAGAGAAGAAGCGCTCAAGGAGCTGTCCATTTTAACTAATAAATTCATGGAACGGGGTTATATTTATAAAGACCTGATGCAACAACAACAGAAGGCCCTGCTTAAAACCAGAGAGGAGCTTCTAGCATCCACTAAAGACCCCAATAAAAAATCGGATAAATTTGTATGGGTGAATTTATTCACCAATGAGTCCCATGAAAAAGTTAAAAAAGTTAAAAAATTCTGGCCGATAGTCAGGTCTGATCCAGACCTCAATCTGGGCAACAAATCGCTGATGCCAGCTTTCAGGAAAGGGAAGAGCCTCCGGGACCATTTGGTAAAAACAGATATTACCAATATGGGTAAAACACCAGTTACCACCTTCCTGGGTAAGACAAGGAATGGGTGTTTTAAATGCCCAAACTGCACCTCATGCAGCTTTATGCAAACGGGCACCCATATTACCCATCCCTATACAGGAAAACGCTTCCCGTTGAAACATTTTCTCACGTGTACAACAAGATTTGTTGTGTACATCATTTTCTGCCCCTGTTCGATGGCCTATATAGGCAAAACTGAGAGACAATTCAAGGAACGCATGTCTCAACACCGTTCCGCCATTCGAGCTGCCATAATCAAGGGCACCAGTGACCAACCACTGGCCCGACATTATGCAAAAGCTAAACATCCTCTTTCAACAGTCAAATATATGATTCTCGACCATGTCCCACCATTGGCTAGAGGGGGAGACAGGGGGAGAAAGCTAATGCAGCTTGAAACCCGCTGGATCCATAAGTTGGGTACCATGGCCCCCAGAGGCCTTAACGAACAGTTGGGTCTCCATTGGTTCTTGTGATGATGTAGTTAAGAGGAGTCGCCTCATTGAGGGCTGACACCTAATCTTGCTGGTGCTTTCTGCTAAATTGAAGTATAGTGCTTATATTCACATCTTTGATAACAGTACCATTAGGTCCAGTTAACAATAGGTAGCCCTAGTTGTGGCCCTTATTTACTAACTATTTGCATAATATATTTAAGCAATGTACCTTGGTCTCTAAGGAGAACATAAATATATAGATAGCAGTTTTTAGTATTTATCTAATATAATGATCCATGCTTACAAAACAGATCATCCCTAGCTATGCATGTGGTTCAAAAGATACTTTTCTTCCTTTTTTTCTGTTTTTGTATTTATTTCTATTAGCTCTTATAAATACACTGTCTTTGTTTTTAAGTAATTTTCCTAGTTTAATTACCATAGTTGTTGTTCCGCTGTCATTTATGTTTTAATTTGCTGTTTACACGCATTTGTTGTATTTATTCTTGTGTGTTATCACTTGTGTTGCAGGCAGTGACAGCGGCTCACATCTACACACATTCAAAAGCACATTCCTCCTTTTTTTTCTTTGGAGTTTCAACAAAACTTTATTAAATTTTTCCAAAACGCACAATCGCGTTGCTAGGACAACGACATCACTGACAGTGACGTCACCAACACTGCGCCATCGGCGTCCACGTGAGACCGCGGTCCCTGCTTACAGCATCTGGTGCTGCACTACAAATAGAGGTAAGCTCACTCTTTTCATTTGTGTAAGCTGTTTTTTGATAAAAGCCCTGAAGGGCTGAAACGTCACTGGTCTTGGCTACGAGTCGTTTGTCAGTTTGATTAAGTCCTGAGTGCCGCTGCCATTCCCCTCCTGCATGTGGGTTCCTGCGTTGGCGTTACCCTGCTGAAGGCACCAGGCTCAAAGTATTGTTTTTGGTGATTAGAGTGCCAGCCTATCGCGCTATGTATATATATATATATATATATATATATATATATATATATATATATATATATATATATATATATATATATATATATATATATATATAGTCGGGGGTGTAGTGCGCCACTCAGGACGATGTTAAGAAAGAAAACAGGAGCCAAACTTGACGGCTCCTGTTTTCTTTCTTAACATCGTCCTGAGTGCCGCACTACACCCCCGACTGTATCCAGCGTTCAGCGTTGCTGCTCGCATTGTGAAGGCACCAGGTACCTACTACTAAGAGGATTGGAGTGCCGGCATCCCTCCGCATATATATATATATATATATATATATATATATAATGGTACTTGTGAGTTATCCGGGCTGCCGATTTTTTCATCGCGCCCGAAATCGGGGGCATCGCGTCGGTCGTGGCCGTTATAAGGAGCCGCGACGCGATGCCCACGATTTCCCATAGACAGTAATGTTAAAAGACGCGATGGACCCGATTTCCGACACGATTTCCCATAGACAGTAATGTTAAAAGACGCGATGGACCCGATTTCCCATAGACAGCAATGTTAAAATAAAATTACAATGTGACATTGGCCAATATGTTTTAAAAAAAATGTTTCATGGCCCCCCACCACCGTTAACGCCACCCCGCTATTGACGCCAACCCGAAGCGTGGCGAGCGCAGCGAGCCCGCGAGGGGCGGCGGTACGCGTCCTCCGACCTTTTCATGCCCTACTATCCACTAGGGCGTGGAGTGAGAATAGAATAGTGTGGCGAGCGCAGCGAGCCACCGAGCCCGAAGCGTGGCGAGCGCAGCGAGCCCCGCGAGGGGACGCGGACACCTTCACAGGTATCCGCGTGCCCTTGCGGGCTTCACAGGTGTCCGCGTCCCCTCGCGGGGCTCGCTGCGCTCGCCACGCTTCGGGCTCGGTGGCTCGCTGCGCTCGCCACACTATTCTATTCTCACTCCACGCCCTAGTGGATAGTAGGGCATGAAACGGTCGGAGGACGCGTACCGCCGCCCCTCGCGGGCTCGCTGCGCTCGCCACGCTTCGGGTTGGCGTCAATAGCGGGGTGGCGTTAACGGTGGTGGGGGGCCATGAAACATTTTTTTTAAAAACATATTGCCCAATTTCACATTGTAATTTTATTTTAACATTGCTGTCTATGGGAAATCGGGTCCATCGCGTCTTTTAACATTACTGTCTATGGGAAATCGTGGGCATCGCGTCGCGGCCCCTTATGACGGCCACGACCGACGCGATGCCCCCGATATCGTGTCTTTTAACATTACTGTCTATGGGAAATCGGGGGCATCGCGTCACGGCCCCTTATAACGGCCACGACCGACGCGATGCCCCCGATTTGGAGCTAAATCGTGGGCATCGCGTCGGTCGGGTGTCCTTAAGTTAACCAAACTTAAGGACAAAATCGGCAGCCCGGATAACTCACAAGTACCTATATAATATATCCCCTGAAGTTACCCATTGACCAAGTTTATACTGCCTTTACTCTGTGTTTTGACAGTGTAATATTCCCCCATGCAGTTTGCGGCCAGTAATGAAAAGTGCAAGGGGACCCCCCTGTCTAAAGTGCCCTGGGCCCCCCGAAGGCTTAATCTGGCACTGCTCGTGCACATGGGACTTCGTCATTCTAAAACAGGAAAAGACAGTCTAATAATTGTTGCCACACAGTTGGAAGAACATCATTTGCTGAAAATATATATTTTAAAAGTAAGTTATCCTTTAAAATGAATCTGAGGCACACGAAGATGCACAGACATACAAACAAGTTCTTTGTCAAGTAAATAATCTAACTAAAATCTATAATCCTTTGGGAGGAATTGGGTATGTAAAATAAACAAAATGTCAGTTACCTGCTTCACTGTGACAGGTGAATTTACTAAAATGGGAGTTCTATTCAAGATGGGATGTTGCCTATAGCAACCAATCAGATTATATCTATAATCTTCTAGAAGTTGCTAAATAAATAGGAAGTGGAATTGTATTGATTGCTATTGTTATGGATTGGATTTGTTGTGTTTTGTTTGTGTTTCATTTTCATTGTTGAAAAAAAAAAGGTTGTTGGGAATGAATTTCAATTCTGAAACCTGAAATACAGTCACAAAGTGGCAGTTGGGGAAGCCAGATTTTTTTTTACATTATGCCAGGGTTTCTCAAACTATTTATCAGAAAATAAAAATAATTAGAGGACCCCAGCGAGTTACTGTATAAGGTCATCACATCACATGTGTGGTCAGCAGACAGCACATACATGGCAGCATTGTGGAGGCACTAAATGATGGGAGGAGTCTAAAATAACAGACAACTCAACAGATTTTTCAGACTCCTTGAACCAATGACTGAGATTAGAAAAGTCATCAGCCTGATAGTCAGCAACATGGAGTCGCGACCCCATGCTGAGAAGGTCTTTGGGTCTTAAACAATGGGCAGCACAAGGGGCCTCATTCTGGTTCACTCTTAGAGGCAAAGTCCTTCTCAAATGGACAAAACCATGTGCACTGCAGGTGGGGCAGATGTAACATGTGCAGAGAAATTAGATATGGGTTATTTTGTTTATGTGCAGGGAAAATACACTGCAATATAGATCTCACTTTGAAGAAAAACCCCACCCAAATCTAACTCTCTGCACAAGTAACATCTACCCCACCTGCAATGCATATGGTTTTGTCCATTTGAGAAGGAATTTGCCTCTATGAGTGAACCAGAATAAGGCCCTTTGTACTGCCCATTGTTTATATGCTAGCCGTAGCAAAAGTAATTATTAATTCGTGCTACCTGGAAAAGATTCCTCTTAAATAGGCTTGCCTTCCCCAAGCACAAATCCCATGGAGCTTTTAACAACCCCATGACACTCCCAAATAAAACAAAGCGGTTTCATTCACTTGCATTGTTGCAGCTCAGTTGTCATCCTGTGAAACGCTCTATTTCATGTAAAGACATATCTGCTCGAGTTCTGTACAACTCCATATAAGACAGACAGGCAATAAAGTGTATATTCCCTTATGTACATGCCCTGTGTGGATAAAATCAGTTTGCACCTGTTCCGAGACCCAACTGGGCCTTAGAATGGGAAATAGCAAGTGCTATTCACTTTATATTTGGGATTCTTTTTTTATATTTTCAATTGATTTATTCTGACACTACACAACATCCACAATTGTTAGTTTAGATTTGATTATACTTAAGATTGTTTTTGTGCTGATGACTGGCTTTCCCCCCCTCTAGTGGTATGAATTGGTAGTGCAATATGCACATGATTCTGATTTTACCTGAACTTTACAAGGAAAGCGATCAGTGCTGATTCAAAGTATACAAAAACCTGTACATTTTAAAGAAAACTTTCACATGAAATCTGAATACTCTGCAATGTAATTCTTGTAATTACTAGCTGGACGTTAATATGAGGAATGTTTAGTTCGCTAAAATAGGCTGATTGATGTATGGCACAGCCTACAAGATTATGTGGGAATACCTAACACACTTAAGGGAATTGAATTTAGAAAAAGCTATTAGAAAGACATGCTATATTTTGATGTCTGATCCTTCTTCCATTTAGGCCCCATCTTCTTAAGATGAGTGGAATAGTGTTCCATCTAGATCCAAAATAATCCCAGTTTAGTGAGTAATCTTTTGTTCCTCTAGGTAGGAAGATTAGTGGATGCAGTGATGTTCTGTGACCAGTAGGGAACGGTTTGCAGCCGAGAAATAAAATAGCCTGTCTAAACCAGTCCAGCTGCATATTTGTAATAATTGCATTTGTCCAGTGCAGAAATGACTGCCCGCATACCAAATGCAGACGGTAGAATTAAGTTTTTACTTTTGCTCGAAGTTTCAACTATATGAACTACATGCTGCATGTGCTCTAGTTTGCAAGCCAACAAGTCTGGTTATACCTACTGTATTCTGTTTAAGAAAATAATTTTCCACAATGCCCGTCATTGGACCTGTTATTACAGTTTTTTTTTAATTGCTGTGTAAATAGTAAATCAGATCTTGTGCATAATATTTAGGGCAGTATTCAATGCTCCTGGGCTATTTTCACTCCTTGCGGTGAATCTTGTTTCACAGAAAATCTGATTCACCCTATTCAATGTTCACTGTTCACCGAAAGCGAACAGTGAATGCCGGCCAGTTCTGCGTTTCATGCTCGCTGCAATTCGCTGGTGTATTTAATCAGGGTTTTCACTGGGATTTCAGTGTATTCATTGCTAGGGATGGAGAACTGCATTCAGCATGATTTTCGCCATGATTCACAGTCTTTTTAATTCACATCTTTTTAAGGTGTACTGGAATGTGTTCTTTTAAAATAAAGTTTTTATTTTTTTAATTACATTTTTTTTTTTATAATTTTTTTTAACCCATTATGTCAGCAGGGGGCAGGGAGCCGCTCATTACATATTCACTGCACACTGGTCCCGCTCATTACATATGCATGGAGCGGGACCAGTGCAGCTCTTCCTCCACCGCATCCCCTGCCAGCTCACCCGGGGGGCAGCTTCTACTGCCTGGGTTCCCGCCAGCCGTCCTTCTCCCCCACAGTGTCTGGCTCAGTCAGGGAGGCTTCAATCTCCCTGCCTTCCGCCATTCCCCCGGCACCCTGCGGCATTCGCTGGGGAGGTTTAAATTTGCCATCAGGGGCAGCGAGCCCCTGAGGCGTTGAATAGGGGAGAGGGAGGGCTGGCAGCGAATCCTAAACAGGATTCGCTGCACATCGTGAAACAAAATATTGAATACTGGCCTTATAATGAAGTGACATAAATCTATAATGTAATAGTGTAAGTAGCCAAATATATGCCGTACATCCTTCACTTTTACTTTAGGATAAGCAGTCTTACTTCATGTTGTGTAGCTACAGAGCTTGTTTTATTTATATGTAAAAGTTAGGCATCATTGATGTGGGTTCCTAACCCAGATATTAAATAGTGATCCCTACTGTCTAACCCAGGGGTCCTCAAACTATTTTGCTCTGGGACCCCATCAGACAATAAAAATAATGACAGGACCCCAGCAAGTTACTGCAGAAGGTCATCACATCACACGTGTAGTCAGCAGACAGCACATACATGGCAGCATTGTGGAGGTGCAAAATGATGGGAGGAGTCCAAACAGATTCAACATATTTTTCAGACTCCTTGATTCACTGACTGAGATTAGAAAAGTCATCAGCCTGAGAAGTCATGCTGAGAAGGGAGGGACCCACTTTGGGGTCAGGACCCACAGTTTGAGAACTGCTGACCTATACGCTTTACCTTTCTGTCCCCTGAGTGTTAGTTTGGTGCTGATTGTCTTGTTTGATGTAAGTCGGGAGACTTAACGCTCATGCTCTTTCCCAATACAGCACCATGCAGAAGGTCGGGACCACTTTGGGGTCAGAACCCACAGTTTGGAAACCGCTGGTCTAACTTAAGTGCACACTCGGATCTAGCCTCATGGAGTGCGCACTTAAGTTAGACCAGCGGTTTCCAAACTGTGGGTTCTGACCCCAAAGTGGGTCCCGACCTTCTGCATGGTGCTGTATTGGGAAAGAGCATGAGCGTTAAGTCTCCCCACTTACATCAAACAAGACAATCAGCACCAAACTAACACTCAGGGGACAGAAAGGTAAAGCGTATAGGTCAGCAGTTCTCAAACTGTGGGTCCTGACCCCAAAGTGGGTCCCTCCCTTCTCAGCATGACTTCTCAGTCTAATGACTTTTCTAATTTCAGTCAGTGAATCGAGGAGTCTGAAAAATATGTTGAATCTGTTTGGACTCCTCCCATCATTTTGCACCTCCACAACGCTGCCATGTATGTGCTGTCTGCTGACTACACGTGTGATGTGATGACCTTCTGCAGTAACTTGCTGGGGTCCTGTCATTATTTTTATTGTCTGATGGGGTCCCAGAGCAAAATAGTTTTGTGGGCGTGCTGTACTAGCACGGATCACATTGCATTGCATTGCATGTGCATCCGTTGTGCATGCAATGTGATGCAATGTGATGAAACCTAAGTACAAAAAGTATGTGCTTGCACATACTTTTTGTACTTAGGTTTCATCACATTGCATCGCATTGCATGCACAACGGATGCACATGCAATGCAATGCAATGTGATCCGTGCTAGTACAGCACGGAAAGCACGCCCACAAAGCAGTGTGTATGGGCTGTATTAGAGTCAATGCTAAAATGTGATAAAAAAAAAACCTTGCAACTTTAAACAAATGGTTAAGAGAAAATAAGTAAAATGGAAAGTGAGGAAAAGCAATGCACAGAAGCTTAAGCTGGCCATACATCAGAACGATTTCAGGCCCTGAACGCACAATTTTGACAGGTTGTGCAATGTATTATGTGTTTTTTTGTTATGCATATAGTGAGGTGTTTAGGTACTGTATGATGTGCACTCCCGCGGGCCGAGAGGTCGATCCTCAGATCATATGTGCTGCACCTAGGTTCATTCCTGTGGGCTGAGTGGGTTTTTGCACATGCAATCGGTCGTTTGATGGATGATACAACCCGCGTCATTTGACTGATATTTTCTTAATGTGATGCATACAATAGCTCATGACACGATCGATCGTATGCGGCAGCTGAATCGTACGTTGCATCGTTGGCACATCGTGTGCCAAAAAATGCACCAAAACGTACCAAAACGTGAGTCCAGGACTGCCTCTCCGGGGAGTTCAAGGGAAATCGTGACACCTTCAGGATCGCAAGATGTTCGTTCTGATATACAGTATGGCCAGCTTTAGCGTTCCTACATTTAGCTTGCAGAATCCTAAATCGAAAAAATGAATCTGTCTACAAGCTGATGCATTTAACTGACCAGTTAGGTCACAGCAAGTGTGAAGTGTAATAGCTTTTTATGCTTTTACCATTTGATATTCTTTGTTTTATAACAGCCACTTTTTAGCTGATGGCTGAGTCTTTGGTTTGTGTGTTTTTTACATTTATTTTGCTTGGAAGCAAATGTGAGGAAAAAAAATAATATAGATCTATTTATCTGTGTGTGTGTGTGTATTATATATATATATATACACTGTCCTCCCTACGGGTCTGCCTCACTGGCTTCCGGAAATCTTACCGGGGGTGACACCGTCGCCATTCCATGAGTCCGGACGGGCGTGAGGGAATACTGGAAAACCTTGTAAATGTGATATATATATATATATATATATATATATTTTTTTTTTTTCGGAAATATTAAGAGTTTTCTAGTGGAATCTTGACGAAGGAGTTCAACTGTATTAACAGTAGAAAAAAATGAACAGAGATTTCTTTCATGTAATGTTTTTCGGTAAGACATCAGCATACATTGAAACAAATAAGTAATTTCAAGCAATGTTTAATTTCAGGCACAACGCTGGAGCTTTAAATGTTTCCGACATCCTGACAAGTTTTGACAATACAGGAAATGTGTGTAAGTGCTATTCTCATTGTATGTTTAAACCCTGCGCATTGTTTTCATGTAATGCAGATTTGCATGACAAAAGTGTAATATTTGTTGTGATGTTTTTCCAATTGTTTTCCAATGCTGCAGTTACTGCAAGCCTGTATAATCCACACTGTTTTACCGTGGAATTATGAATGATCTGCATACGTTTTGACAGGTTTTGCAACTGTGAGTGTAAGGCAGCTGGTACATTCAAAAAGATTAGGCCCTAGAAAGCCTTATGGAATGAGAAGCTAAAGCCTGCTAACTGCATACACTCAAACAATTTGTTCGCCTGGGGCAAAAGCTTTATGAATGGCATATTTTATCTCTGAGGTCAAATAAGAGGCAGATGTGCTAAGCTTTTGCGCAAATAGGTCTGTATTATAACCATGTTTCTCCAAACTCTCTGGGAGAAGAGGAGGCGATGAACGACTCTGGGAAACTTAAGGCAAATAATGGAGTCAATTCAATTAGGAGCAAGTTTTCAAAAGTGATTTTCTTTCATGAAACATTCCTACCTGTACCTCAGAGAAATGCGAGATTCAATTAGAAATTCTGATTCACAGGACCGTCAGCCCGGTTGCGCAACTTTGTTACATAGATTGACCTGGAAAGAATGCATGAAATAATAGGGATAACGTGTTCAACCGCCAAAATGTCAACTAAGCTAGCAGGACCATATAGAAGACTATTAGTGACCATAAGGAAAGTACTGGAGATTCTTCAAAGGTGTCAGATGGGTGATTTCTCTACTTTTTATTAATGGTGAATAAAATTGATAGTAACCAGTGTTTTTTTTTTTTTGGTGAATTTTTAAGAGTTTTAAGAGATACAAAAAACCTGGAATAAATGCTTTTTAACTCCCATCTGCCCCTCTTCCTCAATTTATCGGTCCCACATCATTTAATTAATTATTGGAAAAAATATGCTTTTTTAAACCCCACCAAGTTTACGATTATTTATGAGCAAGGGTGTAGCAGAGGTTGCATCCAGGCAGACCTTAAAATAAAGATTTTTAGTATATTTTCACCTGCTCAGAGGGGAATTGCAATTTCGCAATTTCTGTTGCAAGTTCTCCGTGAGAACAGTTCACAGGACACAACTCGCAATTTATTAAATTAATCCCCTAGAGCAGCGTTCGCCTAACCCGTCACTCGCGAGCGACGGGTAGCTCGCCGGGTGTTTTTACAGTAGCTCGGGGCTGTCAGTGACCTCCTGCCGTGTAGCAGTTCCTTGCTTGGCGGCAGGAGGTCAAAAAGTGAGTTAATGCCGCGTTTCTAGACCTGACGGCGGCAGTGACCTCCTGCCGCGTAGCGCTTCCTCACTTGGCGGCAGTGTGACCTCCTGACGTCCCCAACATGCCGCACATGCCGCACTTATCGACGCCACAGCCTCTGCTCAACTCCTGCGCCACAGCCTCTGCTCAACTCCGTTAGGTAATTTTTTTTTTTAAACTGTGTGTGCGCAATACATTAGGGGTGACTCCAGCCTGCATTCCGTTTTTACTGCTTGAGGTATAATGGGCATCATGTGTATGGCATATGTTTAATGAGTCATTAAACATATGCCACACAAATAATGCCCATTAAACATATGCCCCACACCTTGATACTCATTAATTAATAATCATCAAGGTGTGTGGGGCATATGCCACACACATGATGCCACACACATTAATAATGAGCTTCACGCTGTGGGGCATTTGTATAATGGGAATCATGTGTGTGGCATATGCCCCAGATACCTTGATGATTATTAATTAATGAGCATCAAGGTGTGGGGCATATGTGTAATGGGCATCATTTGTGTGGCATATGTTTAATGAGCATCACAGTGTGTGGCATATGATTAATGGAGCATCACGGTGTGGCATATGTATAATGGAGCATCACGGTGTGTGGCAAATGTATAATGGTGCATCACGGTTTGTGGCATATGATTAATGGAGCATCACGGTGTGGCATATGTATAATGGAGTATCATGCTGTGGGGCATTTGTATAACGGAGTATCACGTTGTTGGGCATATGTATAATGGGCATCGTGTGTGTGGCATATGTATAATGGAGCATCACGCTGTGGGGCATTTGTATAATGGAGCTTCACATTGTGGCATATGCATAATGGAGCATCACGGTGTGGCATATGTATAATGGTGCATCACGGTGTGGGGCATTTGTATAATGGAGCATCACGGTGCGGGGCATATTTATAATGGGTATCACGGACTGCACTATTGGGGTCATGTGTATCTGGCACTGCACTATTGAGGGCATATGTGTATCACACCCCCATTTTCCATGGCCGCACCCCATGTGGCTACAGCTCTTAGAGAGTTGACCATGCCCCCATAGCGGAAAAAATGGGGGATGTAGCCTCGCAGGAGTTCCACGGTAGTAGCTGAACCCTCTAATTTTTGGCGCGTGCCTTCGGCATGCGCAGATGTCTCTTCTCCTCTACCTACAGTGTTGGGAGGTATGTTTGTGACATATTGGACATTGCAGTGTGTGGCATATTGTGTCTGGGGCATTGCAGTGTGTGGCCTAATGTGTCAGGGGCATTACAGTTTGTGGCACTATGTGTAAAGGGCATTTTTTTTTTTATATTATGCAGATTTTTTAACATTTTTTACTTTAGTAGCTCTTCGGGCGGTTTATTTTGTCGCGAGTAGCTCCCGACCCAAAAAAGGTTGGAGACCACTGCCCTAGAGCCTATTACTAAAGAAAGAAACCCATGTTGCCTACCTTTGGGGGTAGGTTCTATCTATGTGTTGCAAACAATCTGAGGCAAATGTAATAGAATGCAACTTTGAAGACATTTTTGATATCCCAGCATGTCTGTCTAATATTTTAAAGGGACCATCATTTAAAAGGCAACCCAAATCTGGTTTTGCCTTTTAAATGAATGATTGCCACTTAACAACAGTGGGCAGACTCGCCAGGATCTTGCCAGTGCCTACAGGTCTGATTTTTTGCAACATTTCCCCCTCTGTCTTATGGGGCCTACACTTGGAGCGATTTCAGGGCATTTTCTAAGTGATCCGAATTTATTTGACTAGATCGCTTAGAAAATGCCCCAGCATCGTTCCGCATCGCTATCGCCTGGCAATTAAGATCCTGCATGCTGGATAAATCTAGTTAGCTTCGCAAAATATTTTTGGAGAAGCAACAGAGTTGAATACAGGGAAGCACAAAATATGAGAGAAAACTTCACTACTCTCAAAAAAACATGCACACTCACCGTTATTTACGGCGACATAGGATCATTGAATACATGCCATAACATATGGCATAGGAAAACAAAACACAAACATTTAAAGCCTGTTAAAGAAGATACATTTTAAAAATGAAATGACTCCTAGTAGTACTGAATAATTTAGTGGCAGAATTATTTGAAAAACGACATAAAACGGGCTGCATGACACAGGAACGGAAAATGTATAGTAACATTTATTTATAATGGGAATAAACATAAAATGACGCATCCAGGTAGTAGAATCAGTGCACGTATTATAAATACATTGGAGTAATGAGATGTATAAATGGAGATTAGTGCTATAGTTGCAGCGAAAAATGTGGAACAATAATCAGCTTTGAAGCTAAACAGATCTCTCCATCCCAACTCGAATATTAATTTACATCGCATTATAAGACCCTCCCGTAATAAAGTTTCTCTACAATCTGTGCTATACCATTTTAGACATCCACATTCTGATGGGAGATAGAGCTCCACAGTTTAAGTTTATCCACCCCCCTTATTTTCAATATTCTATGTCTGTCCTAAATAATCTTTGTTCAAGCCTCATTGATCAGCGGAGTGAAAATATATTGTTTACTGTTCCAGGTTTTTATAATTGTGCTGTCTTTATTACTTCAATGTTTGTTTGCCAGTAAATGTGCTGGTTGGCACAAAAGGCATTTCACGGAAAGCACAGGCAGATGCAGGTTAATCTCTACCACATAAAGCCCATTTTACAATCTTGGATCATAAGCTTAATTTAGTTCTACTGCAAATAAGTTAAATATCATTATTTTATTGGTTTCTTTTTCATAAGGGTATCCTTGTTATGCTGTTTGTTACGTTACGATCCTTTTTAAAGGTAAAGCACTTTTAGTCCTATTGGGAGAAAAGTGCTATATAAATAACTTATTATTATTAATAATAATAATAATAATAATAATAATTGATGTTTTGGGGCAGGTAACCTATTAGTTTTATCGGTACTCTTTACCTAGAACGGCGCCCATCGCGGTGATCGCGACATCGCGGGCAGTACATAAACGGCCGCGACGCGATGCCCGCGATCACCGCGATTTTCCCATAGGGAACAATGTTAAAAAGCCTGATTGACCGCGATTTTGCATTCAGTGCCTCAATGCCCGCGATTTTCACATAGGAATCAATGTTAAATGGGCTACAGAGCCCAAATAGGCAGAATTAACCCTTAAATGTCCCCCCAATTTTTGTACGCCACCCCACGATCCACGCCAACCCGAAGTGTGGCGAGCGCAGCGAGCCCGCGAGGGGCGGCGGTACGCGTCCTCCGACCTTTTCATGCCCTACTATCCACGTCGGCGTGGAGTTGAGAATAGAATAGTGTGGCGAGCGTAGCGAGCCACCGAGCCCGAAGCGTGGCGAGCGGACGCGGATACCTTCACAGGTAAACGCGTCCCCTCGCGGGCTTCACAGGTGTCCGCTTTTCGCCACGGATACCTGTGAAGCCCGCGAGGGGACGCGTATAACTGTGAAGGTATCCGCGTCCCCTCGCGGGGCTCGCTGCGCTCGCCACGCTTCGGGCTCGGTGGCTCGCTACGCTCGCCACACTATTCTATTCTCAACTCCACGCCGACGTGGATAGTAGGGCATGAAAAGGTCGGAGGACGCGTACCGCCGCCCCTCGCGGGCTCGCTGCGCTCGCCACGCTTCGGGTTGGCGTGGATCGTGGGGTGGCGTACAAAAATTGGGGTGACATTTAAGGGTTAATTGTGACTATTTGGGCTCTGTAGCCCATTTAACATTGATTCCTATGTGAAAATCGCGGGCATTGAGGCATTTTAAAGTAAAATCGCGGTCAATCAGGCTTTTTAACATTGTTCCCTATGGGAAAATCGCGGTGATCGCGGGTACACGATTTTTATGTACCCGCGATGCCCGCGATTTTTTACCCCCGACGCCCGCGATTCTAATCGCGGGCGCCGTTCTAGGTAAAGAGTACCGTTTTATCTTTATCTTCTGCTCACCTCTGTGTGTGCTGTTTTGAAGTTAGTAGGTATAGTACAACCCCTACTAATTAAGCATCAGAATGTTCACAGTAGCACAGAATATTTCAGGAAATTGGTGTTGTGGTCTTGTGGAAGACTTATCCATTGCTGAATCTACCTTCAAGAAGGAGTTCACGCAAAGCTGAACTAACGCAAGTAGATATTAAATATAACAGTGAACATCCCCATGTCAACCTTTTGACTGTCGACCTTGCCCATGTTGACCTAATGCTTGTGTCGACCTAATGACCTGTCGACCTTGACCCATGTCAGCCTAAACCCATGTCGACCTTGTTGCCCGTTGACCTAGTGGTGTCAACCCAATGCTTGTCGACCTAGCTGCTGTAGACCTCATTACTGTATCCCAAAACAAAAGGGAGTGGGGCCTACCTGTAACAGCTTACATATGGATGGGAATGGGATAACAGAGAGATGATACATTTTAATAACAGAAATCGGTTCTAAGTGCATGCTTACAGCTTCCGAATCTCTATTCTTGCTTTAATTTGCATTACATGCCAATGGCACTGAGCAGTGAGCAAAGAAAAGGCAGGATTCCGCTTTATAAGAAGTGTCACACTGAGAATCAGTGTTGTGATACATAGGTAGGTTTGAATGTGAATGTATATAAATTCATTTTGACATGTCCATCTTCGTGTCAGTCTGCGGGGATGCCTCGGGGGGATAGAAACACAACTGTGGACATATAGAACCTGCCATGCAGTCCATATCACTTAGAATCTTCGGACATCAGCCCTGCATGTGAGGAATCCCTGATCTCTTACCTGCTGGATAAATGAGAAGGCAGCAGAGGGAGCTGCTGTCACACTGCTATTCTCACACAGCAGACACCGCTACACTTAGGTGAGGAGAATCCAACAGGATTTCATTGTGTTGGTTGTGTACAAGTATTCCTAATGTCTCCTGTCCTTTTATAAACCTATTGCTTTAGTGTCTGACACATTACTGTAATAAAGCTGAAAGCAATATACTGTCCTTATAGTGTCCTATTCATTTAGGTTCATTATTATATATTTAAAGTTCTGAACATACTGTATAATGGGCAGCATGGCAGCTTATAAAAAATAATTTTATGCAAACAAAAAAATTTGTTTAGTCTGTTGCAGGATGTTTTTTTTTTCTAGAGTGTATGTTTCATTTATACATGTCCTCGCCATGTGTCTGTCTATCTATCTATCTATCTATCTATCTATCTATCTATCTATCTATCTATCTATCTATCTATCCAGATACACACACACACATATATACACTGCTCAAAAAAATAAAGGGAACACTAACATAACACATACTAGATCTGAATGAATGAAATATTCTTATTAAATACTTTGTTCTTTACATAGTTGAATGTGCTGACAACAAAAAACACACACAAATTATCATGCCATTTTTGGAGGGGCCGTCGCCATGGAGGAGGCCTGTGTGCGGCACTGCAGCAGGACCCGACGACGACTGCGGCAGTATAAGTGCACACAGCCGGCCCAGACCCAGCCACTACATACCGGCCCGGGGGGCATGTGGCATCCTGCCCCCCTGCCCAGCCCGCCCCTGACTATTACTGACCCACTGCCAAACTGGTCATGCTGTAGGATGTTGCAGGCAGCAGAATGTTCTCCTTGGCGTCTCCAGACTGTCACGTGCTCAGTGTGAACCTTCTTTCATCTGTGAAGAGCATGGGATGCCAGTGGCGAATTTACCAAACTTGGTGTTCTCTGGCAAATGCCAAACATCCTGCACAGTGTTGGGCTGTAAGCACAACCCCCACCTGTGGGCGTCGGGCCCTCATGGAGTCTGTTTCTGAGTAGACACGTGCACATTTGTGGCCTGCTGGAGGTCATTTTGCAGGGTTCTGGTAGTGCTCCTCCTTTTCCTCCTTGCACAAAGGCAGAGGTAGCGGTCCTGCTGCTGGGTTGTTGCCCTCCTACGGCCTCCTCCACATCTCCTGATGTACGGGCCTGTCTCCTGGCAGCGCCTCCATGCTCTGGACACTATGCTGACAGAAACAGCAAACCTTCTCGCATTGATGTTCCATCCTGGATGAGCTGCACTACCTGAGCCACTCCGTCTCATGCTACCACTAGAGTGATAGCACCGTTAGCTTTCAAAAGTGACCAAAACATCAGCCAGAAAGCATAGGGGCTGAGAAGTGGTCTGTGGTCACCACCTGCAGAACAACTCCTTTATTGGGGGTGTCTTTCTAATTGCCTATAATTTCCACCTGTTGTCTATTCCATTTGCACAACAGCATGCAACATTGATTGTCAATCATTGTTTGATTTCACAGAAGTATTATTGACTTGGAGTTACATTGTGTTGTTTAATTGTTCCCTTTATTTTTTTGAGCAGTGTATATACATTATTGCATGTATACATGTATACCATTACCGGAATCAATTTACTCGCACTATATAAACCTTCATGCACCTGATACAGATGTGTCCTGCTTTGCTGTGTATTGCAGCTTAGAGGTGCGGGGTTGTGTTCTATTATAGCGAATTGCATAGTGAGATTCTGCCGTCGCACACTCCTCACTATTTCACCTGTTGTATGCACACAGCTATAATACAAGGGAACACATCTATACATGCCCAAGTTATCATTTTATCTACCTATCTATCTATCTATCTATCTATCTATCACCTAGATAAGGAGGATCATTCTCACAGATCACTTTCACATCACTAAGACCGTGTTGGAACCAGGAATTCGATCCTGGGTGCAACAGTGCCCAGGCACAGTCTTGATCGACCCGGCTCTGACCCTTTCACACTGAACCTGGGTTGCCCATTATACACAGGGCAACCCAGCTTTAACCCTTCTTTGAACCCCGGTTGAATGCCGTGTTGGTCGGCCCAGGTTATTTAGTTTGATGCTTTCACACCGCACCTTGACCCGGGTCAACCTCAGAAATAACCCAGGTTATAATAGCGGTGTGAAAGAGGTATTCATTTACTGAATGAGATGTAACATTTTGCAATTTTCCACTTGATACTGGTGTGTGCAAACCATTCTAAACCCATATTTGTGTGGTCCTGCATTTTTTATTGTATTTTATCCATTTATGCTGTTATTGTATTATTATTATTATTATTATTATTATTATATTGTATAACACCTTTCACCTTTAATTCCGAATATGCAAATATCTGTAGTCTAACTGTTGTGTATGTGCACTCTGATTTGCATGCGGAATACCAACAGCTAAACCAAGGTGCAATTTTGTAAAATTTACCGCGCTATGAGATATTCCCAATTTGTATATTATAAACACAAAGGTTTGAGAAGACTGCTTCCTATCTAGAGATGGCAAGAGATGAAGTACTTTTATAAAATATATATTTGTTTTATAGCACAAATAAAATACAATAAACGATACACATATACTAGATATAAAATGAATATAGCTCAATGTCCCCAAGCTTCTGATCAGAGTGATTTTGCTGGCACCCCATTAAGAGGTTAATGATGGGAGACAGGAAATATATAATGCATTTACAGTATGAGTTACAGCCTATATAATTGTTGATTTTCTCCGATATAGCCAGATTCCTCTATTAAGGTTTGTAGAGAAGGTATTTGCTATAGTAGCAAATTGTTAGTGCAGTCCGGGCCTCTTTCTATATGCTGGTCTGTGACACGTTCATAAAGCCAAATGATATATAGACTTAAGGTTTTCTAGAGTCATATACTCGTGGTCATAAGAAATCTATAAGCAGTTCCATCCTGTACCTTATGGGATAGCAACACTGAAACTTGCCCCGTGTCATGGTATTGATGGACAGCTGTGGGAGGCACGGTGCACACAGGGAGGTGTTCGCTGTGACTCCTGAGACTGAAAGCTGTCCCATGGCATACAGAGATTGGAGGGGCAGATGTGACGTTGATGCGTTTCGTCTCCTATTCTTCAAAAACTCTTTGTCCCATAGTAGACAGAAGCATCAACTATACATCCGCCCTGCTGTTACCCACCTCCCACATCCACCAGCATCTCCTCATGTCAGCAAGTTTCCAGCTCAAGTGGCCACATTTCCCCATGCCTGCCAGCTTTCCCATGCTGGATGTAAAGGAGAACGAAACAATATCTCGTAGGGTTCTTCATAACACTGCAGCACATCGCAGGCAACGTCTTTAGGTTGACCGTGTCACACAGCCAAGAAGAAGAAGTCATAAGTGATTCTCGGAGCATGAATCATGGGTACACACAGCACAATGTAGATGATTTGTCATGCCGATACTGTACATCATCCCGACATTGTGCTAGTGCAGGGGTGGCCAAACCTGTCCTCAAGATCTACCAACGGTGCATGTTTTCCAGGCAACCTGTGGATCTCTAGTAGGAATGAATACAGCATGTTTTAAAAAGTGACAGTTAGTAATGACTACAGCTGTGCACCAGCTAGGTAACCTGGAAAACGTGGACTGTTGGTAGATCTCCAGGACCGGTTTGGCCACCCCTGTGCTAGTGTGTTATCAGGTGTTCTTCGCTTGTAGCCCTCATTTTACATATACAGATATTTGTCAGTTCTATTTTGCACAAAACATAATTTTACGTTTCATTATTTGACATCAACAAATACTACAGTATGCTCACATTATTACAGCTGTCATTGTGTCCATTAATCATTATTCCAACATTTGACACAGTGACACAATATCTCTGCAATCCTACTATTGGTATCTATACTAAACTGAACTAATCTTTTTGGCCTATTTAATTCTCCTCCTCATTCCATATATCCCCCGTTTCTTGCTTTCTTTTTTCTTTTTTTTTTTCACCATATCTTAGCAGTTATTTATCTAGAGCACTGTGTAATACGCATAGAATATATGTTTTTGGAGTGTGATAGAAAACTGGAGCACCTGGGGGAAACCCCAGAAAAACAGGATGACATACAAACTCCACACAGATAGTGATTTAGTCAGTCACTGGACACCCATTGCTCGGACCATCAGACCTATGCCGTCTCAGACTATAGGGCTATGTTAAGATGCCCGGGCTATTCCAAGTAATTCACAATGGCTGACTAGGAAATGCGTACATTTCTCTAGCCCTCCCCCATTACTTTCCCCCAAAGCTGACTACCTGTCACTCACAAATAAATCCTCTGTGCCCCCCCCCCCCCCCACAATTGCTGATCATCTGCTGACTGTGGGGCCAATTCATACCCGTTCATATGAATCCTAATTCTTCCAGTTTTCGATGGTGGGGCTTCTGCACATGCGCATATATGTGCATGTGCAGACCCCCTGTGCGAATGCCTTTGGCGAGGAGTAGGGAGCGGGAAGGGCAGAGTGTGACATCAGGGAAATGCCCAGCGTTTTTTGGGGCGTCCCCATGAACATGCTGGGCGTTCCCCTGGGAAAACCGGTGTGGCGTTGCTTGCTCGGGGCAGGCAGCTAGCGCCACATGACGTCAGCGCTCGCCCCGTCTTCGGTGATCAACGGCTGAAATAAAAGTCAGTTCAGACTGACTATTATTTCCGAAGAGAAATCATTCGATGGTTGGCGACCCTCACATGCTATCGGGGCGCTGCTGACCTGTTTGCTAGGCTGCGAGTGTGTGCAGCCTAGCGAACTGGTCTGAATCAGTGCCTTTGTCTAGTGGTAAACTATTTCTCCACCGCCTTCAATGTAGACAAGTCTCTAAATCAGGGGTGGGCAATCAGCGTCTCCAGCTGTTGATGAACTACACATCCCAGCATGCCTTGCCTAAAGGCCCCCATACACTAGGGCGACTTGTCCTGAGGACAAGTCGCCCCCGACTTCCCCCTGAGCTTCCCCGGCAGCTCCCTGGGGGAGCTTGATAAGATTGGCACTTGATGTGCCATTTTTTACATGTGATAAATTGTCTCGATTTATCACATGTAAACCCGGGGAGCAGGGGGGGGGGGGCTGCAGAACAGGGCTGCTGGTGGGGGCGCTGCTAAGGCAGCGTGCAGGGGACGCTGCGGGGGACAGTGACAGAGCCAAGCAGGGGGAGGCGGGAGCTGTCAGTGCTGGAATAAAAAGCCCATACAATGAATGGGCAGCCTGTGATTGGCTGAGCGCTCTCTCAGCCAATTGCTGACTGGCTGAGAGAGCGCTCAGCCAATCACAGGCTGCCCAATCATTGTAGGGGCTTTTTTTTTCCAGCGCTGACAGCTTTTCCTGCCCGTCTCTTGTACTGCCGTCTTACTAGCAGCGCCCCCGCATTGACGGCTCCCGGCTCCCTGCGGAGGTAGTGCAGGCGGGGACCGCAGGCGACGCAGAGCAGAGACTGTCGGCGCG
The DNA here is from genome assembly GCF_055691185.1 of Crinia signifera. NCBI lineage: Eukaryota > Metazoa > Chordata > Amphibia > Anura > Myobatrachidae > Crinia > Crinia signifera. The sequence goes on from NC_139219.1 coordinate 44,389,785, forward strand.
GCGGGAGAATAGAAAGAAATCTTATTCAAAAGACCGGGCGGCCGCTGAGCTCAGCCAATCAGCGGCCACCCGGTCTTTTGAATAGGATTTCTTCCTATTCTCCTGCCACGCCGACGGTCTCTGCTCTGCGACGCCTGCGGTCCCCGCCTGCACTACCTCCGCCAGGAGCCGTCAATGCGCGGGGGGGGGGGGGGGGGGGGCGCTGCTAGGGGGCTCTGTATATAAAGATATATCGGATCTGAACATCGTGGGTGCTAAAAAGCACCTCTGATTACGCATCACTCAAAACGTAACTTCTCGTACTTAATGACTGATATGATCTATAATGTAATCCCAGAAAAAAATCCTAATTAATGAGGAACATTTGTTATCTTTAAATTTCTCCTTCCATTAACTACACCTCACTGTGCCACTGTCTCACATTGCTAACTCATTAAGGGCTTATTTAGGAAACCACATACAATGCTCATTTGTCATAAAAAGTGCTAAATGAGTAACAGGCTTAGGAACCGCTTTCCATTTTCTGATTTTTATAAAAAAAATTCTGTAGCATTTGTGAAACAGGTAAAGTAATCTAGAACAATACTAGGCACTTTTCAGAAAATACAGTTTAACTATCAGGTCAAACCAATTCTGCACGGCGTGTTCAGGGTATAATTTAAATTATGTAGACACATGTAAATGATTAACCGTTCTTTTCAGCTGAACAAAGGTTTTTATATGTTTCAACAATTATAACTTATTAAATGTACTTGTGGTTGCTTATATATTCGAAGTATTCAAAGGTAATTACAATTATTTGGAAACAGAAGAAATCACAATTGGCTTGTTGGCGCCTGAGACTTCGGCAAAAACTGTAAGTGTATTAGGTAAAAGTCAAATCTTGTATCTTTTTTATCCGTCAATGTTGTGTACACTGTGTAGTGTGTGTATATAGGATAACACTATGGCCTCTCTACACATGTTTCATCTGCCCCACCTGCAGTGCGCATGGTTTTGCCCAGTACAAATTTGTACTGCAGTCAGATCTGAATAAACGCCTATATGTTGAACAGGCTTTCACTGTTCTACTTGATTGTTGTGTACAGAATAATTATTTTATTGAATACAATCCTCCGACACAATATGTTGTGTTGTTGTTTCGAAGATTGCAGTGTGTACACTCTATGGGGCGATTTAAGTTGTCTTATGGGCACTCACTACTAGAGGCTACCCATGGTGCTGTATGGGTTCGCATGCACTCACTTTGCATTTTTATGCATTTGAACCTGCTATATTGTGACTGACCTCCATTGGTACACAAACCTTTGATTTGGTTTTATTGCTGCATATTGCAATTGTATTTTAATGCATTTTGAAGCACCCCTTGTTTTTCTTTTTTTATATTTTAGAGCTATTGTTACATGAGACGTGGATTGAGGATAATGTGGGGAGGACACCAGCTCAATTCAGGGAGCTTAAATGTGCATACAGACTGGTTGTGGTGTTTGCTGAGATCTGTATACCAGTTTCTGTGTTGCAATTAGGGATGCCAATCCCGAGGCATTTTTTCAATCCCGGGATTCGGGATTAAAAAATGCTCAATCCCGGGATTGGCATCCGTAGGACTCATGACCCGGGCTAGTAACCTGTGTCTGCGCTTCACGGGGCGGTAGTGGCACTGGCGACCTCCAGCGATGAGCGGCACCCGGCAGAACATATCATTGACGCCCTGGCCGCCCACTATTTACTTACATTTTGCAGAGTGGGCGGCCGGGCTGGTGCAGGGTGCTGTCGGGAGCCGGGTTGGGAGGGCCGCTAGCCGGGACCCAGGAAGGCAGGGCGGATGGGCGGGCTGTGCACTGCGCAGCGTGACCTCATCACGCTGCGTGCAGTGCTACATTTCTGGGTATTTGAGAAGCCGGGCAGCGGCTGAGCGAGTGCTCAGCCGCTGCCTGGAATTAGACTGCGCATGCGCAGTCTAATCCTGAAATCCCGGGATTGGAAACTCCAATCCTGGGATTGAAATCCTGGCGTTTTGGGGGCCAAATCCCAGGATCCCGCCGATCACGATCCCGGGATTCGCCACCCTAGTTGCAATCAATTTATTCTACAAAAGTTTTGTAAAGTGGCCTCTTTTAGTGCACTGCAGAGGCAGAACTCTGGGAGGCAAATGGAGTCATCTGCCGCCGGGCTCCTGCTCCCAAAGGGGCACCTCTCCCTGGAATTTTAAATCCGTTATTTTAAAGCTAACTATATTGCTTCTGTGGCTGAGTTCTGAAATATATAACATGTTCTATCTATCTATCTATCTATCTATCTATCTATCTATCTTTTATTTACGTATGTGTGTGTGTGTGTGGGGGGGGGGGGGGGCGGCACCAATATATATCTTGCCTCTGGGCAACTGGAACAAACTTAAGCCACCTATGCACTGGCTTTGACTTTCAATATAAATATCCATCAAATAAATGAATAAATAAATAAAATATATAGATTTATGTGTGTATGTGTCACGTGGACCAAAACCTGGTCTGGATCCTCCACATTACTCTACTCTCATGCAGAGAAATGCTGTCTCTGCCGCTATATAACTATAAATAAATATATTATTAGAAAAACAGAAAAAGACTGCGCTAGGATTAAGCTAAAATTACAAATCCTCTCTTAATAAAGATCTGTCTGAATTCATCAGACCTACCAGTGGGGGTCACTGTTTTAACTCTTAATTAGACCTTCTATACAGCTTGATACACAATAGACAGATTTAAAAGAAAAAATATATTTTTTTAATCCTAACTAATAAAAATTAAAAAATAAATAATACAACAAATATAAAATTCACAAATAAACCATACAACAAACAATATATACCGATAAAAATGCAGTAAGCAGAATTATTTTAGTACATGCATAGCAGAATGATTAGATTTTGATTAGTCCATTATAGTTGTTCACGGATGTATAGATGGATTTTGATTAGTAGGGCCGTTCCAAATGTACAGTTAGTGAGGGGTTAATGGTTAGTATGGGTATATTTGCCACTCCTTTTTCATGCTTGGGGTCTTTGTTAGTCCAATACCTCACACATACTGTATAAACTTGCAGATACAGGCCACCTGGATAGTATAGAGGATGTTCCACTTTCAGTTTCACACAGGCTTTTAAGGTGGGTACACACGGAACGATGTCGGAAGGGTTCAGACATCATTAATGAGTGTATCAAATCGTTAATCGTGCGTACACACGGAACAATTGGATACACTTGACAAAAGATTTGTCTATGATCTTCCTGCATGCAGGAAAGATCATAGACCATCGTTAACGATTCGCGGGTACGCGCATCGTTAACGGTGCCTGGAACAATTTGAACGATTGGTCGTTCCCATCGATCGGGATTGCCCACATCGGGCTTCAAATCTATCCATATGTACCCAGCTTTACTTTTGCCTTATTGTGAGAGAACCAGAGGCACTGCAACCACAGGTGAAGAAAAACAGCTGGTACCAGAATCAGGATACGTATCTAACACGTTTCCCCGCCTCTGTCAGTCAACGGCATCCTCAGAGAATGTGCATATATGTGAAATATATTATTAGATTATTCATTCCTAGGAAGGGTGTGCCCAGTTGCACTCCCCATTCCCAGATTGGGGTGCAGTGGCCTGTGAACACATTGGCATAGTTGTGCATTCCTTACTAAGTCCATTCATAACTAAGCTGTAATATCATTTTAAACAGAAACTCACTAAAGCTTACAAAACACAAAAGCTTGTTATGTAATGTAAAATCTATATTGTGACCTGGCCAAACACCCAGTTACTTTTCTAACACATTGATGTGTGAAGTGGAATCGAAGAAAAAAAACAACAACATTGATATAGCTTCACATAGCTAAATAAACAAGAAGACAAAAATAGGAAAGCAATGTACTGTATTTAGTAAAAAAAAAAAAAAATTAACCTCCTTTTTAAGTTTTTACTCAAAATAGGTAATACCAATTGGTATGGTCAATCACAATGGTGCGGCACCAGTATGTACGAGTGGGATGAGCGAAGTAACCATTTAGAGAGGAGTAAAAAAAAAAAAGATATGATTTATTAAGTATAAACTTCTACACATCCATTTACGACTGGTAAACATGTATTACAAAATAGTCACCGTCTTCATCTCTGGTGTATTGTCATCTCCGGTTCTTAAGTCGTCTCTTGAATTGTGCCAAACAACTAAACTCAGCCATTGGCCTTTTTGAAAACAATGTTTAGCTCTTGCTTTGTGTCTACATGATAGCATTATAAAGCTATTTTTACGGAAACTGTTACTTGCTCTGGCTTTCGTTTCAAATTAAAATACAGGTAATCTCGCATTTAATGAGCGGATTTGTCTCCTGAGTGGTAGTCATGTTTAGTTTACAGGTGGAGTGGTTTGATGTTTTGTTCCATTTATTCATTCAGACTCCCGTTGGTTCTGTAACACTTATAAATGTTGTCACTCAGCTTAAAATAACCCACTCATTGAAAGGACAGATGTACTGAATATACTGTAGCATAGACATAATTATCTTGTTTGTAATTTTATGTACAGTAGGAAAGTAATTTCATAGACCACTGGTTTAAGAGTTCTACTTTTTTGCTGTGAACTTTTTTCCTCTAAAAATTGATTGGTTCTGATTGTTAAATGAACCATTTTTTTTGCCCCCTTGGGAAGTAAAAAAAAAGTTTAATGAGTGTTTATCCCTGGATTAAAAAAAACCTCTAAATATTATATTATATGTTTCAATTGAAAACATTCCTAATGGCAGCAACATTTTTCCGGGATGTTGAAATTTGTATATCATAAACACCCTGGATAATTCCATCCTTATGACCCCTTTTAGAATACTTTGTGTGGCGATTCACTCTGCCTTACCGGCTAACAAGGTTATGGCGGTCAGAAAACCTACAGCGTCATCCCGCTGGACTAAATCCCAACAAGCTGGATAACTATGCTTACCCTCTCCCCTAACCCTACCTACCTGCAGCCTTCCATTAACCCTCACCCCCCCAGCCTAACCCTCCCCGCTCATACCTAACCCTCCCCCCTTAGTGCCTAAACCCCCTTTTTAGTGGCTAACCCTCATGTAACCTAGCTCTAACCTCCCCCCTAACCTTAAATCCCCAGCCTAATGCTATAACACCCCAGTATTCCTTACACACTGACGGGATATTAGCTGTCTGGATTCCTGCACCAGTATCTTGACTACCGACATTCCGACCACCAGAATTGTACCCAGGTTCCTTGTGTTTTATAACTGCACACATCCTGGTAGAATGTAGTACATTAGAACATTAACCACTTTCTTGCAAACCTCTGTAGGATGTGAGGAAATATTAACGTTTTGTTGGTGCTCACAAACCATCGCCTTTCCAACAGTTTGACCCTCGGCAGTTGATGTATACATGACCCATAGATAATGTTTTCTCATATGGAAATCAAATTATAGAAAAGTAATGTTAAGCACAGTTTCGCAATTCAATAACTTTATTACAACATTCTACATAGATGTATACAGTTTTCAAGATGTATATAGATGGCACCAGCTAAAGTGCTAAAGAAAATAATGCAAAAGGTCCTATTTTATAGATCTTAAAATCAAAGGGGCAATTGTATCAAGTGCGACACAAGGTTCAATTCAATTACAGATGTTCCCTCACTAATCTATCCGGTATTTTGTATGCCATGAAAATTGTCTAAAGGTGCCCATACACGGTACAATTATTGTATACAATATTGCATCTCATCTCATCTCATTGCATAGGTTTTGCAATGTGATGAGATGAGATCTAGTACAAAAAGTATGTGCAGAACATACTTTTTGAGCTGTGCGATGAGATGTGTGACTGGAGATCGCATCTCATTGCACCCAACAATTGTACCGTGTATGGGCACGTTAAGCCACACCATACATTCCAGCAATCTTTTTTTTACTGCATTTCGGACCCTTCTAAACCAGAATTAGGCCCTAGGGGTGTAAGGACACCTCTGTAACTAGAATGGCTTCTAGTCACTTTCTGGGTTGCCTGTCTCAGCTTACTTCTGCTCACTGCCTCTACAGGTGAAAGTAATTATCCCCTACAGTCATTGCACTTATGAGCACCATCTTAGTAAAAATCTGCTCCACATTGTACTGAGTGTTAAGCCTCATTTCTAAATGGACTTGCCTCTCCATCACGTTACGGCACTGTCGGTTATGTTTTTCTGAGATGAAAGGCAAAGACAACACAATAGCCTCCATAGGGTATTGATCAGAACCCAACACCTTATTGGTTTTTGTTGCTCGTTGCCAGCTAGATCTGCCAGTAATGATATATATGAAGAAGCAGAGAATGACCAAAATGTCAGGCGCATTAATGGATTGTATATTTACTTAATCATAATTGGGTTTAGGTTTTGATCTAGCATATACCTTTGGATGAATGTTGCGATTATAATAGTCAATATATAATTATCCAAATACCAGATTTAAGGGAGCTGGAAAGCATTTTGTATGGGCGACGTGTCATGCATTAAATGATAGGATGGAATGTTTGAATTCATCATGGGTATAATCTGTATTGCTCTACAAGTAGGATGATCTACAGAAGGTCACTTATCCAGGTATTGATGGGCCAGAAGCTACAGTATGAGCATTATGAAGTGTATATATATTTTTTCCTGCCAGAAGATATCTATTTCATTATCGCCTTGATGTTTAGGATGTTGCAGTAATAAACCGTAAGCCAGGTCCCATCTGTTTAACCTTCTCCATATTAATTGTTTTTCTTTTTCTGTTGCCTTATTTTTTTTTTTTTCAAGGGCAAACATACATGCCTTCAGATTTTCTGAATACCTTTTGTACTGTTTTTCTTCTTTTATTTTTTTTTTATTATATAGTTGTTGTACTTATTTCTATTTGAATTACAAATCTCCTATATCTATTTATGAATGTCCTGTGCCGTTCTAACAAAAAAAAAAAACATTTTCGACATGCAAAATTTAAATGGAAGACGGTAAAAAGGAATAGCATTCATCAACTGAGTTCGGTGTTTGTTCATTGTCAATCTCATCGAATAATATCTAAGCGTGGGCTCTGACTATACGTCTGTAATTGTATACAGTAACTAAATACCACTTCTAAATGTCTCTGAAAGGTTTAGTCACTGATGCTCTGAATCTTCTGAGCAGTGGCGTAAGTTTGTTCCAGTTGCCCGGAGGCAAGATATATGTTGGTGCCCCCCCAAACACACACACACACACATACACAACACAACCCAATAAAACCTTATATAAAATATATATTTCTGTTAAGAAATATAGATAGATAACACATATATCTCTCAGAACTCAGCCACAGAAGCAATATCGTTGGCTTTTAAATAACTGATTTATACTTGCAGGGGGAGGAAAGGTGCCCCCTTGGGAGCAGGAGCCCGGCGGCAGATGACTCCATTGCCTCCCAGAGTTCTGCCTCTGCTTCTGAGCTTACAAACATTGCAGTTGGCCTCAGACAAGTATGTTGTGATCATTTTACTGAACACCCCCATTTTTGTCCAGTTTTTATTGGAAAGTTTTATTGGAATTTAAGCTATTCAAGTCTAGTGAAAAACCTGAAATGGTACAAAGTTAAGCAGTAGACTGCTGTAGGTTAAAAAGAAAATGTTAGGTTAGTCAAATAATCTGAAAAATGTACATTTTAGAGTGAATGTGCATACACATGGTGCGATTTTCGTTATGGATGATTTTGAGTATGGGGTTTATTCAAACCTGATCACATGGCTAAGAATTTGCAGGCTGGGTTAAAATCGATAGACTGTGCATCCGTACAGCTTGTAGTATGCAAGTGTAAGGCCGCTCTGCGATAAATTACTGCTACTTTCTTTTTTATAACTGGCCGTACGCAAGTTGATTGTCAGGAACCCGCGTTTGGGGGTGGTAACTGGCCATTTACTGGGAGTGTCTGGGAAACCGCTGACGTACTAGGGAAGGCTTGTGATGTCGGCTTCTGCCCCGATCATCCTGTTTCTATCTCAGCCTCAGTAAGTCCTGGGCTATGCACAGACTGCACACATTGTGCAATTACTGACCTGCAGAAGTGCGCATCAGCATCACAAGCTGTATACATATGGGACCTTATTCTGGTTGACTTGCAAAGGCTGCGCCGCCCGCCCGCCCCCTCCTTCGCAGCTGTGAATGGATCATTTGCATAACCATCCATTCGAAGCCTTGGGTGTCGGGGAGAAATCATTGAAAGTTCCGAGCGCCCTGTGCGGGAAGCGAGCAGGCAGCTGACATCCACTGTTCGCCGTGCCCACTCGCAATAAGCCTCTGCACATGTGCATAAATGCGCAGACGCTAAAACCTGGTTCCCCATGCGATCGCATGGGGGACCAATTAAATCAAAATAATCCCTGTGGTACGATATGTCCAATGTTTTCTACCAATATCGACTATATACTGTAGTCCATATTGGTAGTTTATATTGCAACGTGTGTATGCCAAATCATAAACAAAAGTCATTTTCACAGAACAAGCAATGGAATAAGAGCTCACAGCTGTTCACAATTTAAGACACATACACACTAGAAAATCCCCGCCGACGCCGATATTAGTGTGTCTGTGTGTGTTTTTGTGGGTGGCGGCAGGCATTGGCAAGTGCATACACACTTGCCTATGCCGCACACATGAGGGCCGACGGTGGGGGGGGGGGGGGAGCGATGGTAATGCTGTGGCTTTCATTAAAGAGGTTTCCCTCGTCCAAACATGTTTGGATGAGGGAGTGGGTCGTTAAGTGTACAGCGAAAGCCCTTTCAGTGTAAAGCCCTTTCTGAGCGATATTGTGACCAATGTCTATGGGCCTTAAGAAAGGCTTGTAGGAAACAGATCACTAGATTACTGAAAACTGGAATAGGGTTTTATGTTTTTATGATCAATCAAAATTTGAAATCTTTTGGTTCTTTACCCAAGATAATGTGTACTAGTCACTAGTAGGCGAAACGATGGCTACTCCGATTGTGTGTTTTATGTCTGCAGCTGCATCCTTGAGCCCAAAATTTAAAATGAGGTGCTTTTTATAACAAAATACCCAGGTCACAATTCCTTTAATGAGGAAATTTGTTACAGTCACAGAAGGATGAGCTACATTGTAGCATATGCTTTTATTACATTTATTTTAGTGAAAAATTTAAAAATAAATAAATAAATAAATAAATGCACTTCTTTATTAATGTATTCATTTATCACCTTAATCGGTGACTCACAGTTTAGTTCATTTGCTGTTTCAGGGCCTGATTCAGATTTGATCGCTGTTGTGTGATATTGCAAGCAGCTTGAATGACTGCAATGCCAAAAAGCCACAAAAAACGTTGATTAATTTATTCGCAAACCTGCCACTATTTAGAAGGAACGCCACCATTTCTAGGCGCCCACCTGCCATTTTCTGGGTATGCCAAAATAAAATGTAGATGTGCCCAGGTGTTTTTAGGGAGGTGGTTCAGCTCCGGCCTTGATCAGCCTGTCTCTGCCAGATGGACAGCCAAATTCTCACGCCCAGGACGTAAGAAGTGTGGACCACTTTGACCAGTGTGGACTTTTGGATACCAGGCACCCCCCTGCTTAAAACTGCAAAATTGTGGCGGACACTGCTCCCTGAACCCCCCAGTGGCATATCACCATCTAGCCAGGATGGTGGGAGAACATTGTGAGCAGAAGCCTTATTTCCAGCATATAATCCATCCACTTGGCAGACACCGCACCCTGGACTACCCTGGTGGCTATGGTCCAACATAGACCACTAGGGCAAAATACCAGCTGAAGCAGAAGCCTATGGTTCTCTCCCTCCAACGGCCAACATTACGCCTTAACAACTAGTGAGGATCAATATCATCTCTAAAAAGTGGATTTCATTGGACCAAAAGGTCACTCACCAACCGGTAAAGTGCACTTAACTGTGACCCAATGTACCCCCATATCACCTTGTTTCCCTGGGCCATTCCCACACTCCATCCATCTTCCTGTGGCGTGATTTTAACAATTTCCAAATCATGTATTAATACTATTGTGCATCATATTGTATATTGTTTATTTATTTGTTACTATTCTTATTGACAGTAAAACTATTTGAACAATCAAGCAGCACACTCAGAGGATTTTTTCAAAAGGTGTATTAGGTCACAACAACCAAAAAACCAACATTTCGGGGCTGGCACTCCCCTTTGTCAAGGTGTTCTCACCTACACCTTGACAAAGGGGCGTGCCAGCCCCAAAACATAGTTTTTTTTGGTTGTTGTGACCTAATACACCTTTTGAAAAAATCCTCTGAGTGCCGCTGCTTGATTGTTCAAATAGCTCTACTTTATGTACCAGAAGGCACCAAGGTGGCTGCAAAAGTTTTACATGAGTACCGGTCCGCAACAGACTTGTATTGACAGTAAAAGCTATAATTTCTCCATCAAACAAATTGGTTTAATTCATTAAGCGCTGCTCACATGCCTTGTGCGTGACTGTTTTTGTGTGTCTGTCTCTGCCACAGACTGGGAAAATCGTTTGATGGGGGTGACTTGCAAATAGATTAGTACGTGCCAGGCGATCAGTGATCCATTTACACACTTACACAGGGCAGGATTTCACGCTGTCCTCTGCAAATTTACACAGCCGGGATTACGTCTGAATGAGGCCCTTATTTAATTGAATCTGCAGTCTGTAGCTGTGCTATAGCTATTAAATCGGTTCCTGCTTTCAGTATACAGTGGGCCGGATTCTGGTTCCATTGGTCCCCCCCCGCGTGTTCTGATATACAGACCACACTGTGCTAGAACCTCTACAGCAGACAGTGACACCCCAGGCAGGGAAGAGGAACTGCATGGGTTTTTAAATATAGCGGGTGCTAGATTGAACACTAAAATCATTGGATGGTTGGCGACCATCTAATGATTTCTCCTGCTGTGGGCACATGCAAGGGGATTCGCCGGAGCGGCGGGGCAGCGCCACAACTGCTCAGTAAGCTTGCGAGGTTCACAACTTACCGAGCATATCAGAATTAAGACCAGTTTGCAAAAATCATGTGTTCCTAAATACTCTGATGTTCCCTACACAAATCATGGGTAACAAACAGTATCACATAGCAACCATCTCTACATGGCTGCTTACCCTTAGGAAACACTTGCTCGTTGGGCAGGGGTGAGAGGCTTGGGTCTTATTTGTGGCTGGATTTCTGCTACTAATGTATTATAAACACGACTTGTAATTTAAGTCAGTGATAACGCTTTTAAATGTTTTATTTTAAACCATTTCGAAACATAAATTGTCTTTAAAAAAATAAATTGGGCACTGTATCAAAAACAAGTCTTTCTTTCAAATCCTATATCTTCCATTACCTAGAACGTACATGTGTAGAAAAGAATACTGCTGTGTCTTTCTTGTTTCTTGGATTTTTAAACAATAGTACAAGAGGACAAAACACAAATTATAGACTAAATGGTATTAAGCACGGTGTAAGTAATTACTTGCAGCTTAATCAAGATTATTCCTAAATGTTTTTCTTTGTGATAGGAAGCTTAACTCAATAGTGTTCTTCTCTCACCTGCATTATTTTAATGGTGTGTTTTCACCAGTTCATAGATTGCATTTAATAAAGTAGAAATGGCAGCTGTTGGATGCTTTATATAAAGTGACCTGAACAAATGGAACAGTAGTCTTTAGGGTATTGTATGATGAAATATACCTATTAGGAAGATCAGTATAGATTTGTACACCTCTTTATTTTATTTTTTTGTGCTGTAAAACAAGTGTACTGTCTACATGATTAGCAATAATATATGCTGTGCAGAGATTAATGCTGACCACATCACTTTCCTGCATTTCCCCTGCTGTTGTAGTCCTTATTATGAATTTAACCTGTTTTATTATCATAAAAGTTGTTGTCTACTTTTGAAAATCTTCCTAAAGGTGCATATATCCTATATGATATGCTCTATGAGTGAAATCATCAGAGATTTCCATTGATCTCCCAGACAAACGATATTTTGCATACACACTGAAGGATATCCTTATACAATATTGTCCAATTCTATTCACCATGGTTTTGTTGCCCATATAGGGGCAAATGAACAGTATTAAGCCATGATAAGTGATAACGTTAAGAGAGAGAAAAGACCAGCTGTGATCATACACACTAGACGATATGTGTGATATCTTTGATGTGCATATCGGTAAAAAATAGTGTGTGTGCTTTAACAAAGCTTGCAGAAGGGTTACATTTAGAATTTACAATTACCTTTTTGCTAGTCTGTCTGTGCACTAGAATGTTTTCTGCTGTATTCCCTCGTATTTCTATAACTCTGTGATTCGGTAGATTCATGCTTCTCTTGGTTAGACAGGGGATACATGCTTCTCTTCCAGGTTAGACGGGGGATACATGCTTCTCTTCTAGGTTAGACAGGGGATACATGCTTCTTTTCCAGGTTAGACTGGGAATAAATGCTTCTTTTCCAGGTTAGACCGAAGGATACATGTTTCTTTTCCAGGTTAGACAGGAGGATACATGCTTCTTTTCCAGGTTAGACGGGGATACATGCTTTTCTTTCAGGTTAGATGGGAGATGCATGCTTCTTTTCCAGGTTAGACTGGGAATACATGCTTCTTATCCAGGTTAGATGGGGGATACATGCTTTTCTTTCAGGTTAGATGGCAGATGCATGCTTCTTTTCCAGGTTAGACTGGGAATACATGCTTCTTATCCAGGTTAGACTGGGAATACATGCTTCTTATCCAGGTTAGATGGGAGATACATGCTTCTCTTCCAGGTTAGACGGGGGGGATAAATGCTTCTCTTCCAGGTTCTCCTGGAATATGGGAAAGGTTATTGCTGACAAGCAAGACTTGTTACAAAGGTTTTGGGTTCATATAAGACCCTGGTATTAATTATCCATTTGAGGATCCTATGGCTGTTCGTGATTTATCCATTCACATGGTGACATTAAAAAATGTTGCGTGTACACATGGATTAGTTGGAAGCGCTGGGTTTGTGCAATTTCTGTATGTTAGTAATTTGGGGTTTAAATGTGCACACTTTACACGTTCACAGAATTCGCTGCTTGGTGAGCAGCGAATCCTGTGGGCGTGCCCATAGAAACGCTGGGCGTACCCCTGCGAACACAGGCGTGCCCATGCCTGCTCGGGGCAGGATAAAAGTAAGTATAGGATTCCATTTACCTACGAAGGGAGGCAAAATCATTTGATTGTGAGCGACCATCGAATAATTTTTCCTCCGTGTGGCCACATGCAAGCAGATGTGTAAGCGTACACATCCGCTCGCATTGTGTCGCTGGGATTTGGTGGGCGAGGTACATGCAGAGCGTCGTTTACCTGCTCGCTAGCCAGCAAATCTACGCAGCCTAGTGGGCAGGTCTGAATTACCCCCTTAGTGCACACTAAGCTGCTTGTTAACAGTTTACTGCACAATTGTACAGAACATTTTGATATGATTCGCTGAAATCTCACCAATTGGCCCCTTTGGCGCACCATGGACTTTATGCCTTACTATTGTCTGTGCGGATCTGCCCACTCCTACTACTATCGCACCATGGACTTTATGCCTTACTATTGTCTGTGCGGATCTGCCCACTCCTACTACTATCGCACCATGGACTTTATGCCTTACTATTGTCTGTGCGGATCCGCCCACTCCTACTACTATCGCACCATGGACTTTATGCCTTACTATTGTCTGTGCGGATCCGCCCACTCCTACTACTATCGAACCATGGACTTTATGCCTTACTATTGCCTGTGCGGATCTGCCCACTCCTACTACTATCGCACCATGGACTTTATGCCTTACTATCGTCTGTGCGGATCCGCCCACTCCTACTACTATCGCACCATGGACTTTATGCCTTACTATTGTCTGTGCGGATCTGCCCACTCCTACTACTATCGCACCATGGACTTTATGCCTTACTATCGTCTGTGCGGATCCGCCCACTCCTACTACTATCGCACCATGGACTTTATGCCTTACTATTGTCTGTGCGGATCTGCCCACTCCTACTACTATCGCACCATGGACTTTATGCCTTACTATCGTCTGTGCTGATCCGCCCACTCCTACTACTATCGCACCATGGACTTTATGCCTTACTATCGTCTGTGCGGATCCGCCCACTCCTACTACTATCGCACCATGGACTCTATGCCTTACTATTGTCTGTGCGGATCCGCCCACTCCTACTACTATCGCACCATGGACTTTATGCCTTACTATTGTCTGTGCAGATCCGCCCACTCCTACTACTATCGCACCATGGACTTTATGCCTTACTATTGCCTGTGCAGATCTGCCCACTCCTACTACTATCGCACCATGGACTTTATGCCTTACTATTGCCTGTGCGGATCCGCCCACTCCTACTACTATCGCACCATGGACTTTATGCCTTACTATTGTCTGTGCGGATCCGCCCACTATCGCACCATGGACTTTGTCAATTTAGCAGCGCTGTGTCACCAAAAGCGTCTCATTAGTGACAAATGTGCAGAAAAAGGTTAATCTTACTATGGGTGCTGGCATATTATGTACTTCTGTGTGTGTGTGTGTGGGGTCGATTCACAGCCCAGCGATCATGTAAACACAGCCCTGTACACGTGAAATCACACCCCTGTGCACCCATGTGAAGAGGGGGAAATCAACTCATCCATCAATGGATCACAGGACATCGCTGGCTGTGGCCACATGGAGGCCCCGCGCATACGCACTGTGGATCGTGCACTTGGCCGTTCCTCCATTAATCGCCAGGGCTGATCGGGCTCTAAAGGTGCCCATACACGCACCGATTTTCCTGGTACAATGCTATGCAATGAGATACGCGCTCCCGCGGCATCTCATCGCACAGTCCAAAAATTATGTGCTGCAAGTTTTTGTACTGTCTTTTGATCGCATCACACGCCCATCGCATGCACAACGCATGCAATGCGATGCGATTTAGCACAAAACGCACAGCAAAATCGGTGCGTGTATTGGCACCTTAAGTCTCACACACAAACAGTTTATTGGCAACAAAAGTACTAATTTAGTGACTGGCACACTGCGAATGTCTTTGTGTGTGGTTAGGATACAAACGAGATGCAAAATTTTGTAAAAAAAAAGTACTACCCTTTGTGTAGGGGGACACAAAACCTGCTCATTGAATGAGGACACACCTGTACGTATATACAGTACATGCATGCATGCATACATAGAAAGCTCCAGTGCTGTGTTCTGTTTTACGCTTGGATGCTGTGTGGTGCAGTGGAGCCAGGATTCAGACAGCAACTGTTTGTTTCTCAGTATTTAGAGGAAGCTAATTGTTTATTTTGGGCGACACTTTTCACGGCAGAGTGAAATCTGAAAGCGTCTCCTCATCAGTCGATAAACAATAAGGAAACACTAAGCTAATGGCCCCCTCCAGTGCAGAGAATGGGTGACAACAATTGTACATGGGCCTAAATCAGGAACTCCTTGTTTGGTTTCTAGGTGTTAATGCAGATTTGTTCTTTTCATTCTTCGACCCTAAAGCTCCATTCTTTTGATTTAATTCAATCTAATTGGTTAGATTGCTCCTCCCAGGCCCCTGAGGTGTTTTTGTTTGTTCCATGCGCTTCTTAGCAATACATCTATTCAACTAACAGAGATGCTGGCTAAGTACTAACCCTTCTCTTTACGGTGGATTTTGCTGGCAGATTATTACCCACAAATAGTTTACTTATACAGTTAACAGTAAATGACCAGTGAAATTACTCATTGGGTGGCAAATGTAGCATTGTTGAGAGCCAGGACTTAATTAGGGTAAATGACGAGAGGAGGAAATGAAGCCTGTTGTTTGGTGTATAAGGTTACATGAGCATTGTGTGCACTGTACTGATGAGGCCGGACAACAGCCTCTGCTTGGTACAATGTGTCACAGTGGCCCCTCTGGAGGAAACTGAATATATATATATACCAGTGAGCATCTTAACACTAATGGAAACTGGTTCAGTATGATTTCCCGGCAGTCAAAATCCCGACAACCACTGACCGATCAAAATATCAAGGTCAAAATCTCAACAGGGCCAAATTGCCGAACCCTTTAAAATGGCAACATGTTAAAAACTAGACATGTTTTTACATTTTTTTGTGTCTGTCGACATAGGTCGACAAGAACACCGTATAAGTGTACCGCGTCCCCTCGCATGACTCGCTGCGCTCACCATGCTTCGGGCACACTATTATAATGTAAAGGTGCCCATACACAGTGTGATTTGCGGATGCGATGCGCGATTCCTCGCACATCCCATCGCACAGATCAAAAAGTATGTGCTGCACATACTTTTTGAACTAGTTTTGAATTGAATTGCACCCAAATTGCATGCAAAATGTGTTGCGATACGATGCGATCGGGACCAAAACGCATGCAATTATCGTAGTGTTTATGGGCACCTTTACTCTATGCCCACTTGGATCGAGAAGTAAGAATGAGTCGGTTTTAAAGCAAAAATCATGAAAATCTCAGGTCAACTTTTTGACAGTGTCAGTATTTTAATTGTCGACATTTAGACCTTGTCGGGATTTTGATCACAAGCCCAATGATTGTCAAGAAAGTCGGGAAATTGACTGCATCCCGTGGAAGGTATGGATCACTGTATAGACACCAACTAGGTCAACAAGCATTCGGTCGACACCACTAGGTCGACATGACTGAAGGTCCACATGGGTTAGGTTGACACAAACATTAGGTCGACATGGGGGGGGGTGGTCGACAGTCAAAATGTCGACATGGGGTTTTTCTTTTCTTTTTTGCCCGAATGTTGACATAGTTGCCATGAACATTGAAACGTACCACCGCTTTCCCCACGCATCGCTCGGTACACTATTTTATTATTCCACCACGCCCTAGTGGATGGTAGGGCATGAAATCGGCACTTCGGCTCAAAAAATTAAAAACCCCATTCGACCTTTTGACTGTCAACCTTCCTCATGTCGACCTAATGCTTGTGTTGACCTAATGACCCTGTCAATCTAACCCATGTCGACCTTCAGTCTTGTCAGCCTTCATGCATCTCGACCTAATGCTTGTCGACCTAATGCTTGTAGAAACAATGCTAATAGCTTTCTGTCTAGAGCACTGTTTAAATAGTAAAACTGAAGTAAAGCATGTAGGGAATTATTAGGAGTTGGACATAAAAGCAGGTTTCAGCATTTTACAGCTACCATGTTTCCTTATGTATGCATCTCTTCACATTGGCCCTTATTCAGATCTGATCGCAGTACAAATTTGTTCTCAAAATGGGCCAAACCATGTGCAGTGCTGGTGGGGCAGATGTAACATGTGCAGAGAGAGTTACATTTGGGTGGGGTGTGTTGAAACTGAAATCTAAATTGCAGTGTAAAAATAATGCAGCCAGTATTTACCCTGCACAGAAACAAAATAACGCACACAAATCTAACTCTGAATAAGGGCCATTGTGTGTCTTTTTCTCATGCATCTTGGACATGCTGTGCTGTACAAAAATGGCTGCGGCCAACACAACCTTGGTGCAAGTTGCAAATGAATGCAACTGGGCCAGGGCCTGTGCAAAGTTTCTGAGCTCCCTATGCAACATTTCACCTACAGCCCCAGATTATCTATTATTCATTACCAGTTATTTATATAGCGCACACATATTCCGCAGTGCTTTACTGAATATTCACATCAGTCCCTGCCCCAGTGGAGCTTACAATCTATATTCCCTACCACATGTACACACACATTCATTAACTCTAGGGTTAATTTGTTGGGAGCCAATTAACCTACCAGTATGTTTTTGGATTGTGGGAGGAAACTGGAGTACCTTGAGGAACCCCACACAAGTACTGGGAGAATATACAAACACCACACATAGTTGGGGCCATGGTGGGAATCAAAACCCTTTTTCTTCCAATTCATAGTATGCCATGCGTCAATGTCCCCCGTGTATGATATGCCACACCGCAGTGTCCCTAGTTCATAAAATACCATGTAGAAATGTCCTGACTAATGTCACAAATTAATGTACCTCACAGCAGTGCCCCAATTCATAATATGCCACACATATTTGCCACAACTTTAATATATGCCCCTAAGCTATACATCAATGCCCCATTACATAATGTGCCAAACATGTTCCCTCAATACATATTCCATACTGCTGTGCCTTTAAATATATTGGTTGCCACATAGTTGTGACTCCATTTCATATATTGGTCACATACTGTAATTATGCAACACAATGTGCCCAATACATATATCACGTGTAATTCAAACTCTTTATAGGCCATACAGCCGTGTTCCCAATACATTATGCCGCACACCCAATTTATGAATGAATCAGCATCGCTGAACGCTCCGCCCCCTGCAGCTATCGACTTACAACTGCAGGTGGCGATGCCATATGCCCACAGCAGGGACAGCGCTGTCCCTGCTGCTGGCTCTGGCGAGAAGCAGACAGCGCGTCAGTTAGCGAGTTAGCCCTCCCCCGCTTCGGCAAGCAAGATGTTAGTACATCTTGTCGGTCTCCCCTCCTGCTTCACCTCGCTAATGAGGCAAAGCAGGAAGTGTAATGTGCCGTTATAATAAATCTACTTGTACACTCACACTCAGGCAAACTCACACTGCCAACGCTCATTAATCCTGCCACACACACACACAGATTCACCCTGCTGAATGCTACTTAAGTTGCTTTTACTACTTAGTTTTTAATAGAAATCCTAATACTGTTAAAAACACATCATTGTGTCGTGGTGTTTTTTAGGGCAACCAGAAAGAGGTGACATAGCCAGGAGGTCGTATAGAAAGTTTATCAGCAGTTCTGCTCTGTGTGATGTTTCCGGCCTGCTGAGGTCCACAGACGCCTCCATAATGGCAGTGCAAATTGCAGTACTAAAATCTGACATGAAGTGTTAGAAGGATATCTTCAGCTGTCCATCACAATGTCAATATCTGAGACCTTAAAAATGCCACAGTAGCCTTCCCTTTAACATACTGCTTCTGAATCATATTATATGACTGAGACATGTTCACTCGTTGCCCTGTAGTGCTGGGAATAGGTCGCAGTAGCATTATTATAAACCTAATAGCCTAATTTGGATGGATTGATATAGATGCTTTCAGCCAATCGGATGCAAATACCACTCATCATTTATTCTCAGTCCGCACCAGGGGCCAAGTGCTCACAAGTGATCCACCTCCAAACATACGCATAAGCATCCTTTTGGGGGTTTGCTCAACTGGGGATTATCCTATTAGCCCCTATAAACTGGCACGAGCGGCTGCATAGTCAGAATTTTTTTCACCTGCTTAAGGCAGATAAAGCAAAATCCCTGATAAATGCCAGCTTTTTTTTAGGGCTGCGGTGGTGAAAACACACAGGTTTCGCTGAACCTTGGTATTTTTGCACAAAAATAGTCTTTTGTAACGGGAGATTTAAGCGGAGCAATGGGAAAAATCGCTAAAAAATCCCATTTTCTGTTCACAATGTTTCATTGCAATAAATTGAATACCCCCTTCCTTTCACTTCCATCTCTTCATCCTCACGTGAGTAAAATGAGCTAAATGAGTTTGTCTTTTGTTATGGTGGCACAGTGTGAATAGCATATTGTGCGGTTGGGCCAAAAGAATTTTGGATGCAAAGTGTCCAATTGCATAAGCCCTTTAAATATCAGCACTTTGCTCCCAGGTCTTGATCATGCAGTTAAATAAAACAAAGTAAAAAGGCATAAAAAAACAACTTTCCTATCGAGGAAGGATTTGGGGCATATACCATGGTTGACTGAATGAAAATGAATCCAATACCGACACCAGAGCTACACATACCCACTATGCGTTGTGGTATAATTTGTTGACATTGGTCATGGTGACATTCATCATGTTGACACTGATAAAATGAATGTATGATTAGAATGTTGACCAAACATCCAAAGTGGTCTAGTGGGTTTGGTGCCTGCAGCGATGTCTTCTGGGTCTGGCGTCAGTTGATTGTAGATCCAGGGGGCTTCTGAGGCTATCACTAAGCCTAATCTCTAACCTTTCCCCTAGTGCATAACCCTCTGATGCTGCTCCGTGCAGAATTCCTGTATTCCACATGTCAACATTGTTAACATATGCAAGTGCTGACATGTGCAATGTTAACATTTTAATAATTTATCATATTTTGTAAATATTTTTTACCCATAAATCCTGTTAAGATGTAATTTTTACAGGATTATTGATATCACACATTTCTGTATGGACCGAAATGGGTCTCTGGGGCTTCACTCCAATAGTTAAAGCCAGAGGTATAATGAGTATCTCTCAAATTGTGCCTCCATATGTCACAACTTAACTGGCAGATGAGAATGGAGCTGTACAGAATTCTGTCCAGAGGCACTACCAGCAGGGGACAGACACACCAACAGGCAGCTGTGGGGATACCCGCACCAACATCCACAGGCTGACCCCAACAACAGAAGAGCCTCCTCAGGTAAGCGGCAGACAGCCCCAGCAGGCAGCTATGTTGGTGCGGTCACAGTGGATGATAATCTGGGAGTTCAGAAATCCAGGCTGTGGTTTGGGCCTACCCCAGTGCCAGAGCTCCAATGCCAGTGCTTAGTGGGCCCCCTTTACCTTGTGGGCCACTGGAGATTTGCAAGTCTAGCCACCCTGAAGTTGCACAACTGCTAAACTCTACTCTTGTTCTTGTTGTTAGGATTTACTTATCGGGATGCCTACCTTGAAAGGAATCTTTTTATCCCTGCCTGGTAATCACAATGTATCTTCTCGCTCTTAATTGTCTATAGTTTTGATATGCCTATGTGGATTAATAGCCTTGCTTGCACAGTGGTACAACCTAATCAGATCATAGAAATGCAGTGATAGATATAGCTATCCCTATGCTATAACTCTGAGGTGCTTTACCAGCATACATTTCATGATAAAATACTCCAAAATAAAATTTCAACACTACAAACCATAGATATTGAATTTAAAGGGTTCAGATAGTGTGATGCTTCATAATAGGAAAATTATGCCAATCTCGAGGGCTGGGCAGATCCCTGGAGCTAGCTAGCCACTGCACCTATGAAACAGCTGCTGGTTCCTAACATTTTGGAGTGAATTTATGTGCTATATGTGGCTCCTTAAAAGACCATGCTGTGTTCTAGATTTGACTGACTACTGAATTCTATGTTCTTTTGCTCACTCCTGTGATAATCTCTGTTTATCATTCCCCATTGGTATCTTGCACTCTAAACAAATACGTTTAGTTACGCATTTTGGCAACATTTTCTTGGAAACTATGCCAAAAATAGTACATTGCATATTTTGATTGAAAGTTATCCACCCTCGTTTGGCGTCCACCAACCCCACTATGGGAGGCAGGTTTATTTATTTACTCACTGAACCATTGTAACGCTAAGCTTATTTCTTTTATAGTTTGCAAGTGTTGTTTTGTATTTCGGTGCCAGTTGTTTAGACATTTACCATGTGGGCTATAATTAACATTGTATCAGGGAGATTGCTGCAGTTTAACATTCTTGGATCCATATTCTGCCTTATGCAGCTAGACTAAAGGAAAAAAAATATCTTGTTGCATTTTCTGTGTAAAAATCCTTTTTGGTTTAAGAAAAAAAACATTTTAACATTTATTTATATAGCAGTAAACTCTGTAGCACTTATAGATGTAAATGATATCACTTTCAGACCGCGAATGCAGGGTTGCACTGGGACTTTGAAACGGTTCAGTCCCGGTGCCCCTGTAATTGTGGTCGGTTCACATTGCATCAGAGGACCGGAAATATTGCTGGTTCACTGATGTCATCTGGGGGCACGGTAGAGCCGCACATCGGGGGCAATCGGTGGCAGGGGAGGAGAAGGAGGCAGCACTTACAGCTGGTTCTGCTCCAAGCTTTGAACCAGTAAGAACCCTTCTTTTTAACAGGTTCGTATTGCGGCACTTATTACCGGGTCGAACCGGCATGAACAGGTATTTAGGTGTGATGTGAAAGGGGTATAAGTGTTTATTACAGCCAATTCAATTGTTTAAGAACACCAGTCCACGTGTGAACACATTTTTGGCTTAAAACATACCCTCCAACATTTTTAGGGCAGAAATCGGTACACATGTTGGAGGGTATGCACACGATGGAATGAAGAGGATTTAAAAGGATGGGGACATTTAAAATATTGAATAAGTGCAGCCACCTTACTTGCTGCAGTGTAGTGAATTAGTGCTGGCTTCATGTGCTTCTGAGGCTCCGACAAGGATGATCCAATGTGGTGACCCCCAGTCACGCGCTGGCCTCCGCATCCCACTCTGAGCAGCTCAGCCTCAGGCAGCTTCATGCCAGAAGGTGCTCACTGTGCATGTGGAGAGGGCGGAGATGATCCTTTCCCTTGTGTGTGCAGGGTCCGCGGTGCCAGCGCGTGACATCATGACGTTGGCATGGGACCCGCAATGCACTCTTGGGAACGGGTGCTGGGGCCAGGGGAGAGCAGTGCACAGTGTCACACCGAGGGGAGGAGCCTGGAGTCAGGACGAGGATGGAGTCGGGCAAATTGGAGAGCGCACCAGTCGGTGACTGACAGGAGACGGGGGGAGCAGCAAAATAATCGGTACATCCGGTACAATCTTTATTTGCCGGTAAGGACCGAAAAAAAACCGGTGTTAAAATATTATATTATTACGCTCATTCTTCTAGTCTAATTTATTTGCGCCTATTTTAGGTCCTATATGAAATCCATAGATGTTGAAATGCATATTCTTACAAAATGGCAAATAGTATGTAAATATATAACAGTGCATCACTGGGTCTCTTAGCAACCAGAACGCTTACGTCAAAAGAGGAGAGGACTGTAGCAGACACATTCCCTGCACTGATAGTCCTTCTGTTGCTGGTGCCAGTAGTTGTTCCATTCACGCTGTATCAAGATTTGTTTTCTTAATCTTTGGCTACTCTACAATTGCATCAGTAATAGATGAGTAGCATAGCTATTTTACAATCTGTTCTCGGGAATAGGTTTGCAACTTCCCAGCATCTGGGAGGTTAGGCAGCAAGCCTGCTGTGAGAGTACACTCGCTTCTCTCCCAGCATACAGTGCAGTTTGAGCGTGCGTGAGCTCCCATGGGTAATGTCTCCTCTGGCGGTCATGTCCTCTTGTTTTGCATGGTGGATATAATTGAAAGGACAATAATATCCTTAAACTGTGTACACATTAGATAATTCAACAATTTTGCCTATTCCAATGAGTTGAAACGCCAAAATCTAAATATTATCAAGTATGCACTATAAGCCTAATTGAGTATGGTTTTTAATTTTTAAAGACAATCACACAAATACAACTCATATCACTAGCAATTGGGGGGATGCCTAGCACAGGGCAAGGCCTCCAAGCATGCCGGATACTTTCAGCAATGCAATTGCAAGAGCTTGTAACACATCAATCTATGTGACTACCATCAGTCCTATTTCACACTAGGGACCATTGTCCTCTTACCTCTTGTTACTGGTCATCCCTATTCTGCTGAACAATGGGAGTATTGTGACAGACTGTATTTCCGGGTCCACGGTGAGACCGTAAATAGATCATGGCAGTGATTTGCAATGTAGCACTTTCAACATCCAAAACGAGTTTCTGTCTGAGGTGATGTAAATACTGGTGGAGAAACGCGTTACGGTTGGAATAATTAGCAATTTAAGACTTGGGACAACTATATTATTCTTCTATATTGAACATAATTATCTAAACTTTCAGATTTTAGATTTGATTATTCATTTTGAATGAGTATATAAAAGCTTTCATTGTTTTTATGATTTGAGAGTTTTATTAGAAATGCAAATAATGTATTTATGATTGATACATTGTCTGGTAGAAGCAGCACCTCCCATATTTGTATTGATCCTTGATTTTCCATTTTTAGGAGTTCAACAATCTCTCTTTGTGGAGGTTGCAGCTTTTTCTGGTGTATCAGATTTTTGCCATACTTATCAAGTGTTTCATTTGTGTTTTTTTTGTTTTGTTGTTGTTGTTGTGGTGGTGCAGTATGACACTAATTAAACCACTAATACCCCTTTCACACTGCAGCTCTTAAATTATAAATTGCCATTTTTTTAGCCTTTTAAAACGGGTAGAGCTGCAGTGTGAAAGCTCTAGGATGCTTTACCCGTTTAACAAATACCGGTATTTGTTAAACGATTAAAAAGCAGTGTCCTACCCTTTTCAGAGCCATTTTTTTGGCAGTGTGAATGGCTCTATTTCTATGGCTTGAAACGTGTTCCTTGGGGGTTAAACAGGTTGAATGAATGTGTGAATGGTATAAATGCTATTTTATACGGTTTTCACCTGCAATGTAAAAGGGGTTTAGTGGCTCAGACCCGGGTCTTAAACGTTTAGGCAATGTGAAAGTAGCATTAGGGGGTATGTAATGTGCTGCCGCTATTTCCGACGTGGGAAATAGCAGCGGCTTCCTATTCAATGCTGTCTTTTAGCGACAGCATTGAAGCGGGATCACGGCAGAACAGGCCCAACTTTAGACGCTGTCGCGCCCGTTCTGCCGATAACGGCCATGGATTGTTGTGATCCCAGCAGCAGGTCACTAATCCACGGCCGTTTTTGCGGCCACGCCCCCCCTTTGCGCCAAGCGGCAGATGGGACATTATATCCGGCCTGCCGTTCTGATGTCAATCATACTGCAAACGGGCCAGTATCACGGCTGTCGGCGGGGATCGACAGCCGTGATCCCAGATTGCATACCCCCTTTACAGAATTACTAAATAAATGTTAGATTATGTGACCCTTCACGCCACCTATTATTTTTATTTGTTTATATACTGTAGCAACCACATTGTATTCAGTACTTTATAGACAATACTGAATCATTCACATACACTGCCAAGGTGGGTTAAACAAAGTGTGCACTATGGTTTATAGTCAATTGATGTTGAAACTGCCGTCTTGCCGAAAACACAGAAGTTTTCGATATGAATAGGTCGGAAGGGATTCCAATCTACTCATTGCTAGCTGGGGTTTTTCCGGCAGGTCAGACTGCTCCGACCTGCCGAAAACCAGGTGGATTGATGGAATAACCACTAATCCACCTGCTTTTGGCGGAAACAAAGCCAAAATATGAAGAGATGTCAGATTGAGGCAGGAGGAAGGTGCCGGGTGAGCAGCAGCAGCTTACACAGCGCCAGGTGAGCAGCAGCAGCTTACGTGGCGCCTTCCTCCTGTCCGTCGCCTACCGTACCTACCCGCTGCACGCACCTGTGCCGCCACAGGGCCAGGTGAGAGCAGCTCACCCGACTCTGTCTCGGCTCTCAATGCCTCCCACCGCCGCGCTCACCCGGTCCCCGTGCCAGCTGGATGAGCATGAATCAGCGCCCAAATCCGACATCCGGATTTGGCCGCTGCATTGAATTGTGGATGACGGATCCATTCCATCAAAATAATTTCTGAATGGATACGGCATCCATTATATTTTTAAATGTTTTTAAAACATCCCAGGCAGATTCCTGACCCCAGGAACATATGAAACTTCATGCATTAGGGTATGCTTTGTGGGTAGTGAGTTAGGGGTAGAAGTATGAAGCAGTGATAAGGGAGGAGATGTGAGCCAGAGGAGAAGTGTCCCATGGCAACCAATCAGCTGCTCTGTATAATTTTATATTATGCAATGTTACTTCAGTGCTGATTGGTTGCCATGGGCTTTTCTCCTCACTTATCACTGATTCGTACATCTACTCTTTAGTGATAGGAAATTGTGTGTTAAAAAAAGAGACATTAACCAATGCTAATTTTGGAAATAAATGCTTTAATCCTATTTATTTGAAAAAAAATTTGATACCAGTTTAGAGATATATTTTTGTATGTAAATTATTCCAATCCCTGAGGTTAAAAAAGTTGATGTACAGATATAAAACAATTCCTTTTTTAATTATATTAATTTGATGGAAAAGCATTATGGCATGTTTTTTTTTTTTCATTGTTAAACTTTATAATAATACAGAAATAGTAATCTATTTTGAAAACGGTATGTATCCTGCTTGTAAGCCATTAGGTGAATCATGTTTAGCTGGAATTGTAGTATTTAAGCTTCAACTGTAATGCAAATTTTACCTGGGAATTAAGTGACTATTTATTATTTCCGGTGTTATTTGAGTCATATTGGCAGGTTTCATTTTGTGAATATTTTTTTTGTGCTTTTTTTTTCCTGCAATTTTACAAACATGTCACAGAAAAAAATGGGAAAATTATTCTGCTTTAATAATGGAAGTGAAAGAATCCAGTGGGATGTTTAGCATAGCGAAATGTCACAGAGTGAATGTGTAGTTTCTGATTAATACCGTGAATCTTGAAACCGTTCCAAATGGCTGCCATTGTGAGCTTTAATACCCCTGTGTTGTGCCCCTCTAAATGCCATGGTTTTCAGCAGGCCTTCCTTTTTTATGAGGGGTTACGAGATTAGCAGGGAATCACTTTGAGACATTAATAATGCAACATGTACAATAACAAGGAGCATTTGTGAAAAAATTGGACTACCTAATTTCCCTGTAGCTCCCAAGTTTTCCTTCCCAGCCTCTCTTATTGCTCTGTAGATAGACATATACCAGGCAATTTTTTTATTTTTTTTAAAACATTTTATATGTTTTTTTTTTTAAGTTGACATTTTAAAACAATCACTTTGTTTTACATGTTTCAAGAGAAATGTTTGTCTTTGTCTGTTGCTGTCACTTTTCAGGAGCCTTATCTAATGGAAACATAGTTACTGGAGTTTAAAGAGATTTTATTTTTCATTTGATGAATAAATAGTCTATGAATAATAGTGGAAAGCTCTTAAAGTGTACCTGCTGCCTAATAAAATGGACCTAGCAATATTGTGCACCATTACTCACGGCAGCCTATCAATTTACTGGCAGCCAGAATGTGCTGCTTGGTGGTGGACACACTTAAAAAATGAATGTTATTTGTGTTTAGTATAATGTGCAAAAGAATAAGAAAGAAAAGGACACGTGTCTTTTAACCCTTAAAGTACACCTGTATTGGCCACTAGAATTTGAGGGGCAGATTTATTAAGCTCAGTGAAGTGATAATGTGGCTGGTATTTTATCACCGGCCAATCAGCACCTAACTGTGAAGTTATAGGCTTGGTTTGAAAAATGACAGGTAGGAACTGATTGGCCGGTGATAAAGACCAGACACTTTATCACTTCACCGAGCTTAATAAATCTACCCCTGAATCTTTTGAAAATTTGCTTTTTGAATCCACTTAGGATCCTGCGAACGATTTATTACTTAAAATGTTGATCTGCTGCCGATTGGCATGTACAGTAGGCTAGGATTAGACAGGACTAATACATGAGCTCATTTTCTAGTAAGAACTGGATAGCAACTACTATACATAAATATTACATAATTGTGGCACTCTTCATGCAATTATATATTAAAAGGTAATTCCCCCCTCCCCCAACTTGAATAAAGTATCCAAACATAGGACCTTATTCAGGTCCGTTTGCAGCCAATCTGCGTTCACATGGGGACCGATGTTTTGCTAGTGCGCATACTCATTTCTGCGCATGTGCATAGTCAGGGTGCGTGCACCCTCAGCGAACATCATGTCGGCAGCTGACATCATCGGACCATCGAAAGATGTGAGAGGTTCCCCCTGCCCTGCGAATGGAGGTTACTATGTAACCTCCATTCGCAAGCCCCTGCGAGTGAGTTGCCCATGCTAATGGGTGGCGACAGCCAACCATTCGCAAGTGGGGGTTTGGCGGACTCGCAAGGCTGCAAATTTGCAGCCTTGCAAATCCA
This sequence comes from Crinia signifera, assembly GCF_055691185.1. Classification (NCBI taxonomy): domain Eukaryota; kingdom Metazoa; phylum Chordata; class Amphibia; order Anura; family Myobatrachidae; genus Crinia; species Crinia signifera. Next base: position 44,417,593 of record NC_139219.1, read on the forward strand.
CCAGAATAACCCCCATAGTGCTTTCACATTTCTTACCAAAATGATGCTGCCCTCTCTGTGACATTTTTCTCGGTTTGGCATTTCTAGAGATAATTGTTTTTAGTGAATTCATATAAAAGGGCACTTACTATAAAATGTAAAGAAAAGGCCAATTTGTCCTGGAATATATTTGCAATGGCTAGGTAGCCATTGCAATATTGCTTGGCCACGTCTTGTAAATGAGGAAGTTGAAAATTGAACATAATAGGAGCCTCGTCTGATGTACCTTAAAACTTGAACGGGTCATGAAGAAGCGTAAACACCTCAATCATTATGTGGTATGCTAAAGTATTTCTGTACTTCTCCAGGTTCTCCATTTACCACTAGTCAGGGGGAGGAAATGGCATCACTGGCCACAAAAGCAAATTTTGGGCAGGGGCACAGCAATTCTGTGCTCACCTTAAGCTCCCTCTTGATCTCAATAGAATAAAGTAGGAACCTCTTTTAAGTACGCAAAATTGAAAAATATTACTATAGATAACTCCCTGTTGCCAAATCCAAAGACCTCTTCTGGTTTTAATACTGTGAACCACTCCCTAATCCTAAAAATCCTACACTCCCTTGTACTATGTGATTCTGCCCTGTCCTGACTATCCCCCTATCTTTCTGGCTGTTCCTTCTCTGTCTTTTTCCATGGCTCCACATCCCCCACCACTTCCACTCGCAATGGTTGTCCTCCAAGGTTTATTCTTGGACCTCTCCTGTTCTCTCCATATGACCGCTTTAGGTAAGCTCTTTTAACTTCCATTATCCTATGCTGATGATACTCAAATTTGCCTTTCCTCTCCTGACCTCTCCCACTCTCTTCTCACTCATATATCTCACTTATTGGATATCCCAGTGTTTTCTTAAACTTAACATGTCCAAGAGTGAGATGACCATCTTCCCACTCTCCCAAGCAATTTCACCTCCCAAAATGACATTATCTATTGCTGGTACTACTACCTTCTTTAGCCGCGATGTATGCTATCTTGGCGATATCTGTGACTCCTCCCTCTCTTTCAAACCTCGCATTTAATACCACTTGCAATTCTGCCATTTCCATCTCAAAAATATTTCTAGGATCAGACTTATTTCCCTCACCTTATAACTGGTCATCTCCAGATTGGACTATTCCAATTTTCACCTATCTGGCCTCCCTGACAACCTCTTCACTCCAATATATCCTCAATGCTGCAAATGGGCTTTCAAGTCGCACGTCTTCATCAAACCCTTCATTTTCTTGTTCTAAGACTCTGTTCCATGGTCACAGTCTACCCGTCTGTGTCTATCTTGTCTGTCTTCCCGGTACTTATGTTAGTTGGGCGCCCACTAAGCTATTTGCTTAGTTTTCTACGTCCCCTCGCGGGGCTCGCCGCACTTCAGGCGCAGTGGCTCGCTGCGCTTGCCACACTATATAAAATCAACTCCATGCCGACATGGATAGTGGGGGTATGAGCGTAGTAACTATAGTGGGCGCCCAACTAACATATAAGAACCGTCTTCCCTTCCGCTTAAGAATGTAAGCTCTCACGAGCAGGGCCCTCTTTCATCATATGCCCATCCTTCTTTTACCTAAAGCGCCTTCCTTTAATGGCATCTAATCCCTCAGTGTTACACCACCAGTTGATGCAACTGAAGTCATGTGACGACCCCCCCCCCATGCAGTCCAGTGTATTCTTGGGGACACCTATAAAATGATGATTTTTGTAGTAAAGGTGTGTTTTTTTAAATTTTTTCATTTTGTAACTGGCATGTGTAAGTTTTTTTTTTTCAGGTTAAATTTTTTTTAAAAATGGCGAACGCCTATTTTTTTTTTTGTCCCTCATATTTTTGGAGCTAGAACCAGTCCAAGAACCCCACCAATCTCCCCCAACACACACCCCTCCCTATTTAGGAAACCAAAACTGGCTCAAAGAGCCTGGGGCTGGTTATGCACAAAACCATGCACAGAGCTCACTGATCTCGCCTGGTAAATACTGGCTGCTTTATTTTTACACTGCAATTTCGATTTGAACACATTCAATTTGAGCACAACCCACCCATATCTAACTCTCTGCACATATTACATCGCCTCCAGCGCACATAGTTTTACCCAATAAAGAAAGATTTTTCTTTGAGGTCCTTACTGAATAACCCCCTCAGTCCTTTGCAGGCAATGACATTAAAAATGGTTTCAGCAGCAATGGACTGTGGCAGACAAACACTAATCCACATCTGATGTAGGGATTAGTAGTTGGCTGGATATGACACAGCCACAGCATATCACACCCCAGGTAGTGCCAGCTTTTTATCAGACTTCCTGAGAGATTAGGATATAATATCACAAACTGCTGTGGTCAACTGCGTGTTCAAATGTTCTGTTCAAACCATAGAAAAATGTCTCTCACCAATATACTGCATACTGTGTACAGAGAGGTGCACACTGTGATTTGGGAAGGGGGCTTGGTTTGGATGGCGTCAATCTGTTTTCAGCTGCCAGATTAGATTTTTATAGTAGCAGCGTAATGGCAAAGTAAACATTTTAATTGCAGATGAATATGAATGAAGATCATCATATGAACACACCAACTATGCTGTGCCACTGCCAGTTAATGATTTAATTATTTTGGGAGTTTTATTTAGGCAGATCATTTCACACTGTAAATGTTGATTAACCGTGTTTTCTATGTTGTCCCTTGATTGATTATCCACTTGAATGGGCTGTCCCAGAAAATTTTAGGGCATACCACTATGTAGTAGGTGTGTGCCAGTGGTGCCTCCAGCAGAGCACCACTGGGGCACTACCTTTAGGGGTCCCCCCATCACCTCCCCCTTCCCTCCTGTCAGCTCCCCCCACCCCCGCTTTGGCGATTGTAACCTGGAGCTCCCCTGCCGCTCGGGGATGTTCGGGGAGCCTCGGGGGGACTCTGAGTTCAGGTGCCTGGGTCCTCCCAAGCTGCCACGAACATCCCCGAACCTGCCGCCTGTGTGGTCAATGATGACTAACTGGCAGCTGGGGCAGCGGCGGGGTGGGTGGGTTTTGCTTGGGCAGGACAAACCTGCCCTGGTAGGTTTGTCCTGTCCCAGCAAAACCCACCACTCAATGGGTTAATGATGGATGCCTATCCATCATTATAGGTATTTTAAAAATTTTCCTGAAATACATTTTTCAAAGGTAGGAAATAACTTTTAATTATCTTCGAGATTTATGAGCAGAGTCTCAGTCACTTCTCTCAGCCTCTCTTACCTTTTTGAGTTTCTAGTTCTCGTCACTCGGTATTACAGTTCTGAATCCTCTCGAAGCAGTTTCTGGGTTTAGCACTTAATATTATCATTATTAGTTGAGAAAAAAAAGCAGTATTAAAACAAGACTGAGTAATAACAGTCGGGTGAAGGGTAGGATCTAGTTAGTTTTGTTAATTTACCACATGTAATTGTAACACTGGGCTGCATAATATTGTCCCATAATGTGGCTTATTTGGGGTTTTCATTAACATTTTGTGCTATCGCAAGAGTTTGTTTTTTTTATCAGGCTTCCTAATTGGACTGCCTGAAAAATAAAATAAAAAAATTACAAAAAAAAAATGTTTTTTTTTTCTTCTGATAATTGGATAGAGGTAACAGGGCTTAGCATAAAAGTTTAAAATCTACTGTATAATGAAGACTACATTGATACACAAGGATAGATGCTACAGTACAGTACGTATTGCTTATTGGTCTGGCCAGAGTGCAGAGGTTCTTGGTGGGCTCTCTGATCCAGCCATACAGGAATTTTGAATATCCCGGATCCGTCCTGGCATTTAGTCAGCATGTGAATGTAAAATTGAAGATAGAGAAAATATGCACAGCTACTGAACCTAATTCCTCATGGATCGCTAATTAGAAAATTTGCAATTCAAGCGATTATTGAATGACTGTACATGTATTTTGGTGCACACGCAGATGCACAAGAGGCATTAATGACTGAAAATGTGTATGGATCGAAAACGCAATGAAGCCACAGTTTGACTGACAGTAATCCAGCATTTGCGGGTGGAAACCTGCCGTTTGCCGGGTGTATCTGAAGAGACGCAGATGCGCCCAGGTGTTTTTCAGGAGGGTCTGTGATGTCAGCGATGACCACTTCCAGCCTGTCTTAGTCGCAGATTAGTGGAAGCCTCAGACCTACTCACATTCCATGTTCTAGGAATTGCAAATAGATTTGCGAGTGGTCTGCGGCTAGCGATCCAATTCTACCGCAATTTTGCAAGTTGCATTTTTTTCTTTCTGTCTGGGCCACAGCTTTATCCTCGCAGTCCACTGAAATTTCTCTGATTAGCGATCCATGCTGAATGAGGTCCCATGTGTGGACATTACAGAGGTGATGTTACGAGGCATTGTAGATAAGGGATCTTTATGTGGGCAGTTCCAGAAATTGATAAACTTTCTGGAATAGGTGAGATTTCATAGAACTTTTGAAGGTTTGGAGGAAAGTCTCATTGTGCATGGGAGGGCATTGCATGCACAATGAGACTTTCCTCTAGATCAACAATGACAAAAGATTGATGCAAGCAAATGTAGACCTATCAATGCACAACACATGCAATGGTCGACATGGAGTATTCCATTTTTGGGAGACTATTTAAAGCATTTACCTTCCAAATGGACTCTGATTGATCAGGGACAGTAAAGTGTGCCATTCCCAGAGCAAAAACTGTCCAGAAGCATTTTGAGCAAAGCCACCCTAATTGGGGTGCCATGTGCTCATGTAATGACATTGACACAAGAAAACCCATGAAAAACTCATGTTGACCTTTCCCACATCAACCTTTTGCTAACGTTGACCTTTTGTCACTGTTGACCTAGTCAGGGGCGGATCTAGACCTTTATTCTAGGGGTTGGCGGTTTACTGCTTAATCTTGACCCGCTATATTCCTCCCTCCTGCCCTCGCCCAACTTACCACCTCCTCAGCGGCTGTGTGCTGACTTCCTCATAGCGGTGACCACTGTCATCGCAATGAGGAAGTCAGCACACAGCCGCCGGTGTGTGTGCTCCTATCCCGCCCCGGCCGCATTTCACAGCCACCTCCGCCAACTGTCCGCACGTCAGTCACGTCAGTCACCCGTCAGTCACCCCCTCCTTAAATCCGCCCATGGACCTATTGTACATTCACATTTTTATCATTGTTGACCTAGTGCATGTCCACCTTTTTGTCAATGGAAACCTACTGCATCTCCACTTTTTGGGGTCAACCTATTGACTGTCTACCTTGCCATGGCCTGTGAGCTAATCCACACCCTCCTCACAATGTGGAAATTACTGTGTATATGATTTAGGAATTTAGGGCCTAATCACTGCTTAGCGAACAGCTTAACGCTGCCTGGCCCCACGCCCACCCACGCGAACACATCCTCTTGCATGCGGCTGAACTTTACTTTACTTTCCTTTCATTTCCATCGGAATCCGCTGAAGAGGGGGCAGCGCTGACATCATGTGACATCAGCTGCCCGCCCCCAGCAGGCATTGGCCCACCCTCATTACCAGGGGAACACCAAGCGTTTTCATGGGGATGCCCATAAAATGCTGGGCGTTTTCCTGCTCTGGCCCGGTGTCTGTTCCCACACTCCCGCTGTAGACCGAATGGCTTGATGACTGTGAACCTTCCAAAGTCATTCGCTCCTTGGGTCTGCACATGCGCAATTACGTGCATGCGCAGACCCCTCCCACCATCGGAACGGGGTTGAATTCGGCCCCTACTGAGAATTAGTCCCTTAATTATGAAGCATTGGAATTTAAAGCCTAGCACGTCTGATTTTGTTTTTGCTTAATATTAACATGGGGATGCTTTTACTGGCCCTGTCTTGCTATTAAAACCATTGCTTTCATATATATCGGGCATAAACAAGTGTTGGATTTTACATGTGCTCACATTGCTAATACAACTAATGTATAGTAAAATTAAATAAAACATTTAATATATTTCTAAATGAAGGTAAAAAAATCTAAATATTTTTGCTTATTCAAATGTGTACAACTTTTTGTGCAATGACCAACGGGGATGTAAAAAAAAAAAAACGTTTATAACAGTAAAACACAATCTTGCTATTAATGTATTTGCTAATAAAACACACAGAAGGTAAAGAGGGATATGTTCAAACAGCATGAATGCTTAAGTTCCAGATGGATCAGCTCGAAGGGTCAAGTTGTAAAGAGAAAGCCATCACACACACTTCATCAACACTGTGGAATGAGAACCCGGTGCATTTACTGAGCAATGGATTTGCAGCGAGTATATAAACTAATTGGTGGATGAACATGCCCCAGGAGCAATGATTTTAAGGTCATAGCAGGCTCAATGAATAGTGCTGACTTACACTGTGTCTCGCTGATAGCCGATCTTACCAATGAGAGGGTTAGAGGCAATCAAGCCTTTCCGTGTGCCTCAAATGGTCTGTCAGCGGTCACCATTCCTGACATCCTTTATGTTTGTCCAGTCAGCTTAAAATCTTTAGGTTGGGCCTCAAATTACTCAGTAAAGAAAAGAGAGGAGCAATTATTTTCAGTCACTGGGTTTTCAAGACCTTTTGTGTTAATTATACCAAATACTGACGATTCACTGACAAATTTTAAACCCACAGTTGCAGAGTAATAAGAAAAAGAACTCGAGTTGAACAAAACTTAAATCTTTTTTTTTTTTGTGTGTGGATATTTTTGCTTTGTAATATGCTAAAGTACCCAGAATTACTTGAAATCCTAAAATAGGCAGTTTTATAAAAGCTAAATTTCAGAGTTATTATGGTTTTGTTACCGTGGAGTATTTGTTAAACCATTTTAAAAATGAAGGTTTCATTTCTTAGTCTACATTTTTTTGTAAGTAAACAAACACACCTGAGAACAATCCGGGGGGCAAATCCTTTTTGATAAGTCTGCTTATTTGTTATTCAAAATGAATGGAAAATGCATCCATTAAGAATTGTAAATTATAACATTGTTAATGTATTATCTTTCAGTGTTTCTGAGTTCAGTGTAACTGTGTAGAATATCAGAAAAAAACTTTTTATTTAATTTTTTTAAACAATTCCAAGAATGGTTTATTTAAATTGAATGTGTTGGCCATATTATTATATCTCATTATTTGCCTTAACCTACTGTACTCCTATCCTTGTGGATATTTTAATTTACTTATTATTATGAAATTAAGACACGCGCGCGCACTCTATTTTTTGTGTATTTCTTGTTTTTTTTTTTTAAGGATTGCATCTATCCTATAAGTATGTTGTCGAATAATAAAAAGACCCCAATGCACCTGGAGTGAGTGACACTCACACAAACACTTGGAGAACACACAAAATGTGTTGGGTAAGTCAGATATTATTATAACCACTAGTGGCCAACAGGTGCTGAAGAGTCCCTTTTGGTCTCCTTGCAAGAGTCTTTTAGCCATCTTGCTTCTCCGCATGATGTCACAGAGGGGCAAATTTAAACTCATTCGTTATGGGCCGATTTTGTCCCCGTCCCCAATGTTCGGGAGTTGCGGCCCTCCCTTCACTGGAAGGGAGGGCAGGGGGTTGGAGCCGGGGAACACCCAGTGTTTTATGGGCATCGTAGAATGGTACTGGGTCAGAATTATCCATATTTGTTATTTTCAAAATCCCAAAAAAAAAACTAACATTAATAGAAAATGTTCTATCTTGAATTGGATACAACGCCGCAGGATATATAAAGTATGTGTGATTGTGTAACTTAAAAATCGCCAAACATTGTAGGGATGAAACTTTTTAGGTACAGTAGGTGAACACAACTAGACATGTATAGATATACACAGACTGATTCTATCACTTTGTATGGCTGAGCCTTTTCTACTCCGCTAATATCCAGTTACATTGTTGATCATAAAGGATAAAGCATAGACTAGAATTTCACCCTTGTTGCTAATTTATTTACAGGGCAGACCGCTGTGTTTACTGCAATGTTAAGACAGAGAAATCTAATCAGTACAGTAGTCTCTCCAGGCGTCATTTCTAAATGTTCAGACAATGCTTTTTGTCAACTGTGAGCCTCCTATTTTTTTCACCAGGTGTAGTTGTTCTTACAGTTAGGCGCATGGAGTTTACATCCCAAAAAAGGATATATATATATATATATATATATATATATATATCCTTCAAGAAAAGAAGCGGCACTCCAGGACTTGTATAAAGAAGAAGTCACTCTTTATTCATCATTCTACATTTCGGTTTTGTGAAAAAAAAACGTCAACAGGAATGATGAAGTTTTTTTCCACAAAACCGAAACGTAGATTTATGAATAAAGAGTGACTTCTTCTTTATACAAGTGCTGGAGTGCCGCTTCTTTTCTTGAAGGATACAAATTTGCTGTTGAAGGCATCGGGCAAGTTAAATCTATAGCATAGTGTCGGATATACTACTCGAAATAGATATATATATATATATATATATATATACACATCCACGTGAAGCAGCACACCTCAGCAGGTAAAAGCAGGTGCTCACCATTAGCTCCCTCTCCAGGAGCAGTACATAGACGGTGTGTGTGGCGGCACTCTATTCAATAATTCAGTCAGACACTTGTCTCATCTGCATCAACATTTCGAGGTATATTTATTGCACCTTTTCATCAGGACATAACGTTATGTTATGCGCTATTAAAAGTAGGCGGTCGCTGTTGACACTTGGTTCCCTACTAGCAAGAACCCACACAAAAGATACAACAACAATAGTGTCTTCAGCGCCCTATATATGTAATGTCTTGTGGCTTCTTTTCTGAAGAATATTTTTCTTTTTCTTTTCAGATAGCATCACTCAAATATATAAATATATATATATATATATATATATATATATATATATATATATATATAGGATCCGTCGGGACCGGCACTCCCCGTTGCTGAATGTAAACAGTTAGGCCCTGGTGCCTTCCCTGTTGCTTGGGAGCATGCACATATATGACGAAGAAGGCGGCACTCAGAGACGGTATCAAATGTGAAACCTAAACAGGTTTATTTGCAGTGCGGCAACGTTTCGGGGATGACCCCCTTTCTCAAGCCAAATAACAAGTTATTGTTGTTATTTGGCTTGAGAAAGGGGGTCATCCCCGAAACGTTGCCGCACTGCAAATAAACCTGTTTAGGTTTCACATTTGATACCGTCTCTGAGTGCTGCCTTCTTCGTCATATATATATATATATATATATATATATATATATATATATATATATATATATATATATACATAGACATTGGAGGGGCTCTGCACACACTAAATTAACTGATAATAAATAGTGGAGATTTGGTTCATGAATTGATCAATGCATTTAAGCCTGCAGCCCCCTTCAAGGGACCCCACTGTTCTGCATATATTATATATGCATATATTATAAGTGTATATATTATATTATATATATATATATATATATATTATGCAGGGGTGACGCATGTAAATGTAAGGAATGGACAGTTTGCGGATATTCCCATGCTGAGTGTTAAGTAAGCGCCTCTCTTTCCATGCACATGCAGGAGAGAGAGCTAATCTTCCAGGACAGTCATCATCATTGATTAATTTAAAAGTGGTCTCTCATTTTCCTATTTCCATCGGGCGCCATGGTTACCTTCATTCCTTTTCCACGTGCAACTGCAAGGCTGGGAAATGTGTACATATCCTAAAATAGTCTTGGCTTCAAATGAGTGCATTTATTTATTACCAGTTATTTATATAATGCAGACCTATTCCGCTGTTTATTGGAGATAATATTTGAACATTTGCATCAGTCGTTGCCCCAGTGGAGGCAATTGAATGTGGCCGTATATATATGATTCCACAATAAGTTAGTAGATTTAGGTATAATTTCAGTCAAAGTAATGGAGGTGCACCCCAGAGAGTAAGGTAGAGTTATAAGCAACATAAGAGGATATTACTCTCACTTTTCGCTATGAAAAGTAAGCCAGAACTTTCGCTTTATTTGAACAGGGATGGCTGAATTGGGGTTGCTGAAGTCATGTGACATCATTCGCTTGCCCCAAGCAGGCAGGGGCATGGCTGTGTTTGTTGGGGTCCGCCCAGCTTTTCTATGGCCGTGCCCACCATTTTTGTGGCAATGCCCATGAAATGCCGTTTTCCCACCCTGAACTGCCCCACTGCCTATAAATAAGGCACTCGCTGTGGGGGTTTCACATACGCATGATCGCTTATCTGCATGCACAGACCCCCATCATCGGACACTGGGCTGAATTCGGACCTGTGCTAACATGTCTGTATCGGCCCCTAATTCTCTAAGCCTCTAATCTATAAACAATTACAGATAGATGTTTGTTTGGGTGATCACATGTTTCAGATATGACTTAATGAGTTACTTAATTAGTAACTCATAACGGGGGGGTATTCAATCCCCGCCGCTATTTCTTATGGGGGAAATAGCGGTGGCTGCCTATTCAATGATGTCTTGCCTGTGAAGAGGCAGATCGACAGAACGGGCCCGACTTTGAAAGCTGTCGGCACGTTTTACGGCCGAGTTACGGCCGAATCTTGACAATCCCTGGCCATTTACACGGACACACCCCCTTTTTTGTCGATCGGCAGGCGGGGCATCGACCTAACCTGGCGAAATGCTGTCGAGCAAAACAAAAACGGGCCAGGGTCACGGCTGTTGGGACAGATCGACAGTCGTGACCCGGAATTGAATACTCCCCTAAGGATGGGATGTTCTAACATCCGCTGCCCGTTTTTGCCCCTCTCCGCAGGGCTTCACATTTTTACTTATCGCATATACACTAACATACAGTATACGATTTGTAATGCAAGGGACAGCTCTTGCCAAAGCTGCCCCTTGCGATGCGGATCCGTTGCTGGACTTTCGGGTCTGAGACCTGGGAGTCCATCAGCACATGCACAAGCCCGCCTGCGGGGCATGCTGGGTGGGATCCATGACAGATCCCTTACACAGGGCTGCGGATAGAAGCCCATATGCATGCGCACACAGGGTCAATTGTTTGTTAGGAGCCAATTAGCCTACCAGTATATTTTTGGATTGTGGGTGGAAACCGGAGTACCCGAAGGAAACCCATGCAAGCAAGGGGAAAATATACAAACTCATGGTGGGGCCATCGAACCAATGACCTTTGTTCTGTGATGTATTAATGCTAACCATTACATGTACGTGCTGGTCTGCTAATACCGGTCTAGACTCTAGGTTCTAAGAGTAATTGACTAAGCGCCTCATTCAGCGGGGGACACAGTGTTGATTTAGCACACAGTGGAGCGATTTTGTTTGCATGCATATACAGATGATTAGAAGATAGGCCTAAATTGCTACATGCATATGGGCCTTCAGTCACACACATATATACAACTGTCATGTATCCTATTAATTGCATCGCATTGCATTTGGACCCATTTAAAAAAAAAAAAGAAGCACAATGCTTGATGATTATGCAACATGGCCTGCCAAGAGGGGCTGTTATGCGTGATTGCAGCAAAGATATGAGGACAAATGCAAATTGCCTGAAGCATGAGTCACAAAGGTCTAGTTATGGCGGGCGGTCATAAAGAGGATTAATTTAAAAAATGATTGACAGTCAGGTAACGCTTGGGTGAGTAGTGACTCAAGAGGCGTTTCGCAACCAATTCTGGGGCGTGTTTCAGACCGCAACTCTGCATGCAGTAGAATAGTCTCCGATGTCTTCCTGCAACCATGCTCCGCGATCATAGGGCTACTGATGGTCGATGGGTCAGAGATGCAGCTCAGACGTTCCTATACAACTCTTGGTGGCTGTGACATTAGCATATTTTCACACGCTGGCTGCCCACAAATCTGCAGCTGCGAATACATTCGCATATATCTCTGGATCAGACCTTAAGACTCATCTCTCAGACACACAGGTGCTGGCTGTATTCTTTGCAGAAACCATTGTTGTGAGTAGGACAACTGTGGCTCCAGGTTAACAACCTTGACTGTCAATTCTATAATACATAACTTATTTTATTAACGTAATTATCTTTGCAATACCAGTAAGTAACGGTTACATGCATATAAGCCAATTTAAGCATTCATTATATACAGCATTTGTGCGATTTTCTGTCTTTCACGGCAAATCTTTTATCCCTAAGCCGCGAGTTGTAAATCATGCTGTGGGCAAATGGTTCAGTTGCAGCTCTTTGTCTCCTTTTATGTGGTTGTAAACAATATTTCATACTGAATCATGTTGAATTATCAAAGGAAGCTCTATAGCTTAAAGAAGTGAAATTGAACCATCACAGTTAAATATCGATTATGCTTTCCGGCCCCGGGCAAAGCTCTTTCGCATCACAAGCTCATTCCCCCTGTTTATCGACTGTCTGCATTGTCAAACTGCAGTAAATATTATCTCATTACATTGTAATATATTAATGTTGTTGTCTTCTTAGAATATGACATCAAATTATACAGTGAGCTAATGTTACAGCAATAAAAAAAGAACCACAATAAAGTACTTAAAGTAGAATCTGTTTTATTCTTCAGTTGTTGTGAGAGTCTCTAGTCCTGTTGTTTATCTGTTACTTATTAATTGTTATTTATATAGCGTGCACATAATCTGCAGGGTTTAGCATTCCCTTGTTAAATCATGATTGACTGATTTATCTGTCTTCAAATACGAATCTACTTAAAAAAATAATAATCGTATATTGGACTGATATACTGTATATATTTTTAGGAACTGTTTTTATTTTAGGCAACAGACTGGTTTTCTGTTGTTGCAGTATTTACCTTCAGTAATACCGCAATGTCATTGTGCTTAAAATGTGTTATTAACTGGTGATTCTGCTGGTGATCAGGATGGAGTTTGGAGACTGTGTTGACCGTAGAATGGGCCTGATTCAGACGGAAATCGCTATTCAGTGATTTTATGATCGTCTGAAACTGCGATCACAGGCGAACGCAGCTTCAGAGCCAGTAGGGGTGCAGCAAGGATGCAAAATGGCTGGTGACCGACCGTTTTTGTGGGAGTGGTCCGGACAACGCAGGTGGCTGCGCCTCCCTCCCCGCTTACTGTGGCCGAGCCTCCCTCTACCCATCCTCCCGAGGCTGCTGCTTCCACTGTCCACCAATGCTTTTTTAAATATTATTACACAGGCATCAGCCCTCCACCAACATCCCAGGGGTGGCGGGGACAGCCCAGGGCTTCAACCTGGGCCTCAGGAGAGGAAGCCACTGAAGGACGTAAGGCGGAGAAACGCATTGAGAGGGGACATAAAGGCTGATAATTCACCCAGCTATCGGATTGATCTCGGATATGACCGCAGTGTTGGCGGTCGGAGAAATTCACCGCTGAACTACAAGCCACTGACACCCCTGGATTACAATAAGTATTACCACAATACCAATGTGCACATGTTTGTGGGGACTTGAACGCTGACCTTAATCCTACTAATTAGCTCTGTAAATGAGCAACAAAAATCTGCAATTGCATGCATAACAAAACTAACCAGTTCTAATTTCGAGGGGGGAGTTCTTGTTGTCTATGTATGTGTGTCTTGTGTGTCTATATTGGCCAAACATTGTATTTCAATATGTAAATTTTATTAAATACTTTCATATATTCAGTACAGCGCTGTTCCTATCTTTCTTTTTTGGTTCTCCTTTATACTGTACCTTGAGAACATATGTGTATATTAATGAAGTAGCTGTAAATTATACTACGCAGTGCCTCATGGATATACTGTGTACAATATGTACATTTTTATTGAGATAGCTTTGCCTGGATGCCTGTTTATTTATTACAAGCAATTTGCTGTAATTGGATCAATAAGGTACAGAATGTTATGTGAGTGCACGAACATCTATGTTCTTCATTGCATTATCTTGGTTTGATTGATGCCCCCACCTGTTTTAGATCATCACAGAGGTCAGACCACACACTCCCTCTTGCAGGTGCATTGTATTCTCATTGTAGTACAGACTTAAGTGCTCCTTTATTGTTCTATCCTCTCAGTCTTGGCCTGCATTTTAGGTATAAATAAGCTTTGTTGCGAGGCCCTGTCACATCTTAGATAAAATATCAATGTTTGGAATCTATAACATCAAAACTATTAGAATGCTACAATTTGGGGTTACATTTTTGGGGGTTACATGATCAGGCTTCACTAAATGCATGAATTTTTTTTAGGTGGGAAATTCTGAAAGTGTATTCAGTTGAGACCGTGTTATCCATTTTTCCCATTTTTAAAGTTTATAAAACAAATTATATATATATATATATATACAGTATATACTAGTAAGCCCGCTCGAAGCAAAAGCTTCAAAAGCTAGTCTTCTACCTTCTGTGTTTGTGCATGTGTGAGAAAAAGATGTAGTTTCACTCTCTGCCAGCAGATGGCAGTGTTTCGGAGACTCATGGACACTAGACATATATAGATGATAGATATATATCATCTATATATATGACTAGTGTCCGTGAGTCTCAGAAACACTGCCATCTGCTGGCAATGAGTGAAACTACATCTCTTTCTCACACATGCACAAACACAGAAGGTAGCAGACTAGCTTTTGCTTCAAGCGGGTTTACTAGTATTTATATAAATAACATTAGAACTTATTCTAGCCATAAAGATGCAACATTTGCTGATCTGCAGTACAAGTGCTAAATGGCTTTACCTCATACTTGCATAACCTTACGGAAGCTGCAGGAGACACTCTTGATTTTTAAGTGACCCACTGCAGCCTGGAGCGGTAGGCGACTCTCCCACATTCCAATGCATCCTGGTTGCTTTCTAGTAAAGTAGGAAGCTAATTCCCCTTCTAAATGTGTTGCATTCAGGGAGAAATATTAAATTATCCATGATCACTGATTGCAGGTAATTGGCTCGATGTGGGTATCCAGTTAGCTCTGTTAATAAGGTGCTTGCACTGGCTGAAAGGGGATTTTTTTTTTACCTGCCTCAGGCATACAAAGCAAACTCCCTAGAAGCACCCCTGTTTTTGAGCAAGAACGTTGCTACGTCAGCCGAAGAAAATGTTTTTTATTTTATTTTTTATGGGGCAATCTGCTAGGATAGCCCGATAAAAAAACATTGGGGAAAATAGTGAAATACTGTACTTTTTTTTTTCGTCGTTTTGACAGGGTAATTACCACTAACTTCCCATAGTGTTCGGTGTGTTAAAGGGTTTTTTGTTCTGTATTTCCTGACTTTTTCGTAAAGACCCCTTTCCCCAATTCCTAGAAAGTGGAAGGAAAATGTATAGAGATCTAAAATATCTAAGTAGAGGCAGGTTAAGTGACCTTCTTAACTGATGCCAACCTTCATGGTCACTGAGCACTTTGGTGAAAGTCATTGTGACAAGATGTCTTAGAGTATTGAAGAGTGTTTAAATAGAAATCTGCTCTTCCTTATTATAGTCTGTATTGTTTTTCACTTTTATAAAAACTAAGACCATATGGTAGAAATAAGCCATGAAAGAGACTAGAGTTCATTAACTTTCCAACGGTTAACTATGCAGTATAATTGGCTGTAGAAAGTCCCAAGTCCCTTACTGTAGCAGATACTGTTATTTATTTACAGTTTCTTATATAGCGCAGCAGATTCCGTTGCGCTTTACAATAGTAGACAGTGATAACACAAACTGGGTAACAACAGACAGACTTGGGGGTTAGAGGGCCCTGCTGCAAGCTTACAATCTAAAGGGATATAGGAGGGAAACACAAGGACAGGCATCAGTAATAGCATAGCAGTCCCACCAAGTTACAAGTCCAGAAGGGAAGCTATATAATACATAGGTGCCTCAGAGGGTTATGTATGTGGCACTTAAATATGATAGGCTTGCCTAAAGAGGTGAGTTTTCAGGGAAAGCTTGAAAGTTTGGAGGCTAGCGGAGAGTCTTATTGTGTGTGGAAGGGCATTCCATAGGGTGGGAGCAGCCCAATGAAAGTCCTGTAATAGTGAATGGGAGCTAGTGATCCATTCAGAAGAGAGACGCAAATCTTTTGCAGAGCGGAGTGGTCGAGATGAGAGATATTTTGTGATAAGTAGAGAGATATATGCTGGTGCAGTATGGTTAATAGCTTTATATGCTAGTAGAAGTGTCTTGTATTGAATACGGTAAGATACAGGTAACCAATGCAGGTACTGACAGAGCGGATCAGCAGACGATGAGCGTCTTGCAAGGAAGATCAACCTAGCAGCAGCATTTAAAATGGATTGTAGTGGGGAGAGTCTGTTCTTGGGAAGACCAGTTAGGAGACTATTGCAATAATCAATGTGGGATATAATGAGTGCATGGATAAGAGATTTAGTAGTGTCTTGTGTGAGATACGGTCGTATTTTGGATATGTTTTTTAGATGCATGTAACATGATTTGGAGACAGATTGAATGTGGGGAAGAAAGGACAGATCAGAGTCGAGGATGACCCCTAAGCAATGAGCTTGTGGGGCAGGGTAGATTATTGAGTTGTCAACAGTAATGGAGATATCCGGATGGTAACTGTTCTTAGTTGGCGGGAATATAAGTAATTCTGTTTTGGAAATATTAAGTTTGAGTTGGCGAGAAGACATCCAAAATGAGATGGCAGAGAGACATACAGAGACTCGGCCCAAAACCACTGGTGACAACTCTGGGGTTAATAGATAGATTTGAGTATCATCTGCATATAAGTGATACTGAAATCCGAAAGAGCTGATTAGTTTGCCAAGCAACGAGGTATAGATAGAGAAAAGCAGAGGACCTAAGACTGAGCCTTGCAGAACTCTGACTGACAGATGTAGTGAGGAGAAAGTAGAGCCAGAGAAGCTAACAGTGAAAGAGTGATCAGATAGGTAAGATGTGAACCAGGAAATGGCTGTATCATTTAAGACCTAGGGAGTGTAGTGTTTGTAAAACGAGAGTGTGATCCACAGTGTCAAATGCAGCAGAAAGATCTAGAAGAATAAGCAGTGAGTAATGGCCTTTAGACTTAGCAGTTACCAGATCATTCACCACTTTAGTCAGTGCTGTCTCAGTGGAGTGTTGAGAGCGAAAGCCTGACTGAAGCGGGTCTAATAGGGTGTTAGAGTTAAGAAAGTTTGTGAGGCAAGAGTAGCTTGGAGAGGCATGGGAGCTGAGAGATAGGACTATAGTTAGAGAGAGAGTTAGGGTCAGAATTGTGTTTTTTTAGAATGGGAGTAATCACTGCATGTTTGAGCAGAGACGGAAAAGTACCAGTAGCAAGAGAGAGAGATTGCAGATTTTAGTTAAGATTGGAATAAGCACAGGAGATAGATTTTTAATGACGTGCAGGTATAGGATCAAGAGGAGAGGTAGTAAAGTAGGAGGATAAGAAGAGTGCGGATACTTCCTTTTCATTTGTGGGCTCAAACGAAGAGAAAGTGCCAGAGGGTTCAGGTGTGGAAGAAAGAGGGTTAGAAGTTGTGGAGCATACCATTTCATCTCAGATGTTATCAATCTTGTCCTTAAAGTAGGAGGCAATGGCATCTCCAGGGTAGTTCCAGAGTAGTTCCAGAGTAGCACAAGCTCCAGGCACCAAAAACTTCAGAAGGTGCTGTGCCAGGACTCTTAACCACGGATAGAGATAAGCCATTTGGTTTCCATAATAACCCGAACTTTGGGGATCCAAGTCCCGGTTCTAGTCTCCCTGCCGTTGTCAGATCTAAAAATAAAGCAAAGCTCTGAGATCCCTGCATTTATTTCATTATTTTGGATTGGGCCCTACCATGGTAACTGGATGAGAGAAAGCAATTCTTAGCCTACCATCAACCAGTTACCTGTAACCATAGCAGCAGGCGCTAATTGTTTCACACAGGATGAAGGGCCTCACTACATCACTCACCCTCCCTTCCTGTAAGGTCATCCTCCACCTGCTTATCCTCTGATATAATTGGAGGGAGGCGAGAAGCGCGGGGAAGCCACCACAACTGTTGAGAAGTAGGAAATAATTTTTTGCTTGGTGCAGCACTGGCGGCCAGGAGGATACAAACTTCAGGAGCAGCAAGTAGGTGGGGAGCATATGGAGTATATTATGTGAGACACAGAGGGTCAGCTCATTTTGTACCGCAGAGCTAAGCCGGGCTCCCCCTTGTCCCCTCTCAGTGCTGTCTGGTACAGCTCCTGGCATCTGCCCCAATACAGCCCAGGCTGCATGATTCGCGTATACTCCTTAATGGGGTATCACGTAAGGGACATTATTACTGTGGGTGTAGGTGGTCACTCTGGTTCATTCTGTCCCCCACAAGGTCGCACGCGGGACCAATGTTTTTGACTGCGTATAATGATTTATGCGCATGTGCTGGGTCCCTGGGCGAACGGACTCAGACACTTGCATAGTCGCCGAGCCGTTCGCACAGCACGATGCAGGCCAGAGGTGTGGGGTGGCGTAGTTGGGTGTCGCCCATTGGATTGCCCAGCATTTCATGGCCATCCCCTTGAAACCGCTGGGCGTTCCCATGGGATTGCAGGGGGGGGGGGGGGGCGGCTGACATAACATGAAGTCAGCCATCTGCCCTGTCTTCGGCAGAAAGACTGCAATCATAAGTCAGTGATTTCTATTTGGAAGCCCTGGAGAAATCATTTCATGGTTGCCGAGCATCAAATGATTTTTCCGGCTGCAGGCACATGTGAGGGGGATGTGTTTTCATGACAAATCACCTCCCATGGTTGCGAGGGGATTCAGTGGGGGGAGGGGGGGGCATGTAATCACTACAGTGGCGTTACAAGGACTTGGTAAGCTGCGGTCCTTGCTTACCAGCTTACGAATCAATCTGAATCAGGGCCTAAATGTTAATTGTTAATGCTAATACTTTGTATTATAATGGGTGTAAGGTGAACTACTGTAGCTTAACATGGAAAATGGGCTCTACTGTGTGGCGTCATCTTTATAAGGAGCACTAATGTGAATCTTACTTCTGCTGTGTGGCAACACGTGTAGAAGGAGTATTACTGTGTGGTGTAAAGTTTATAAGGAAATGTTTTATGACATGATGTTGATTGTCTTATCTTTATGTGCTGCCTTTATTGTGTTTATTATTTTACATACAGTATAAGCACACATTGGGCCTGATTCAGACCTGTCAGCAAGTCTGCAATCTTTGCAGATGGACAAAATGATGGGCACTGCAGAGAAAGTTAGATTAGGTGGAGTTATTTTGTTTCTGTGCAGGGTGAATACTGTCTGTTTTTATTCTTACACTGCAATTTAGATTTCTGTTTGAACACACCCAAATATAACTATATATATATATATATATATATATATATTACAACTATATAATGTCTCTGCACATGTTACATCTGCTCCACCTGCAGTGCACTCCAAGCATCACTCGAGCAGCGCTAGATATAGCTGACCTCTCACAAACAGGAGCCGTCACCCTCTTCACATAACAGGTACTGCAGCATTGGGGCATATAAACGTGTCGCCGTTTCACCCTTCAGCCTGAGTGGCAGAACTAGTCACATCTTCATGCCTAATGAAGGAATGTACAGATCTACAAAATCAGTTGTTAATTACACCCTGTTACTGCCACAAGCAGGCTTAACTTAGGGGCTTTGGAGTCTATTCAATGCCGTGGGCGAACAGTGACAGCGTGTAGGCCTTCCTGCTCGCTGTCACCACTCGCCCTGTCAGTTTTCAACTCACCCCCCTCATACGCCAATTCCCCCTAGCTCCGTTTTTTGAGCGATGTGTATGCAGCTGCAGAAGCAGCGAGACTCGCAGCTAAATACAGTGGGTTCGCTGCATTAGCCTCGGGTCTCGCTGTTTGGCGGAATCCTCGCTGTCCTGTGACCCAGTTTGACGGACAGGAAGCTGGCGATTCGGGGCGGCAATCTGCCGTTTTTTAGGAGTGTCAGAAAAAACGCAGGCATTTTAAGGGAGGGTGTGTTACATGCCAGTCTTGATCAGCCTGTCTATGTTGTCAATCATTGCACAATTTTTGCCATGCAATAAATTACCGCATGAAATTGGATAAAGTCTGATCCCTAAAACATTGGGCTGGATGTAATGACAATTTTTTTTTAAAGCGGCAGTCATTTGCAAGGCATGGTTTTGTGTTCTAAATGATAGCCGCTTTAAAATACATCTTTGGCAGGGATCTCGCACCTCCAGCCAACACGGGCGACATTAAATTCAGCCCATTGTCTCATGTTATTGAATGGCTTTTTCACTAGGTCGACATGACTGAAGGTCTACAGGGTCCTAATGTAGACAGAAGCATTAGGTCAACATAGGGAAGGTCGACAAGGGGTTTTTCAATCTTTTTTCCTGACTGTCGACACAGTTGACATGAACACTAAAAAAGTGCACAGCGTCCCCTGCTGCATTCGCCATGCTTTGGGCACAGTGCCTTGCTACGCTCGGACACTATTTTATTCTTCCACCATGCCCTAGTGCATAGTAGGGAATGAAATACAGCCTGTCGGCACATGTCGGCTTAAAAAAAAGTTAAAAACCCCATGTCGACCTTTTGACTGTCAACCTTCCCCATGTCGGCCTTCAGTCATGTCGACATTCATGCTTGTCGACCTAGTGGTGTCGACCTAATGCTTGTAGAACTAGTGACCGTATCCCAGATTATCAGATCATTTTGGATAAATACCAGAAACGAGACACTACATTATTTTACGGATAAAAAAGTGACTGTTATTTATTTTTGTAAATATCTCTAATTCACATGGCAACTTTTACGGCTTGTTATCTCACCAATGAGGGAATTCTCTCAGCGTCCTATAAAATGATTCAGCCTACATTCTACCATATGTATCTGTTTTAGCTGTGTATCTTTTTCCTTCTTGTCCTATGTGTTTTTATTTGTTTCCTATAAAAAAAAAAAAATTGCCTAAGGGTCATGTAAGGAGTGCTGGTAATGTAACCATAAAAATGCACATTGCCCAATTGCTTGTGTATATGATATAGGTTGGGAGTGGTGGTGCCTTGACAGGCTATTACAGAATGTAATGAACAGCTACTTTTAAGTAGAAGAAATTCAAGTTGACAGGTTGGCAATGAAATTCAGCTTGTGGCATAATTTTTATCTTATTTAGTATAGAGAGTGGATTTCAGTTTAGTTTAAAGAAATTTGTATCATAGACGTCATTAAGAAAACATTTTGTGCCTCAGTTCTCCTGTTCGCTTAGAATCTCTGCTGCACTAGGACACATTATAAGGTCTGGCGGCTACTGAGAAGAGCATTTCCTCCTAGTACAATAGGCAGCCTATTTTGGAAATGTCTAAATATGAAAGAGAACAATCATTTATACGTTACTTGTTATTTAATATAATTCTTTCTTAAATTGAACCCATGCTTCATTTCAAAACAATTAAGAACATATTTTATTTCTAAAACACTTATATTGTCTGTCTGTATAAATAATACTATTTGGGAGGTAACATTTATAGTGGTAGTGTTATTTTTTTTTTCTCATTCTCCTTTTTTTATGTATAGTTCCTATTCAAAGAAGCTATTTCTGCTATTTTCCATTTTATTTTTTAACAAGTAAATGGGGGAGAGATAGAAGCTTACAGAGAGTTTCCCGTTCGCTATGGGTAGATGCTGGTAGAGTGCACCACTTGCGTCTTGTAAAATCAAACAAGATGGGAGCGAGTGGCCATCTGCCTGACAATGATGAAAAGACCACTATCTGGTGTTCTTTCTTTTCTCTGTTCAGCTGACAAAAGTAGAAAAAGGAGAAACAATTAATTGGCACCCATTAACTCATAGCTTTATTCTGGCTGGCCAATATTTATATTTACTGGTCATCTCCAGGTAGAGGAGGGCAGCCATATTGTTTTTTGAATTACAAATCAAAAGCAGGTTTGGACAAACAATGCATATTCAGAAGTCAAGTATTAAGTCCTAATTGCCTTAAGGACATTTCCAGCATGACAAGGCCATAGTTTATAGCATGGGATGCAGAACTGCCATAAGAAATTGTAGGGCCCAGGGGGGAGAAATTAGGCAGGGCCCCACATCCCCTTCTCGAACCCCAGGCATCTCTGAGACCTGTGGTCTCTGCGGCACTGACCACACTTCTCAACTACATTTCTCCAAGGGAAATGTGAACTTTGTTTATGATACATTATACTGGATAGACTCCAGTTCTGGGTCCCCCATTCTGTCCCTGTAAATACCCCCCCCCCTCCCGATGGCTGCCCTGATGGGATGCATAAAGAACCATGGGAGCCCCTCAGAAAATATAACTGGCTAGGGGATAGGGTAAGAGTAGGTTAGTATAATTTAGTAGTTGGTCAAGCTCTTTTAATAAATATGCCCTATATTGTTAGTCATTTTATGATAATTACTTTGGTAATTGCATATTTGCCACTTTTGTACTTTCGTACTTATCTGTACTTTCTCTCCTTATTTTTGGTCGAGGGGGGGGCGTTCTG
Organism: Crinia signifera; assembly: GCF_055691185.1. Classification (NCBI taxonomy): domain Eukaryota; kingdom Metazoa; phylum Chordata; class Amphibia; order Anura; family Myobatrachidae; genus Crinia; species Crinia signifera. The sequence goes on from NC_139219.1 coordinate 44,439,943, forward strand.
CAGGGACAGAATGGGGGACCCAGAACTGGAGTCCATCCAGTATAATTTATCATAAACAAAGTTCACATTTCCCTTGGAGCAATGTAGTTGAGAAGTGTGGTCAGTGCCGCAGACACCACAGGTCTCAGACATGCCTGGAGTTCGAGAAGGGGATGTGGGGCCCTGCCTATTTTCTCCATCCTGGGCCCCAAAATTTCTCATGGCAGTTCTGCATCCCGTGCTATAAACTATGACCTTGTCATGCTTGAAATTTCCTTAAGGCAATTAGGACTTAATACTTGACTTCTGAATATGCATTATTTGTCCAAACCTGCTTTTGATTTGTAATTCAAAAAACAATATGGCTGCCCTCCTCTACCTGGAGATGACCAGTAAATATAAATATTGGCCAGCCATCATTAATTAATTACAATTTGAATCAAGAATGAAGCTATGAGTTAATGGGTGCCAATTAATTGTTTCTCCTTTTTCGACTTTTTTTTAATGATAATTACTTTGGTAATTGCATATTTGCCACTTTTGTACTTTCCTGCTTATCTGTACTTTCTCTCCTTATTTTTGGTCGAAATAAGTTAGTACAAAAGTACACAGTGTTTTTTTTTTTTGTTCTAGCACTGATCTAAACTTTCTTTGACTTGCTGAAGATCCTGTGGTCAGGTTAGTGTATAGAACAACTTCCTGTTATTTGCAGTCCTGGTTAATACTTTTGGGGACCCTGGGGCAACTGAGTTGGGGTGGCCCCGGGTCAATTTAGTTGTGGGGGTTCCCCACCAATAAAAAAAAAACCCTACTCCATCGATACAATATCTTATTATGGACCATAATGATAAAACACTAGCACAGTGCCCCCCAAACTGTGTACCCTGGGTGCCTTGGATTGGTGGCTCATGGCAATTTCAAATTATGTATTGTTGATGTAATAGGCAAAATCAGTGCCGACAGCTGGCAATCATAACATATGGACAAACAGAAGCAATTTCTGTCCCTCAGCTCATAAGTAAATTTATTATTATTATTACTACCAGTTATTTATTTAGCACACACATATTCCACAGCGCTTTACAGAGAATATGTTAACATTCACATCAGTCCCTGCCCCATTGGAGTTTACAATCTATATTCCCTACCACATTTACACACACAGGTTTAGCCTAGGGGTGCCATGAAAAAAATTCTGATACACTAGGATTCCACAGTTCAACAAAGTTTGGGAACTCTAATCTACAGTATTAAATTGACCTGTTTATTGGACCTAAAATGATAAAATAACCATTGTCCATGTACAAATTACATCAACGTAACAAACACACTAGCACAGAAAAGGTAATCTGTAGCAAATTAAAACATTAAAATATTTACCATATTCACCCGTGATCTATACAGTTTCTGGATAGTTCTATAAAGTCAGTGGTAGTTGTAGTAGGACTGACAAATATTAATAATAAGTGCTATTGATAGTCTTCAGATTTACCAATTTCCAATCTCATAGCTGGCAGTTAGCTGTAGAACAGGCTCCATGTGAAATGGTAGCTGGCGGGTCCACCTGTGCTGTAGCAGTGTCTGCTGAGAATGGAATCTGGAACCACCATCTTAACTGCAGGGTGCGGCCCACATCCGGCTACACCCTCCGAGGGGTTACACCAAATTGTCAACTAATAACATTAAGTGAAGAACCCAGATCCCAACCCTGTGTAGAAGCTGGCACTGCACCCAAGGCACTCTGTGGGCTAAGCTCACATCTCCCGAATCCTCACATTTACTAAAAGGGGGTTTGGGCACGATGGCAACACCCCATATCCTTGATTCCACACCTCCCTTTTGTTCTGTAGAGACCACACCAGGTTCCTATACATCAACGTAACAAACACACTAGCACAGAAAAGGTAATCTGTAGCAAATTAAAACATTAAAATATTTACCATATTCACCCGTGATCTATACAGTTTCTGGATAGTTCTATAAAGTCAGTGGTAGTTGTAGTAGGACTGACAAATATTAATAATAAGTGCTATTGATAGTCTTCAGATTTACCAATTTCCAATCTCATAGCTGGCAGTTAGCTGTAGAACAGGCTCCATGTGAAATGGTAGCTGGCGGGTCCACCTGTGCTGTAGCAGTGTCTGCTGAGAATGGAATCTGGAACCACCATCTTAACTGCAGGGTGCGGCCCACATCCGGCTACACCCTCCGAGGGGTTACACCAAATTGTCAACTAATAACATTAAGTGAAGAACCCAGATCCCAACCCTGTGTAGAAGCTGGCACTGCACCCAAGGCACTCTGTGGGCTAAGCTCACATCTCCCGAATCCTCACATTTACTAAAAGGGGGTTTGGGCACGATGGCAACACCCCATATCCTTGATTCCACACCTCCCTTTTGTTCTGTAGAGACCACACCAGGTTCCTATAAATAATAATAATAATAATAATAATAATAATAATGTTATTTATATAGCACTTTACTCCTAATAGGACTCAAAGTGCTTTCATTAGCCTTTTACAGCACAAAATACAAAACAAACTTAACAACTTAACAAGGGACATTAGTGAAATGCTTGGGTGAACAGGAAAGTCTTGAGTCTATTTTTGAATGTTTCCAGAGTGGAAGCTTCTCGAACTGAGCTGGGAAGCAAGTTCCATAGAGTTGGAGCCACAGCGCTGAAAGCTCGACCTCCAGATGAATTCAGGGATATTCTGGGTACTGTTAGTAATCCTTCATCAACCGATCGCAGTAATCGAGTGTGATAATAAGGGATCAGAAGCTGCTGCAGGTACCTTGGGCCCTGGTCATGTAGAGCTTTAAAAGTCAGTAAGCCAATCTTGAAAATTATTCGCCATCTTATAGGCAGCCAGTGAAGGGAGTACAGAATGGGTGTTATATGGCTGGAGCGGGGCTGATTGGTTAATAGCCTGGCAGCCGTATTTTGTACCATCCTATAAAGGTAGGTGCAACACTGACTGGAACAGAGGGAAAAGATTGTTTACATAATCATTTAGCAGATTTACAAGTGCTATAGTTGCAAATATAACTACATTTAAATCTTTAAAACAAAGATCTACATACGTACTGTATCTCCACCTGGTAACTATGAAGAGGCTCAGTCTTGATGAAAGTGAATAAGTATCACTTTTAAACCTGTAACCTCCTAACATGTCATCTACCTTCACAGTATGCCTCCAGGGATGTTCCCTGCCCTGGATGTGACCCAGTCTCACCTGTTTTCTGATTACATCTTGTCATTCATACTTACCAGACTTTTCCTGCTGGACTGAGCATGGAATTTCAATCCTTTTCACTCTAGGCAGATATCCAGGTATGCTCAATACTCTCTCTAGAATCCACCTTCTCCCTCAGTCCATATTATTACACAGTTGTTATTTACTTCCCATAGCACTATCTAATACTTGCGTTAGGGCTAGGTTAAACAAATAAACGTCTGTTAGGCTGGTGCTGCAATTATATTTTGACTGTTGGGCTCGTTAACCTTTTTTTAAGAAAAACACTGCGAATGATATGTGAGTGCTGACATTTTTTTTTTCTTGCATGAAAAAGTTAATTTTATGATATACATAGATAGATATAACCTGTAACAATCCCACAGAGAATCCAACAAGCCAACAGAGAATGTGTTTAGCAAGTATGCATTATATAGTCAATTGTATCTTAGCTGCGCTTTTACATGTCTTGATTTGCTTTCAAAATTCCCCTGGTGGGCAAACCAAAATGGCTGTCTGACAGTTGGTATATAAACCTGTGAAGTGATTTTGAAAAAAGTTTATGTTGGGGCAAATGGAGCGGCTTAGTCGCAAAGGCTGTAACATGCCCATAGTTACTATATACAACTTTAATGGACAGGTGTGCGAAGACATTTCTGTGTATTTATCAGATTGCACTTATGTAGACAAATTAATTAGAAAATCAGGATCTAGTCTGTAGGAGACCTAAAAATAATATTTATACTCATCAAAGCAGTGGCGGCTAAATTAATCTCTATTTTTAGGCACATGCGCAGTGTCTGTCATTGCTGTTCCAGACTGCCCCCCCCCAAACAATGCCAGTGAGGGCTTCAATATTAATGATATTATTAAGAAACCAACAAAACCAGACAAACCAAAATGTTATTTAGCACAAAACCTGTACCAAAAATACTTTTTATATAGCCTCTACAGCAGTGATAAATGTATTAACGAAACAATGATCTATGCTACAGTTGGTCTAAAATAAAATGTTAAAAAATGAACAAAAACTGAATTCTGTGTATAGTTATTTACTGAACGTTGTCCTTATAATTAAAACATAAATTCAATTTGCAATTCCAACATAGCAGCATTTTTGTTCCCTTTGTTCCAAAAAAAAAAAAAATCAAATTTCTTCTTTAATGCGTGATAGAATCAATAGTATCCTATCTTTATTTTGCTAACCTGAAATTAAATATATTAGTTGTTTCTTTTGTTGTTGTTTTTTTTTTTTTTTTAAACTGCGCTGCATAAAAAATATGGCTATTAAAATAAAAGCACAAATCATTAAGCATTTATTATTGTGCATTTCCTTATAGACATTATTCTAGTGCAGAACTATGGAAATGCTTCGGATGCTTAGAATAAAAAAAACAGCAATCATTTAAATCTTCACACTTCTCTTCCCCTAATAGGATCCACAATGATTGTTCTCTACTTAAAACCATTCTCGATGTGCTCCCTAAATATTCCAAAGGTACCAGTTTGTACATTATGGCAGAAAGCAGCGTTAGGAAGCTAAAGTTCAGAGGGCATTTGTCTCATTTTTTCACAAATTCATTTAAGTACCAGTCTAAACCATAGCTTTAACTGGGGCAGACAACCATACAAATGACTTGAGATAAAATGAAAATAATGGACTAAGCTGGGTGCCGGGGGTGGTAGTTACACTGCATGCACATCAGTAAGCATTCAGTGTTATTCTATGCTAATGTAAGCCTGATAGATCAGCTTTCGCTTTTAGCCTTGGGGACCATTAACCACTAGAAGCTAGGTCAAACTGATACTGCAAGGCAGGCGTATCCTAACGGTCTGCCATACTTGTTAACAACAGTCAGTCTGAAACATTAAACACTCTTGAAATGAAGTCATGTTTGCAAAGGGTCTTTGTTTTATGACTTGCTCATTACTTGCCCAGCCGATTGCTTTATGGAGATATCAAACACAAAATGACATTTTTTGAACTTGGAACGATTGAAAACTTCCTTCATTTATTGTTTTATTTTTAAATGGGGGAAGCATTGTTATGCAGATTACTATACTAATACAATGATCTGAGAATGCTAGCAACACAGATATTTAAACAGAACTTGCGAAGCTGCAATTAATATATATATACCATATATACTCGAGTATAAACCTACTTTTTCAGAACATTTTTTATGCTGAAAAAGCCCCCCCTCGGCTTATACTCGAGTGAGGGTCCCTCTTGAGTCAATAAGTTTTCCCAGTTTTTTGTTGTATAATTAGGTGCCTCGGTTTATATTCGGGTCGACTTATACTCAAGTATATACGGTATATATATATATATATATAGAGGGTTGGTTAAAGCCGGCACTCTCAATGGCTTTCAGTCAGCTGCCCCGGGTGCCATCCACAGAATGTGCAAACGTAGTAAGGAACGGCGTCACTCCAGGGGACTTTTAAATCTCTTTATAAATGCAGGAAATATCAATTACATGCTACATCGCTGCTACTGCAGTCGACGTTTCAATGTCATGTAGACATTTTTCTCAAGACACGATGTGCATGAACAAACATAACAGCGCAAATGAATAACAATGTATATATAACTTACATGTCCAGCAGCGTCCGCCCGGCGGCCGGGTGCACGCCTTCCAGCCCACTGCGTGGGGATGAATCAGCATGCATGACGTGTGCTTCCTGTCCCCGTTACCGGGAGACACACTAAACAAACGCCCCCAGCCGCCGGACGTCATCCTGTGGATGACAACAAATACAATACATCAATGAGAAATGTGTAGCGGTGATTACATAACCTTAACCAACCACTCCATTATCAAAACTCTGACACTAAGATGCGGTCTGAACTGAAGATTACACAAGCTAGACAAAATACAGTAGATGAATGAGAAACGTAATATCTATATTACGTTTCTCATTCATCTACTGTATTTTGTCTAGCTTGTGTAATCTTCAGTTCAGACCGCATCTTAGTGTCAGAGTTTTGATAATGGAGTGGTTGGTTAAGGTTATGTAATCACCGCTACACATTTCTCATTGATGTATTGTATTTGTTGTCATCCACAGGATGACGTCCGGCGGCTGGGGGCGTTTGTTTAGTGTGTCTCCCGGCAACGGGGACAGGAAGCACACGTCATGCATGCTGATTCATCCCCACGCAGTGGGCTGGAAGGCGTGCACCCGGCCGCCGGGCGGACGCTGCTGGACATGTAAGTTATATATACATTGTTATTCATTTGCGCTGTTATGTTTGTTCATGCACATCGTGTCTTGAGAAAAATGTCTACATGACATTGAAACGTCGACTGCAGTAGCAGCGATGTAGCATGTAATTGATATTTCCTGCATTTATAAAGAGATTTAAAAGTCCCCTGGAGTGACGCCGTTCCTTACTACGTTTATATATATATATATATATATATATATATATGCAGGTTTGGGGGTTGGCGGCACTCACAGGTATTTATAAATGATAACACAACAACAGTGGTCTGCGGTCTTAACGTTTCAATTCGCTATTGGAATTTTCATCAGAAGCATAAGGAAAATGTAGTGTACATACCTTTATAGACACCCATCACCATCACCCTCTGTGCAGGTAACGCAAACCCTCCTCAGACGCGTGCGTGCGCCTCGCCGAGTCGCATAGTGGTTGACGTCACGCTCCAGCGCTTTGGTGGTTGCCTAGTTACCAAAAAAGAAGTGAAAAAGATGAGCAAGTGGCACTTCTTTTTTTAAATGAATGTTATTTTTTGGTAACTAGGCAACCACCAACGCGCTGGAGTGTGACGTCAGCCACTATGCGACTCGGCGAGGCGCACGCACGCGTCTGAGGAGGGTTGGTTTGCGTTACCTGCACAGAGGGTGATGGGTGTCTATAAAGGTATGTACACTACATTTGTCTTATGCTTCTGATGAAAATTCCAATAGCGAATTGAAACGTGCAGACCACTGTTGTTGTGTCTTCATTTATAAATACCTGTGAGTGCCGCCAACCCCCAAACCTGCATATCTAACGAACCCAGGAGGGCACCCGGGACCGGTTCTTATTGACAGGAGTGGAGTGCCGATCAATTCACAATTGTCCTATATATATATATATATATATATATATATATATATATATATATATATATATATATATATATATATATATATATATATACATATATATAGAACAAGTGGAGACGGCGGCACTCAAAGGGACTTTAGGAAAATGAATCAGACCACTCTGGGGTTCAGTTCAATGTTTCGGTCGGTTAGACCTTTATCAAGAACTTAATGCATACATTATGTATGCATTAAGTTCTTGATAAAGGTCTAACCGACCGAAACGTTGAACTGAACCCCAGAGTGGTCTGATTCATTTTCCTAAAGTCCCTTTGAGTGCCGCCGTCTCCACTTGCTATATTACTTTGGGTGCTTGCTGCATCCTGGAAGGCACCTGGGCAGGTAACCACACCACAAGGAGGAGTGCCGGCCTTTCCCCCAGTATACATATATATATATATATATATATGTGTTTATCTTTTATATTTGTGTGTGAGATAATTAGGAAAAAGTGAAATCCCGCCTTGCAAATCAATGTGCTCGCTACGCGAATGGATATTTACGGCTACAAATCTATTCACAGCCGAGCAAATCAGTAGAGTACCAGGCTCACCATCAAATAGTCTTATTTGATGATGCAATGAAGAAATGCATATGGGGCCTGCAGCTGACCTAACACACTCCCTCCCCTAAAATGCTCAGACACACCCAACATTTTCCCGGACACTCCCAGCATTTTCTTTGGCACTTCTGCGTTTTTCTTAGCACTCCCATTAAACATCCGTTTCCACCTCCAGCAGCAGGACTTCACACGATGGCCTCGCGCATGCGTACATTGTGAATTTGCAGCCATGCGATCAGGTCTGGATTACCCCTTTGTTAATAATAATAATAATAATTATTATTATTAATTTATTTATCTAGCGCTCTTTCACCAATAGGGCTCAAAACGCTTAACAGAATGAATGTATGTACAGAAAGCTTTTCATAAACAATAATTAAGGGAGTGGGGGTCTCCCGAACTGTGCGAGTTAGTGAGTTCCATAGAGTCAGAGCCGCATGGATAAAAGCTCAACCCTAAGATGTTAGAGATTAAGGAATGTCTAGGAATCCTGGTCCCTGGCAGGGGCAAATTTAGCAGTTGGGGCACCCCTCAATATAACAATAATGACGCACCACCCAATTTTATTATTTTTCATTTTTTGTTTATAAGTTTCCCATTTGATGTTTTATATAATATAATAAAAAAAAAACCATTAGCATGCCTCCCACTGTCTTGCTTTTTACAATCACCATTTGTTGTCACTGTCTTGTCTGTTCCACCTGCGAGCAGCAGCAGTGTCCCGAGGTGGGGGGGGGATCAGTTGGGAGTATCCCTGTCACTTGTCACTCTGCTTAGAACGTCTATTCATAGATAAAGAGGGACAGGGGGCATGCCGGCAGCTCACAAAGTGCTGACCATGCCCCCATAATAATGACAATGGGATGTGTGGCCCATGGGAGCGTCATCCCCACAAAGCCACTTCTTTTGACAAGACCATACCCCCTTTTCTGCGCTGGTGCGGCGGCAAAGAGAATGTTGGGGGTGGTATGGCCTTGAGCTATGACTTTTGTTCCCCCCAGCATGAAAAAGCTAAGTTTTGTAATGAGGACCCCTTTGTCAGCATCATTGCAGTAGGTTGAGCACTCCTTGTTATTATGGAAATAAGACTCCTATGCCACACGTTGCCCTTTATTGATACAACTTAACAAGATAACAAACCCAGCCAAGATGGCATACTAGGTATTGTAGTCTGTAAGATTGTACCTAAGATAATAACATATAATTAGAATGCAATGAACATTGAATGGCAAGTTAGTGGTCTTAGAATTTACTCTTTATGCCATCTTTCCCTGTGTTTATCCATGCTAACTGGAAATTGTCAGTAATCTAAAGTCCTGGTTGATTGACAGCTATTACAGTTTCGGCAGATGAAAGGATGAGACTTTGAAAGAATTGTTTGGAGTATCATTACACTTGTGCATCATTGCACATGTAGATATATAGTATGAGACACTGAAGTCACTCCTAGGGTCACAGACCTGTCTTGAAGTGCTGGTGAATAAGTTGACTTAGGGTGTTATTTAGAGTCGATCGCTGATGTGCGAATTGGCAATCCATTCAATTAGCGGATGACTGCGCATGCGCACAGATCTTAGTGCACATGCGCAAGCCAAAATATTGTCAAAAAATGCAAATGGGTCTAATTGCAATTTCCTTACAATTTGAATGACAGGTTGTTGGCATTTGGGGGTGATAACCGGCAGTTTTTTGGGAGGGTCATGAAAAACACAGGCGTGCCCAGGTGTTGGAAGGGTCTGTGACATCAACGCCGGCCTCGATCAGCCTATATCTGTCGCAGAGTTGTGGAAGGGTCAGACTTACACTCATTTGCATAGACTGGAAGAATCATTTGATTCAGGAATTGCGTATGCATTTGCAGGCGAATAGTGAATAGCAATGTTTTTGCTCGTTGCCAGGGGTTTCATTCTCATTGACAGGGGATACATGCTTGTTGCCAGGGGCAATCTATATTGTTTCCCTGAATCTGTAATGTCTGGGTAGCGACATGCGCTACCCAGTAGGACCTTTAGCATCTGTGTCCTCCAAGGCGGCAGCAATTTTCGGAGGGATATTTCATATTCCATATGGACCACCAGACCCATAGGAATCTGCAGAGACCATGGCCCTTGTTCTGGTTGGCTCGCGATGCAGCGGTAGTTTGCTTCTTTGCAAGCCTTGTAAAGCGGCCCACCGGGCGTGCAAATGCCTGCCGCCAACTGAAGATACATGGCGCACTGCAATGGTTTGCAGACGACCATCAAATGATTTCTGCAGTGCTCTCAAATCTAAGTCAGACACTGCTGACTTAGATCTGCAGCATCCTGCTCCGAGAACTGGATGAGTCCGGTGACGTCAGCCGCCCGTCCCCAGAAGGACATGAGGACACATTGCGTTTTCCTGGGTGCACCCAGACTTTTCGTGGGAATGCCCAGGAAATGCAGCGTGTTCGCATAGCAACACCCCCTGCCCGCCTCCAACACCCCCTTTGCAAGAACCTCAGAGACTATGCAAGTCTCCAAAGGTGCCCGTATAGAAGTTCTGCGCATGTACATAATTAAATATGCGCAGAGCTTCACCATCGAACTCCTTGTGTGAGCATACGCGGATCAGAATGTAGGCCCATGCGCCCCCACAACGATCCCCCTTCATGGAACACTGTAACTGAACTTTTTGAGGTACATTTATGAAAGCTATTTAGCAGGTCACTGTGGAAATAGGAGGAGTTAACTATCTTAACCAATTGGATTCAATGTCTTATTTTTCTACTACAGTAAGAAGAAATTGTTTGGTTGCTATTGACATCACCACTACTTTTTGTACGATTTCTTTCAGCACAGTTTATAAAAATGTTGGGAGTGTTTTTGCTGCTGCAGATGTTTTAAAGTTATATTCGCAACATCAGGGATATGCAACTGACACACTTCCGACCCTTTATTTATAAAAAAGGGCCGCGCATTAGGGCTAATTCAGACCTGTTCACACGGCTGTCAATTCGCAGCGGCCAGTGCTCCGGTAAATCATTGTACAAACAGTTGTGTATGACTCGAAATCTATTTGCAACTGAACGAATATGTCCAAATGCCATCGAAACAGGCTCACCATCGAATGATTTTTACACTGGGCACAAGTCATCGCAGGCTCAGAGTATCCAGAGACTTAACTCGGCGGTGCAATGAAAAAAGGCAAATCCAGCCAGGAACTTCACACACCCTCCCCTAAACTGTTTTCCCCAGATACTGCAGACATTTTCCTTAGCACACCTGCCTTTTTCTTAGCACTCCCACTAAACAACCAGTTTGCACCCCCAGACGCCTACTTCCTGTCCATCACCTTGTTAACAGCTAGCAAATAGAAAAAGTAGTAGGATTTCATTGCAGCAAGGCCTCGCACATATCTAAAACAGGCCGTATGCGTGCGCAGTGTATCGATAAACGACAAATTCACGTACGTGCGATCGGGTATGAATTACCCCAATTGTGTCACATTTAGAGAAATGTGTAAATGCATTTATAGCTGTGAATATATGCACTGCTAATGTGCAAACATACCATAATGCTGTAGCTGTCTGGCAATGTATTGAGCAGGGCCAGATTAAAAGGGCGGCAAAGGGGATCAGGGTACTTGTGTAATAGCACGGCACTCGGCTACGCTACGTTTTCAGTTTAGGCTAAGCTACGCTGACAGCGTAGGCCAACGGCTGCCTAGCGTACTTAGCGTAGTGACTCTGCGGCAGCCCAATGGCTGCCTAGCGTAGTTAGCGTAGTGACAATGATTAATGGTGCTGAGCATCAGGTGCCAAGGCACACTGACTGCACAATTGTGCAGTGTATTACTGGGAGGTGACTAAGTCCCATGGGACTTTGCACAAGAGGGCAGAGGCTGAGAGGTTTGTGCTGAGCTCTGATTGGTGGAGCTCATTACATGCTTCTCAGGCCCATGGAGGACAGCAGCAACCTAGTCATGGGAGGGTTTTGATTCAGAGGCAGCACTGAGCCTGTGAGGTATCCTGCAGTCCTACAGAGTAAGGTGCAGAGGGACAAACACAGGCTGTTCATGTGGTATGTATGTATGTATGTATGTATGCATGTGTGTGTCTATATATATATATATATATATATATATATATATATATATATATATATATATATATATATATACACACAATACAGTGCACAAAGAGATAAAATTTAGTGTGGTATTATATACCAGTCCCAAAGATAGACACACAGTCTTAATTTGTCCTTGTTGGACGCAGGTGGGTCACAGCTCCACACTGTTTGGATGCACTGCTTCAAACAAGCCGGCAGCTCCACAATTCTGAACCCAGCGGTTCTCCCGAATCCAAAACGGGTATTGTTTTATCTAGAAAAGACAAGTGTAGGCGCTCCAATGGTGCAAAGATTACCACTTTTTAAAAGATGATATTTATGAAAAAATTGCAAAAGACAAGGGATGGGTAACGTACCATGAATAGTGGCTTACAAATCGCCACACAGATAAGGCATAGGACGGTGCTTGGCACCTTTCAAGCATTGGAGAGGTTACACTCAAGGCTCCACGGTCGTGCTTGATGCTAGGCCACGTCCCTACGCATTTCGTCACGGTGGACTTTGTCAGAGGGCACGGTGCACGGTGATGACCCACAAGGAGAATTATATTGACAAGTTTGGTCACATCTGGAAAATAAGAGACTACATTAACTGCAACACTGCAGGAGTAGTGTACAATCTAGAGTGCCCCTGCAAGAAAAATTACATTGGCAAAACAGTGCGACCACTCAAGAAAAGGCTCTTGGAGCATATAGCCAGCATTAGAAATGCAGAGAAGGACAAAAGAGCAATGAAAATCCTTACCCTTGTGGCATGACATTTCTATAAACATCACCAGAGCAAAACCACAGGCCTCTCGGCATATGGCATGTTGAAAATCGACTTGGGGATCCGAAGAGGAGATGTCGACACCGAATTACTGAAACAAGAGACACGGCTCATCTTCATGATGGATACTATGTAACCTAAAGGTCTTAATGAAGACAACAGTTACTCTGCATTTCTTTAAACATCCCCCCCCCCCCCCCCCCCCCGAGTATTGCGAAGAAGGGAATAAGACCCCATGTAACAATGAATGATATAGTGGTGGACATCCGAACAAGGACCCAAGGGGGCGATACAATACGATATAGACCGAGTGGGGACAGTTATTAAGGCCCCCCCATCTCCTGACAAGTCACAAAGCCGGATCATTATGCTTCAGGAGTCTAAGTTTAGCTCGAACAGATACATGGATCAAAAGGACATCTACTTGCATTATTTATCATTTCTTATAAAATATAATGATAAACCCTAATTTTTCACATCCCTACATCTATCACTCTGTTGACATCTCCCACGTTGCACTTCGCCTTTTTTCTTGCATACTCACGTGTGTCCTATGTATTTTTTGCACTTCCTTCACATTAGACTGTCAACACAGTATGAGCCACCAGATTTAAAACTATCCAAGCTGGTAGACACACATATATACACCACCTAAAAAGTGGTGTCATCAAAGCTACTCACTCCTAGCACGCATCTAGCCCTATACTCCATTGGTCCACACCCTTCATCCTCACTGTTCACTCTCACTCTTCTCAGAACCAGTAGCACTATCCCATGGGCACAATTTGGCTGTAGTGAGACACGGCAATCCCACACCTATAGTTTTTCACAATCCTTATTCTTTAATCCTCCAATTCCGTGATAAATCCAAAATCCGCACTTCCGATAATAAAGAGGATTCTACAACACATGTCACTTACAGACATTGATTACTAAAATGTACAACCTAGCATCCTGATCCTGCCGAGATATGATATGCTTCGGCTCTGATCCTGCCCAATGATCAGAGTGAATACTCAAACACCAGGACATTCATTATTCCCTGAGCTTGTGTTCAGGGACCACTGCCCTACCAGGAGAAATATGTAGTTACCTTGCCTTAGGATTGTCCCTCTGGTTGTAACACAATTAGCCATTCAATACAACAGTGGCACCCACGTTATTATTCATGTTAATCTATTTATCCAAATACTCTTTTATCAATTTTTCATTTTTCTCTGTGGACCACGAAATATGTGGTCACTAAGACGTGTCAGGATTTAAAAAAAAAACCCATGAGAATGAATCTGCATAAGTGATCCCACTGACACCGCATGTCACCAGTTGGATGCGTGATAGACAGGTACTTTGAGTTACATGATAACTCAGATGCATACCTGCCGACGTCACCTCAATAAGTAAATATGCAAAAATATCAGTAAGGACCTCTGGACACAAACCATTTTTTAAAGTCCACGAATAAAGCGCACGATCCTGCGGGCTAGGAGAAACAGACACGCACCAGGTATTAATAACGGTCCCCTCCTATGACAATACCTGGCTGATCCTAAAGAATGAATATTCTAGACATTAAACGTGGATGTCCTAAATCATGCAAGGAAACAAACCTACTTACAAGTCTATACCCTCACGAGCGATAACAGTTAGACACACACTGTGAGCATGTAAAATGATAGTGGAACAATCCGGTTTCCATGGTAACCTAAGACGCCAAATTGCAGATAGTATCAACAGGAACTGGACACGCAGCAACAGGCCGGGTTGTGACGCTCACACTCACAGGTCACTATGCCAACACAGACGCCTACTTACCATGGTAACCAAGATGCTCACTTGCTGACGCTACCAGTCGGAAGCAGACCATACGCATACCCCGGTCTCCAGGGTAACCATACCGCCCACCTCCAGGACTACGTCCGGAGGTGACGCGCACACTCACGGGTCACCATGCCAACACTGACACCCACTCACCATGGCAACCAGGACGCTCACTTGTTGATGTGAGAAGCCGGAAGGAGGCCATATGCGTATCCCGGTCTCCAGGGCAACCATACCACCCACCTCCAGGACAACGTCCGGAGGCGAGGCACTCAACGCCGGTTCGGATTGGGTCACGTCCCCGGGGGATCTTCCGGGGGCGCGCCTCCAACGGAGCAAATTCATAGGATCATAGGCAATCACCTTAGGTATTTAAACCGTCACAGTAGCAGTGTTCAGTTGGCCCTGAGGAAGCTAATCTGCGAAGCGAGTGCCGGCTAGCGGTGCGCAGGCAGATTGTTGCTCTTTATTATTTTTCTTATATGCATTTTGATTGTGTGTCCTCACAGCAGCGATGTCTCACCTGTCCTTTTAAGGGCTGAGACCTGTCTGCAACAGTGCTCCATACTCTACTCTGTGTGCAAACTATACACTGCACACCGAGGGAGCACCTCTACCAGATCCTCTCACGGGGCGGCGATTCCTACCTGCATGAAGGCAGTGGAACACCCTTATTTAGTGTAGAGTGATCATAAGATAATTCTTGTATATTATATGCTCTATCCTGAGAGACATATAAGGCATCCCTGCCTAGTGTCTCAGACAATAGACGCTTGATCATTTCATCAATATAATAGAATTGCAGCAAAAGTGACACGCAGAGTTATAAGAGGTTATTTAACCCACTCCTCCCTGGCACCCCTTAAATCTAGCAGCAACGTGTGGGTTCTGCAGACCCACATTTCTGCATAGAATTGGTGTAGCCATAAACTGCCAACACATCCAAACACGTTCAATTTACAGTATAATTATTGTCAGCAACATCTGCCTGCCACCTTGGTTTTAAATGTGTGAACCCCACCTGTGTATGTCAATATTGTGTTTTTTTATCAATATCTAATAAAAGCTAAATTTTATTAATTTTTCTTTGGTGCAGCATCTCAAGGACATATCTTTCTTCTTTTTCCAATATTGTCTCAATCCATGTCCGAAGGTAGCACACCCCTGCTCTGAGAATACCCACATCCAAGCATTAAGATTAAGGGGTCCTCTACTATTATTCAGTAGTCTTGTGCGATTGACCTAACCCAAACCCCCCCTGTCTACCCAGGTCAGGACCTGGGTAGAAGTCCCGTGTAAAGGGACACGGCGTGTCCCATTTACACCGCCTCTGACCCGCCGAAGACCCGGGGTTTTGCAGCGGTGTAAAAGTGGTATTATTGTGCTTGTGAGGGCATTCCACAGAGTGGGTGCAGCCAGAAGAAAGTCTTGCAATCGGGAATGGGAGCAAGTAATGAGTGTGGATGAGAGACGCAGATCGTGGAAAGGAGCGTAGCGGTCGAGTTGGAAGATACTTTAAGATAAGAGAAGATATGTATGTTGGTGTAATTTGGTTTATGGCTTTGTGTGTAAGTAAAATAATTTTGTATTGAATACGGTAGAATACAGGTAACCAATGAAGTGACTGACAGAGTAGCTTTTCAGACGATGAACGTCTTGCTAAGAAGATTAGCCTCGCAGCTGCATTCATGATGGACTGTAGTGGTGAGAGTCTGTATTGGGGAAGGCCAATAAGGAGACTATTGCAATAATCAATGCGTGAGATGATGAGAGCATGGATTAGAGTTTTTGCAGTGTCTTGTGTAAGGTAAGGGCGAATTTTGAATATGTTTTTTAAGGTGCATGTGGCATGATTTTGAGACCGATTGAATGTGGGGTACAAAGAAAAGTTCAGAGTCAAGGAGAACACCTAGGCAGCAAGCTTTGGAGGTAGGAGTGATTGTCATATTCTCAATAGCAATAGAAATATAATTAATTCTGTTTATGAAATATTAAGTTTGAGGTGGCGAGACGACATCCAGGATGAAACAGCAGAAAGGCATTCAGAGACATGGCTCAATATAGATGGGGACAGGTCAGGGGAGGATAGGTAGAGCCAAGTATCATCCCCATACAGATGATACTGAAATCCAAAAGAGCTGATTAGTTTGCCAAGAGATGAGGTATAGATTGAGAAAAGCAGAGGACCTAAAACTGAACCCTGAGGTACTCCAACTGAAAGAGGTAGCGAAGAGGAGGTAGAATCAGAGAAACGAACACTAAAGGAGCGGTTAGATAGGTAGGATGAGAACCAAGAGAGGGCTGTGTCTTTAAGACCTAGGGATTGTAGTGTTTGGATGAGAAGTGTATGGTCAACAGTGTCAAAAGCAGCAGAGAGATCTAGAAGAATTAGTAGTGAATAGTGGCCTTTAGACTTAGCAGTGACCAGATCATTCACAACTTTAGTCAGTACTGTCTCTGTGGAGTGTTGGGCACGAAAGCCTGATTGAAGCTGGTCCAATAAGTCGTGCGAGTTAAAAAAGTGTGTGAGGCGAGTGTAGGCAAGTCTTTCAAGTGGTTTGGAGGTGCATGGAAGTTGAGAGATGGGACGGTATATATATATATATATATATATATATAGGTCTCTATAGCAAGCAAGCAGCGGCACTCAGCAGGATTTGAAAAAGTCAAAAAGTGGTTTTTAATGCTCCAACGTTTCGGGGCTCCAAACTGCCCCTTTGTCAAGGTGTACACCTTGACAAAGGGGCAGTTTGGAGCCCCGAAACGTTGGAGCATTAAAAACCACTTTTTGACTTTTTCAAATCCTGCTGAGTGCCACTGCTTGCTTGCTATAGAGACCTACATCTACCTCCCGGAAGGCACCCAGGTGGCTGCTCAACTAAAGGCTGAGTGCCGGACTGACTGAGATCCTATATATATATATATATATATATTTTTTTTATATCCCCTGCAGTTACCCATTGACCAAGTTTATGCTGCCTTTACTCTGTGATTTGACAGTGTAATATTCTCCCATGCAGTTTGTGGCCAATAATGACAAGTGCAAGGGGACCCCCCTGTCTAAAGTGCCCCGGGCCCCCCGAAGGCTTAATCTGGCACTGGTATTGAGATGCCCACCAACAGCTTTGCAGATCATAGCAACTGCACACAAACAAGCAATGGAAGGGCTGCAGTTAAATGCTAGGAGGCCCTGTTCATAGATTCTACAGTACTTTCCCTTAGCCTTAGATTTACCTTCAGCATTACTCTCTCCCTACCAGTAACTTATACAAGTTGTGGCGTGTTGGTTCCATCTGTAAAGAGATTATAACTAAAAACAGTATACATTTTCAATCTGCTGCAGAAAAAGGGCAAAGCTTCTTCATGATACATTTCAAGACATTTAAAATGCATTTTGTCCTCAGGGCAGCACTGTATTAATGCACGTCTTGAGTAGATATTGTAATTTAGTTCTATATCCACAGAGAAAATTACAGTTTTTCAAAAGTATCTTCCAAGTGCTTTCAGAATGGGAGACACTGTAGATATTCTGAAATGATGTGCTAAATAAAGCCTAGAGTATTGTTATTATTAATACTGCAAATCTATTTGAAACTCTGAAACGGCAACGGCTTCAATTTAAAGGGCAAGGAAAATAATCTATTTGCTACTCTGAGACTGAAATGGCTTCAATTTGAAGGGCAACTAAAACCACTACTGGATATTAATGTATATCAATCCCTGTCAGACGCGTACTTAGTTTGTCATTGCCTAGAAGGCCTTGCAGCCCTGGGCAGCTGTAACGCAGACATAACCGGGTGTTTCATGTCTACTAGGAGAAGCAGCGTTGAGTGTAAAGTGATAGGCTATTGATTAACATTTCACTGTATATTTACAGTCAGATCCTTCAATAGGCAGGCATCACCTCATTCATCACTGAATTACCCCAATAAGCAGCAGCAGCCACCGTTCCCAGCCCTGCCTCTCCCAATCATGTCCAATACGGTGTATTTTGCATCCTGTAAACATCTTGATGAACCAAGGTACAGTACCTATATCCCAGAAGCATGTTGTATGGGGTGGGATGGAAAGGTCTAGGTCAAAGGTCAATAGGTGTCCTCATGCAAAAGGACAACACAAACAACAGTATGGACGGTGTTATGGCTAGCATGACTGCCTTATGGCACTGAGGTCATGGGTTCAATTCCCAACATGGCCATAACTGTGCAGAGTTTGTATCTTCTCCCTGTGCTTGCGTGGGTTTCCTCCGGATACTCCGGTTTCCTCCCACAATCCAAAAATATACTGGTAGGGTAATTGGCTCCCAACAAATTAACCCTAGAATGTCTGTGTTTGAGGGTACATGTGGTAGGGAATATATATTGTAAGCTCCACCTGGGCAGGGACTGATGGAATGCTGAACTCTCTGTAAAAGTGCTGCAGAATATGTGTGCGCTATATAAGAAACTGTTCATAGATAAATTTAATAAATAACAACAGGTCAACACATGGAAAAGGTTGACACTCGAAAAGATCGACAGATGTGTCAATGTCAACACCTGCTTCATGCTACCGTTCCCAATGGGGAGTTTGTGTGGGTGTTAAAGTATGAAAGTCAAAAACTGGAAAAAAAATGAAATGCACCAGCCAATCAGCTCCTGACATTTGTTAAATCGAGCCTGTATCATGGTACAGTGTTCCATATTAAATATTTAATTACAGTAATTGTTTTAACGGTTATAGAAAGCTCCACAATATTTGTTGTTGTTTTTTTAAGCTGTGTAATGGTTTCTATCTGTGGGGCAGATGTATTAAGCCTTAAGAGATAAATGCAAGGGTGATAATGAGAGATAAATGTCCAGCCAATCAGCTCCTTACTGTCTTTTTTCAAACACAGGCTGTAACATGGCAGTTAGGATGTGATTGGCTGGGCGTTTATCTCTCCTTTTCACCCTTGCATTTATCTCTTGTTAAGGCTTAATACATCTGCCCCAATGTTATTTCTTGTATTGAATTAGAAGTACTGAGAGTGCACAGAAATGGAAAAACCCATCTAAAATAAATGAGAGGACACTGAGCCATCACATGTAATCAGGTTGGCCTTTTGCACCATAGCATTGAGTTTGCTATGTCTAAAACTGGGTGTGTCCAAAAAACAAGGCAAGGTAACCAGTGTATGGGACTTGCACTCTGAGAGGTAAATGTATTTAAAACTTTGGTACTTGTTTCCTAGCACGGCCACACCGATTTCCATCGGGGTGGTCGTGTCGGAAAAATCTCGTTGATCGCATCGCATGCGATTTGGTCGCATGCGATGCGACCGACCCGATTTTTTTATTGAATCAAATGTGAATAGGGTCCCTGGATTCAATGTAAAATATTCCCTAGACCCCCAATTTTACAGCGTAAACCCCACCCCACGATTGACGTGAACCCGAAGCATGGCGAGCGCAGCGAGCCCGCGAGAGGCGGCGGTGCGTGTCCTCCGACCTTTTCATTCCCCTACTATCCACGTCGGCGTGGAGTTGAGACGCTTCGGGCTCGGTGGCTTGCTGCGCTCGCCACACTATATATTCTCAACTCCACGCCGACGTGGATAGTAGGGGAATGAAAAGGTCGGAGGACGCGCACCGCCGCCCCTCGCGGGCTCGCCACGCTTCGGGTTCACGTCAATTGTGGGGTGACGACGGGGCCATATATAATGTAAAAATGGGTCATATTGGCCCATTTCACATTTTTTACTATGTGAGATGGACTTAATCAAGTCCATCTCATCTTGTGCCAATATAATGGCACAAGACCGACGCGATGCTCCCGATTTCAATGTTAAAAAATATTTTAACATTGAAGCCTATGGCAAAATCGGGGGCATCGCGTCGGTCGCGTCGGGCCAATGTTAATGGTCCCGACCGACGTGATGCCCACGATTTTCCCTTTAACGGCAAAATGGACCTGATTTCAAAGGAAATCGGGTCCATTGCGGCCATCGTGTACCTTAACTTAAAGGTACACGATGGCCGCGATTGTGGCCGTTCTAGGAAACAAGTACCAAAACTTTTTTTAATTAAATCTAAAAAGAAACATACCATATAGACAAGACAGTGTAATTAAAAGGAAAATAAGTGAGTGAATGGAAGAAATTGGGTAACAGGTTGTATTTGCAACTCTACAGTCACTCCTTAATGACACTAAGTTTGTACGCCGGAGCTTCGCTGCCCCAGCCACTGTTAGCAACAGACAGTGAGCAGGTCAGGTGGCAGGCTCGGGAGGACTTGGGTGCCCGAACTCCCGAGTCCCCCCCAAGCCACGCCTAACATTCCCGAGCCTGCCTCCTGCTCACTGCAACTAATGGTGGCAGGGGCAGCGGCAGGGGAGCTCCGGCGTACAATCACCAGAGCGGAGAGGTGAGGGGGAGCGACAGGAGGGGAGTGGCCACTGCGGTGCATGCCCGGACAGGTGATGCGTCAGTGGTGCACAGCTGCAGGCACCATTGGTGCACACCTTCATATTGGTGGTATGCCCGGAAATTTTAGGGAGACCACTTTATTAATACACATGCAATTTTTGTATTTTTTTTTTTTAATAATATTTCCACTTAGTTGAATTTGCTACATTTTTTTTTTTACATTTCAATTACAATTGTTTAGGTTGGGTGAAGCGCATTGACTTCACAAGGTCGGTGGTTGCATCTCCATGCATCATTGGCCAAGACTCAATGCTCTTTTTTTTTTTTTTCTGGTGTCAAAAAATCAGATTTTTTTTTCTGTTACGGGGCATGCTATTTTTATTCATGTGCTTGAAGCACATTAATATATATTTTAATTTTATTTTAAATTAGTAAACATTTTTTTTTTTACACTTTCACCAGCAGGGAGCCGCTCATTAGATATTCATATATTCACTTCACTCTGGTCCCGGCTTGTTACGTGCGGGACCAGAGGAGCGGCTCCCTACCCTACTGTTCCGTTTTAGCATTCCCGGGGGCAGCCTCTGCTGCCTGTGCTCCGGGAGACTCCTCCCCCACAAATTCTGGGGCAGGCAGGGAGGCTTACATCTTCCTGCCTGCCTCTCTCCCCCGGCTCCCTTCGGCATTCGCCGCATGGGGTAAAATTCGCCAGCAGGGGCAGCGAGCCCCTGCTGCATTGAATAGGGTGACAGGGAGGGCTGGCAACGAATGCTGCAGCCCTCCGGAACCCTGCGAATGTGCAGCGAATCCTAAACAGGATTCGCTGCACATGGAGAAAAAAATAATTGAATACTCCCCATTGTTGCATATGCTTATTCAACCAATTGTGTGTAAGTTGCATCTCCTGACCTACATATGGGATCTGCTATAAGGTCTCACACGGTGCTAGGAATTATACCACTTTTATAGGGTATATTCACTGTCAGGCGGAGTGGAATATATTCCGCCAGTTTGCTGATTTACATCAGCTCACCGTGCGGAATATATTCCACCAGTTTGATATTCAGTAAACTACTTTTATATCTGAATTCTGTATTAAATCCCACAATACCTATTAAACATCTGTTTCATTTGCATAATGAATATCGCTGCTACAACAGAAATATACTGTATGTAAACATCATCAATTCAATAGTGTGTACATTGTCTTCAAATGTATCATTTAAGTTCAATTGATTTAATGCATCAAGAATTACATTTCATACCAAGTTCAGTAATTCTGTAGTGAAATATGAAATTATTAATTCCTTTGGCGGAAAAATTATTAAGTTATGATTAAATTACTATTAGCTTTAGCAGTAATGGCGTAAAATATAGGAAATTATTCATGGCCCCTTCTAGAACCACGCAAAATATCAATCACAAACGCTTCTTTCTACAGAGCAGTGCAAGTTGTATACTTTAGTTGTGCAATATATACAAAACAAATATCCTGCTTGCCCCTGTAGTGTATTGCAATTTGTCAGCAATAACAGTAGATAAAGGCGATGGGATTTCTAATAGTAAATCATATGAAGGCTGGTAGTTTAGTATAACTAAACCGAAAAAGCCAGCAGACTGCTTAGTTCTATTACAGTTGGTATGAGTAGCAGGACACCAATTTATTTTGGGGACCTGTTTCCCAAAAATAAATAAATAAAAATAAATGATCTATTCCCTTTAAATTAACTTTTAAGGGGAAATTAATGATGCAGTAAATGTGGTGCAGGAGTCCTCCTGTTAGGATTAACCCCTGTTCTATGGGGATAGAATAGGGAACTATAGCTAATAAGGTACCTGGCAGTTGCAGGATGATCAGGATTAACAAATTACATAAACTAAACTGAATACGGGACACAGGACAGACTAATGCAACTGACAATAACCAAGAGCATAGAGGTGAGGATGCAAATCACATGATCGGGGTATGGATGTATGCGGGGCCACTGGAGGGCGGCATTCTGGAGCAGCTCCCTTGGATCCAGGTAAGCATCGCCTCCTCCCCCCCACCCCCGGACTCGGCGGCGGCGGTAGCCGCATCACCCCCTCCCCCCCAAGCTGTAAAAAATATAGGAAAGGGTCCAGAAACCACCGGATACCTGCGGTGCAAAGCCATGTTTGAAGGGGCGAATTATGTCCACCCCAACTTCGGTGCCATCAGGACTTATGGGGGAACAAGGCACCAGTGGAATCTAAGGGAAGACCAGAGGAAAACTAACTAAATGAAACTAGAAGGCTTCCTGAAAATCTAAGGAAAAGTGAGCAATAACAAAGCATACAAAAACCAGAAGCAACCCCGTCGCACACACAAGCACAATAGCAACCTTGTCGCAAATAATTTCCCAAGCCGGCCTTGCCGCTAATAAGCACGAAATCATAAAATAAAACCCAGAAGCAAAATATACATTGGACAATAGTAAATAACCAAAGGATCTGGCTGCAATATGCAGGAGGCCCACAGGACTCACAGCACCTGTGTTAAATGACAGGAGATGCAGCTAGCTGTATTGGATTTCAACTGCAGGTGTGGAAGCTCCAAGCTGGGAACAAAGGGAGTGAATGCAGGCTGAGGTATGCACCTACAGTATAAGTGTCAAACTGCATCATGTCTTCTATCAGTCTATAAGCAATTGAACTAAGGACAACTAAAATAATATATTTGACACCGACCATATACTTCAGTTGTTAGCCTCCTCGAAGCAAATGCTTCGAAATCTAGTCTGCTACCGTGTGATTGCCTCTCAGTTTGTGCATGTGTGAGAGAGAAAGAAATGTAGTTTCACTTGCTGCCAACAGATGGCAGCTTTCGGAGACACAAACGGACACAAGCCTAATATACAGTGGCGACCAAGCTGTGCTAAGGCATTCTATTGGCTGAAGTGGCAGATAACCATAACCATTTGTTAATGTATAGTTATACATATAACCTTCATTGTGTGTATAACAGTAACATAAAAAAACACTGGGGTAGATCATCTTACCAACGGGTATTATGTAAAAGATGCACAAAATCAATTACCCTCCATGTTTATCGCACAGGTTAAGCTTTGGTTTAACTCCCAGAACTAAAATTGTCTAAACTAAACTAAATTGTATTTTTTCCTGCTTTGTTACCCTATAGCCCTTACTAACCCATTCCACGTAGATTCCACGTTATGAGCTGAAATCTTTTAGCACCTCCGTGTGTTGCAGATTCGATTGAAGCAAGTCTATTTCTGCTGCAATCTCCAGATTGAATGAGGTATCCCCCACCTGCACGCCGTCCTCGTGCCGTCCTTCCTTTCCTCCCTCCAATATCGCCAGCTGCCGGGTCGAGCCGTGTGTACACAGCATTATACACAACCTCTGGGGTTTAACACATGGGAATGCGGCTTTAATTGAAAAGCTGCAGCCAGACAATTAGCCGCTAGGTTTTAATTGCAATTGCCCCTCTTGTAAGTAACTATTATAGTTTCTAAGACAAAAACATGGACTCCCCTACTCTACAATTTCAATAAATATACACAAATACAATTTTATAAAATATATGCATTATAATGAGCAGTCTAAACTTTTTTGGCACAGTATCTCCAATTGTGTATTTACCCCAGGAGTATAAAAAACACAATAGCATGGCGTCAGTATTTCTCTTGCTCACTGCTCTTGGTTTCCTTTCCTTGCACTGAGGTCATGTGCCCAATTCAGACTTGATCGCAGGGCACAATGGGCCAAACCATGTGCACTACAGGTGGGGCATTTGTAACATGGGCAGAGAGAGTTAGATGTTTTTTTAGGGGGGGGGGGAGGGTATGAAACTGAAATCTAAATTGCAGTGTAAAAATAAAGCAACCAGTATTTACTTGGCACAAAAACAAAATAACTCGCCCAAGTCTAATGCTGTGTACACACTGTACAATTTGACATTTGATTTTGACTATATAGTCAAAACCGAATCGGGATCGCATAAACATCGAATGGAAATAGAACACGGTTTTTAAGCTTTCTATCCCAACTCGACGCTGATGCGCGCTCCCGTTCATCTGAAATCGGAAAGTCAAATAGGCAGTGCAGTAAATGACTATATAGGGCAAATTGAATGTAGATAGCATGAATTGTATGTAAATAGCACATGAGTTAGCAAAGATTGCATAGCAATCGAATCTTATAGTGTGTACACACGGTACAATCTCCCTGCGATTCTGTCTATATAGTCAGAATCACATCGGTATTGCAAACAGATTGCATGCAGATTGCAAGGGTTTTAACCCTTGCGATCCTGATGCGATCCGGATGCGCGCTCCCGTATAGCACGGCAGAAAGTCTTGGCTGCCTTAACTATATAGTACAGATCTGCACTATATAGTCAAAATTGTATGCATGCCGTGCGATGCGATCTGATCACATCGGGGATTGCATCGCATGGCACTTGGCACCATGTGTAAACACCATTAGTCGAATAGCAAAGGAATCTCACCATAACTCTCTCTGTACATGTTACATTGGCCCCACCTGCTGTGCAGCATGGTTTTGCCCATCCGCTCTGAATTAGGTCCAAAGTTTCAGTATGAGGCATTTGTAAATGTTGCTCCACACAAGTCACTTGTATAATTGTCCAGTCCAATAATCTGTTTCAATTGCGTTCCAACGTCAAACGACAAAGATTGAGTACAAATGACATAGATATTGGCCCTGATTCATCATCACTCGGAACGTGGCGAATTCAGCCCCGTTTTGAGGTCTGTACATGCGTAAACGAGTATCTGCACATGTGGAGACCCTGGCAATGAACGGCTTCGGCGAGTTACACACTCGCCAGGTCGTTCGTTACGGGGAGGGAGGGCTGGGGCCGGTGACGTTGCTGGACCATGGGAACGCCCAGCGTTTTATGGGCATCCCCATGAAAATTCTTGGAATTCCCACGGGTACGCAGGTGGGCCGATGATTCGCTGGACATCACTGACTTCTATTTGCGAACGCAGGAGAAATCATGATGATTTCTCCTGCTAGCATTGGCATGCGAGGGGATGTGTTATTGTACACATCTCCTCGCATGGTACCGAGGGGATTCAGCGGCAGGGGCGGGTATTTGGCCGGGTGGCGTCTCAGGCGCTCGGTAAGCTGCAAAGTTCAAACTGAATCAGGGCCATTGTGTGTTTACATGGACAGCGCAAGTTTTAAAATGCATTGATTTGCTTTCCAACATTACATTTTTTTTCTTACCATTACATTTCAATTGTTTTTCCTTCCAAACATAGAGCTTTTCTCCGTTACATAGAGTGCAGACTCCCTGTGCGTTGCTGTGACTGTCATTTTGTTAGGGGCTCACTATTTGCCTAATTGAGCTTGGCCCGCAGATTTACAGAAATGATTAGGCGATATTTAGTCATCTGCGCATGCCCGAGGACTAAAACTGTGGTTGAATACAGGAAAAAGCAACCGCAGTCTAAGGACCGATGGAGGGTGGTGACATTGCATTGTGGGAGCGTTGACACCGCATTGCGGCAGCGTAGTCCGGTATTTGCAGACTTGTCCGGACCGTTTGCTGGCCCATCCATGGCAGCTGTATGATGTAACACGCAGCTACTGCCACCCAAAACATGGCAGCCTGGCTACTTGCTTAGCAGCACCGCTGCACAGCCAGGGGTCTACCCTTAACTTGCGAGCACTTCGCTGCATAGTCTGGCAGGCGATGTTCCTGGATGCGGCCACTGGACGATATATTGCGCAATTGCACGCTATATAATTCTGTCGACCAATATCGGCCACAATCCAGTCGTGATGTGTACCCAGCCTGTCACTAGTGCCTCGTTAAAATAGTTCTACAACATATAAATTGGAATACAAAAACTTCAAACTAGTTTACAGACCATTTGATATTTGAAAACCGGCTAAGCTGAAATCATTTTCTTCACCCTCTGTTTCCCAAGCGTGTATGTTTTAAAAGTGGTCTATTCATTCCAGTAATTTCTTACAACATCCTGAATATTTAAATGAATCTCAAAGCATTATATGCATGTAATAAATATACAGTAACTTATTTATAATTCTGATTATGGGAGAGATCTACTAAGCCTTGAAAAGTGATAAAATCGAGACTGGTAAACCATCAACCAATCAGCTCCTACTTGTAATTTTTCAAACACAGCCTGTGACATTTTCGAGCTTAGTACATTTGGCCCCTGTATCTGTTACTAAAAGAAAAAGTATTTCAATAGAGTAACTTAATCTATTTACATGTACCTGTCCGATTTGCTTGTTCACTTCAAAGAATCTCACACGTACATCAGCAAGGCTGCTTAGCCGAAGAGATTTTCATATATTACCTGCAATCTCAAAAACAGGAGTGAATAGCAAAGTTTGAAGGGTCATATTTTTAACCACCTTGATACTTTTTTTTTCCTTTTCAAGCAAAAGTTTGTGTTCACTTTGCAAAACATGGAAAAGCTTTTAAACTAATGTATTTGAAGTAAATTTGCAGTAAAAGTGGGGACACCTGCTGTTAAGAAAAGTGCTTGCAGATTTGGTACACTTACCATATATATTCCCCAATAGAGGAACGTAGCAAGCAGCTGTGTAATATGGAAGGATTCCTATAGGTGGCAGCAGTTACTGTAAATTGATGCTGCCATAATGTGATGAAGACATGTTAAACTGGGGGGAATAAATTGATGGGATCTTCTTTGAAATATGATACAGATGGAAAATACCAGAAGTTTTTGGTTTTCTTTTTAAGATTTAAGTAGCTTATCTTTTCTTTTAATGTCCCATGTCACACTTCTAATTACATATCACTGGATAACCTGATAGAAGGAGGTGGGAGGGCAAGTTCATGCCAAAGTCTTTTCAAGTGTTATCACACGGATCAACTGCCAGATCGGTGACTACAGATCATCACCGTTACTGTAAAAATAGGTGGGAAACAAAGATGGATGGAACGAGTCTTTGTGACTAGGTTTTTTTGTTTTTTTCACTGAACATTTTACATTTTCATGATAGGAAGCCTCATCGGATTTCACAGATTAAAAATTACACAGATACATGAAGAAATGTTTTCTATATATATAATGTGTGTGTATTAAAGGATAGCATCAGTATTAAGGTGCGTACATGCTAGATGTTATTTATTATGTGATATGTATGATAATGACCTATTGTAAGGACATTTTTGTATATATAGGACACAAATATATGTAGTATTATCTGGTCCACACGCAACGCTGCAAATTTCACATCTTTGCATGTGGACTAAACACCGCTCGCAGGTCTACCCACCCCCCTCACACGCTGGGTTGCCTGCACGGCTGCGAATGGATGTTTGAGACCTACACGCTTTGATAAAGGAGCAAAAGCTCCGAAACGTCAGCTTTTTTATATGTGAATAAACTTTTTGAAAAGACCTCTGAGTGCCGCTGTTCGTTTCGTCTACTATATATATATATATATATATATATATATATATATATATATATATATATATATATATATATATATATATATATAACATAGTAGGTGCAGGTGGGGATCAGAAACGGTTGATAAAAGTTATTATTAAAGGGTTTACCATGTGTCAATGCAAGGTTCAGTTTCTGATTGCATGAGCTTGGGCTATAAGCGAGATTAGGGTGCAGGACCCGATTTTATGACCCGGGGCAAGTTGCTTTATCTCCTTATGGCACAGGCACAATGTGAGATCATAATCTATAATGATGGTTCAGGGGTTCATCCCAATTTGTCCTTCTCTTGACGGAGCTAATGATATTGAACAAATAATGCAAAATAAAGGAAGTGAAAGAATCCTTTATTATAAAGAGATTAGTTGCTATGCAGAAGTCATTTGTAATCAGTGATGTCTTTTTTTAATTCTTATGTCACTAAAAATATAAACAAATGAATAAGCAACTGTAAAAAGCCCTGTGTTTATACTGAGGAATACACATGCATCAATAAGAAAATGAAGAATGATGAATTTGAATAACGACATGACATTTTAAATACTGTAGTGTAAGGTTGCTAGTTTCTGTGTACTCAATGGGCTCAATTGAATTAACATGCAGAAAAGGGGGGCAAGTTGCTGTTACAAAATGTATAAATGGAATGTTGTTTTTAAACAAAGTCGCATGCAAGTCCGATGCAGATCATGCACAGAAATAGATGCAGGTATTACCACTGGTGGCGTCTTTGTCATTGCACCTCCCCCATCCAGCGCACATTTGTACCGGCCTCATAGTATACCTTTTCCAAGAGATCCATCTGAAATCAGATGGAAGTCTTAAACCCCTCATACACACGGTGAGATATTGGCTAATTGCCAATTTCGATTAAGCTATTTTAACTATGCAATTTGGACTAGATTCAAAATAAATGTTGACTAAGCAATTTTGTCTAACTAATGAAAGTCTATAATCTAGTCAAAATTGCTTTTCTTGAACAGTCTATGCTAGGTGATACGGACTTAGCGTCGGTATCTAAGCAGGAGAAGCATTGGGAGATTTTGGCTAACCTTCTAGGAGATTTTTACTATCTAGTCAAAATTTCCTGCCAAAAACACCCCTTTACACACGGTTCTTTTCATCTGCATGCAGCCTGCACATCCACGACATGCCCCCAAAACGGTCCTAAATTCAGCTGAGATGAATATAAATATGACCACAAATGGCCTGTAGTTGCTCAAAGAAAAGTCTGTGCTTGGCTAGGGGGCTTGCACAGTTCTAAAGATCACACTAAACGTTCACAAAAAGCACTTGCATGCAACTCTGAATCTTTATAGTCTTAATAAGACTATTAAAATTTCTCATTATTATTATAATCTTTATATTTATTTATATGGAGCCTCAATGATTCCGCAGCACCTCACAATACATCAATGAGCAAAAACAAAACAACGAATTACAGTACAAGACAACTTAGGGCAAGTACATGTTATATAAACAGTTGCATCAGAGGGAAGGCCACTGAAGAAGTAATTCTTAGTGAGGTCTTTGTAAAGAATCTGCATTTTCAAGGCATTACAAAAATGCTACTGTGAACCGACGTTTCGGAGTCTACCGCTCCGTTTTTCAAGGTGCAGTGTTGAAAACGGAGAGGTAGGCTCCGAAACGTCGGTTCACAGCAGCATTTTTGTAATGCCTTCAAAATGCAGATTCTTTACAAAGACCTCCGAGTGCTGCTGTTTTGTTCTCATTTGCCATGTCCATCAAGTCCAGAAGGCACCGGGGCTGCTGAAACATTTGTGGAGAGTGCCAGGCCGCAATACTCCCTATAAAATATATATATATATTTATTTATAGTGACAAGGAAGCACATGCACTGGATCAGATAAAGTCTTGGTCTTTATTTTTGTAGCAGGTGAACAGCATACCAGGTAATCAGCACAGCAATAATGGATACAGCATTGCAGCATACAGGTGTCACAGCTTAATACAAACACTTCAGAAAGCTTCACTGGACCATAGCACACACCCCGGCCTATCACTTCACTATCAGCTGTTCTACCATCAAGGGCAATTACCCTCTGCCCTGGAAACCCTTATATCAGAAGAACACAGGTGCTGCCTAATCAGCTGAACCCAGATCACATCAGTTACTGGACTGGACTCGATCAAAATTTCCTGTTGCTGCTGCCGATCTAAAAGCTGGTCTGAATTTTCCACATTATCCTCATGTGGAAATAGGCTGTATCTGCCAGGCGTGGAGTTGGACATGGTTGCTATGGTAACCGGACTCTCAAGAGCGGCATACATCTCTGCGTCTGTACTCTATGCGATCCTTCCACCCGGGAAGCTGTTGGGCGGTTCAAGGGGCATCATATGTAACTTCTCCCCTCTGAAAAGTCACATAGTGCAATTATACCTTAAGTCAGGCTCCGCATATCCAGGCTTGATCCCTTGAGCCAAGACCATTTCTAGACATTATGGGATGCGCATTGCTGTCTCTATTGCCCCTACACACACACCGATGTAGGGGCATTTTCTAAGTGACTTTGCCAACCTTAACATATGTAATATCAGCATGTGTGTAGTGGGCATAACTGCTGATATTTACAGAAAGTTAACTTTTTCATTGATTTCTAAATTTATAAATTCTAAATGTAGCTGGATACACACCATATTATTTATTCATTATTTATTAACAGTTTCTTATATAGCACATACATATTACACAGCGCTTTACAGAGAATATTTGACAATTCACACCAGTCCCTGCCCCAGTGGAGAGCTTACAATCTATATTCCCTACCACATGTACACGCACATACAGACATTCTAGGGTTAATTTGTTGGGAGCCAATTAACCTACTAGTATATTTTTGGATTTGTGGGAGGAAACCGGAGTACCCGGAGGAAACCCACGCAAACTGTTTGTGTTGTCCTTTTGGATGATGACACCTATTGACTTTTGACCTAGGCCATATAACATTATTTTTCTAAACTGACCTGATTTTTCTAATCAGATTGAAAATCTGGTAATTTCTGGGAGAAAATAACAATTTACAGGGTACTTGTGTATTATAACGGCGCCCCCGATATTGATCGCTCAATGTTTTTATCGCATCCAATGCCATACACCCGATGCACTGCGATGCGATGCAATGAGATTTTAGCCCCCTATTCGCCACCCCCCACTATATAAACATGAACCCGAAGCGTGGCGAGCGCAGCGGTACGCGTCCTACGACCTTTTCATACCCCCACTATCCACGTCAGCGGGGAGTGTACTCTATAAAGTGTGGCAAGCGCAGCGAGCCACCGAGCCCAAAGTGTGGCGAGCGCACGCGTATACCTGTAAGGTAATGCGCGTCCCCTCGCGGGGCTCGCTGCGCTTGCCACGCTTCGGGCTCGGTGGCTCGCTGTGCTCGCCACACTTCATAGAATCAACTCCACGCCGACGTGGATAGTGGGGGTATGAAAAGGTTGTAGGACGCGTACCGCTGCCCCTCGCGGGCTCGGGTCATTAAACATTGTAAGCACCCATTAGGGTGCATTTAACATTGTAAGCACCCATTAGGGTGCTTATACAATTTTTAATCGCATTCCATTGCATTGTATGGCATTGTATGCCATATACAATGCCATACAATTTTAAAATTACATGACATTGTACAACATCGCGCGATATCGCATCGCATCCCATCGTATGCCTCATGGTATACGATGCGATGGGCGCCGTGATAATACACAAGTACCATTTACAGTTTGCTCCTAAACATGGAAAACCGACAAAAAGTATTTTGATTTAACCAATTTATGCAAATGACTGTTTTTGTTCATTTTCCAGCTTTTGGGAGCAAATGACTGATTACAACTTCTTCCCAGACATTCCTAGATTTTCATTCCAACCAGCCAGATTGGAATGTAATCTTATAGTGTGCATTCAGTTTAACTGCTGAGATTAAGAGTAATGTGTATGCCTTTAAAAGGAATCATGGTGTTAAATTTACCAAGATTAAATTGTTACAAATGGTCGTATTTATGGTCATGGAAAGAAAACAGATACCGGCGTAGCTGTTGGGGCGCCTGTGTGAGTTGTGTAGCTAGCAGCAATCAAAAGAAGGGATTGTCAGTCCCTAAGAGTAAACAAAAAATGTGGGGATGTAGAGTGCGCTATAATGATGGCAGAACAAGATTTATCAAAAATATCAATTTATTAAATACACGTATCACACTAAAATAGGTGCATTTGCAATGAAATTTTTAAAATAAATATAAGTTAAAATATAAATGGATTTTTGAAACGTATTTAATAAATTGTTATTTTTGATAAATCTTGTTCTGCCATCATTATAGCGCAATCTACATCCCCACATTTTTTGTATTTATGGTCATATTAATACCCATTAGATGTGAAATCAGTAAGTTCGATTTTGTATTTTTAACATTCATATTTTTAAGGATTTATAAAAACTACGAATGCATACACCGTCGCTAGAATACGGCCGTAAGGCCGCATTAATTTCAATGGTACCGACAAATTTATTTGATGATTTAAAATAGTTCAGGGACAGTGTGAAGTGGGGTCCCTCTAGGTGAGGATATATTATATCCTTTTTTAAATCACTCAATGTTGTCCTATGTGTTTTTCGTGTTTTTTTATATCTTCGCAACTATTTTAATGAAATCAATAAAAGGCATGTTTTATTATTAAATTCTCTTTTGGTGCACCAACCAAAGACACCCTTTCTCTGTCCTCCCCAATATATTCATTCTGTGTCTATGGTAGCACACCCTCGCATATCGAAATATTGAATACTAATAGTGCGCAAAGAGGGTCCACCCGCATAATAAGTTTGTGATTTCTGTGCGACTGTCACAGCTCTCCCCTATCTCCATAACTTTAATTCATACTACAATGAATCACACTATACGTACCTGGGTTCCATCGTAGTCCAGTCTTCTTGTCCAAAAGACTCTGTGTGGGTACTTGTGGAAGCATATTATACTTACCAAGGCCTCCTGCGAATATCATGTCCGCTTCAGTCCATGTAGGCATTCACGGGAGGTAAAAAAAAAAAAACGAGCAATACCCATTAACTGAGAAGCGGAGAATGTTTTGTTTACATTCTCTGGTCTTCCCCCGAACCAAGGGATTAGTCCCACCCCCAGCCAATCAGAAGCAGTGTTTTCCTTTGGCCTGATTGGTTGGGGGGGGGGGGGGCAGAACTAATGTAATTACGAATGTAAATATTCTCAGCTTCTGTTGATAATAGTTACGCGTTGTCGGTTTGTATTTTTTACCTGCTGTGGATGCCTGCATTCCCAGGGGAACACCTAGCGTTTTTATGGGGATGCCAATAAAATGCTGGGCGTTCCTTTGCTGATGACCCCTACATGCACCCAGCCCTCCCTCCCCACAGTGAACGGTTTATAACTCGCCAAATTCAGATTGCAACGAGTGATCCTGAATCGGCCCCCAAGTGTGAGTCTCTTTGATGTTTTTACAAATCATCATAATTTGTAATTGCTCCAAATTAACAAAAATACCACTGGAAACATTCTAAAGAAATCTATATAAGATATTTTTACTTCGGTATTTCTGATACTTGGTATGATCCTTTTGCTCTCTGTTGTCACAGAAATATCAGTAATGTTCTGAAATGCATTTATGCCTATGCTGATCTTACTATTCTTTATATTCCTTTTTATTTCTCCTGCTCGCGTGCCTCTTAATATTCCATGTAGGCAGTCACGTGTCAATATTAAAATGGAGACATTTTAAGTAGCATAATTTTGCTAGCTAGATTTGACTTTCTTTGCGTCCGACTGTGTATTTTGAAGTTAATAAAATTACATTTTCCTTTTTGATAATGATAAAGATATGTGGCATTTTATTTTTACACTTGAATTGACATTGTATTGCACTTGATTGTACAGCAGTCACACGACTGTCCTTTTTCCTGGGAAATTCACCGATAGGCGCTTTAAGCGGCTGACAAGTAAGTTGAGAAATGTTACATTAAAGAGCATGTTGTTTGCGTGCGCATTTTAAAATACTGTCCAATTTGTGGCAATTTCAAGTTATTTTTCTGTCACTGTATTTCTTTTCAGAGTGACACACAGGAGCCCTGACTGGAGATAAAATACAAATAATAGAAAAAAAAAAACCTCAGAAAATCTCTCTTGGGGTTTAGTCAGAGATCTCGCTAGTCAGCGCGGTGAGGTGCAGTGTACAACAAGCTCGGGTCACAAAATGTCTTGAGCTAGTGACTCATGAGCTGCATTATTTTACTCAGTTGTATTGTTAAGATATCAGATCTCCAGATCTGTGATTCATTT
The DNA here is from genome assembly GCF_055691185.1 of Crinia signifera. Classification (NCBI taxonomy): domain Eukaryota; kingdom Metazoa; phylum Chordata; class Amphibia; order Anura; family Myobatrachidae; genus Crinia; species Crinia signifera. The sequence goes on from NC_139219.1 coordinate 44,474,687, forward strand.
ATCTGTAACCAGATGTACTGACATAAAACAACATATGGAGTGACACACTCTGTATATTCATTGTTGACAATTTTTATTTCTATTGTATTTAGAAAGAAAAGCAGTCATGTAAGGTAAGGTATTAAATAATGTAAGGCCAGTTCCTTTCCTGCCACTTTCTTCTATATATATAAAACTCCAGGTAGCCATTTGTAAGCAGAGCAGCAAGCATGGTGTGTATTTGTCATGTGTCCTTAAATTGTTCTGTCATCATTTTAAGTAAACTATAATAGTTAACCACTTGCAGTAAAAGTTTTTTTTCTTGTGTAATCCAGATAAAGATACAGTATAGAGATGGGAATAATATTCCAATTATTTACTTGTGGTTGTTCACTAGACAGCCTCTGACCCAGGGCCTGTATAAAGCAGGGGAGACAGGGGTGGTTGTCCCAGCCCCCCCCCCCCCCACACACTGTTGGATGAATGGGAGGAGTCTCAGTCTGGCGGCTCAGCTGGCCATTAACAGAGGCCTCCATTTATAGTGTGTTTCGTGGTATTGTGCAGTGGCTTCCAGCAAGACACTGAGGTGGCCACATCTGCTGCTGCTGAGGCAATCCTAGATTGGCTGAGTTTGCAATGCTGTGTGTTGATATGCAGCATAGCTTTTTATTTATTTATTATTTATTAACAGTTTCTTATATAGTGCACACAGATTCCGCAGCGCTTTACAGAGCATAGTTATGAGCAAAAACACATAACGAATTACAGCACAAGACAGTTTAGGACAAGTACATGGTTAATACGGATAGTTGCATCAGGGGACAGGACACTGAAGCAAGCATCAGGGTGGCAGTGGTTTATATATTCTAAGAAAGGCACATAAGGAGAGAGGGCCCTGCTTGTGAGAGCTTACATTCTAAAGGGGAGGGTTAGACAGACTGGGGTGACACAGAAGGGGAAAAGGTGAGCATAAACAGTAGGTTAGGATGAGAGATGGTCAGGTTTTTCCACTCTCTAAAACTTTCGGCAGAGGCTTCAAAGACTGTTCCCCTGAAGACCGCTGAACATGAGTTCCGAGTTGGTCACATGACATGCTACCTGGTAGAGGCGACTACTGAGTCAACTGGATGAACCATCCCATCTGGCCATTGATGTATGTGTGTAGTTGGGGGTGCGCTTAGGGGCATAGTAAAGGGCCCCCACAACTTTGTTGGCCCTGCTCCAACTACAGATGTAAAAGATTCACTCACAAGTTTCACATACATTGTCACTCGTGTTTTCTGAATGTCAGCAGCCCTAGTAAATAAAATAAAACAACTGTGTATGTGACCAAAAAAGCAAAGGGTGGTTATTTATGAACTGGGCGTACTGGGAGAGACTCATGTAGCAGTGAGGTTCTGTCTATCCAGGTTGGGAACAGTTTTGCCTTCTTCCTGTAGGGAACACTGAAGTCACTATGCTGGGGGATAGATTGGTGTATTGGAGGAGAATTAAGAAATGTAAGTGTAGCATGGCTCATTCCACTCTATCCTCCCCTCAGACCTCAGTCTTTGTAAAGTTTACTAAGACTGAGGTCTGAGGGGTGGGTAGAGGGGGAGGAGCCATACTACACTTAAATTTCTTAAAGTGCTGACTCCTCCAAGACACCACTCTATCCCCCAGTGTAGTGACTTCAGTGTCACCTATGGATTCAGAGAAAGGGAATTAACCGTGAGTACCAAATTCCAATTTTTGGCTTTCACCTCTTAGATGTTTTTTTTCTTTAACACCCACAATGTGCAAATGATGGTACCTTGTAACTATTTTTTTTCTCATGGGTGTCTTCATATTCTGTCTCACAATCAAGGCAACTGCCATTTCAGGCAATTGTGTAATTGTTTAATTTGTCCTACTATATGATTATTATAATTTTGCATTATTTATTACACAATTGGCAAATTAATGTATTTGGTTGGATCACAAATCTCTTAAACTGATTTTCATTTTTGGCATTCAATTGCATCACTGTGGGTGTAGGCAAATCACTGATTAAAAGTGTTTAGTGATAAATAGATTTAGAAAATTTCATAAAAAATGTATAGCTGCAACATCCACATTATGCTTTTGCTGGCCCTTTACTTTTGACTTTTGCTGCCAAAAAGCCTTCTAGACAATTCTTCAGAAATCACTGAACTGAAGTGACTGTCTATTGAGAAGAAAACACAACACTCAGAGACTCATGGATTTTTTTGCTGTAAATTGGTCTTCTAACAGTCTAAGTATTTAAGTATTATTTCTGTTAGCTGTGACTCTGGGGGACCCAAAGAAAAGTTTTCCACACCTCCAGTTCCACTGTGCATGTGATTAAGTGCCCATTAACACAGGTGGCATTGCCACTACCACTATGGAGTACATTCATATGTATTAGAGTCGGATCCATTCCGACATGCATTTGTCGGAATGGATACGACAAGCCCTTTCCAATGAGTGACCAAATCCGACAATGTCAGATTTGGCTGTTCCCGGTGTCTCGTCCTGCTGCTGTTGTCAGCAGCTCCCCATGTGTGAGATCACAGGGAGCTGCTGGAAGGAGCCGCATTCGGCCTTGTGGCCACCTGCCGGCCAGGGAGTACTGCCGGGAGAGGAGCCTGGACAGGGCATCAGAGGACCATGGCTTCAGCTGCCCCTGCTGGTAAGCACTCTCTTTCCCACCCTCGCCCGGCTCCCCTGTCTGATCTCCTCAATATGTTGAGATTTTAAGAAAAAGGGCCAAGACCTGTTGAATTTGGCCGTGTTTCCAGCAAAAGCAAGTGGAACCGTGGCTATTCTGCCAATCCATGTGAATTCACGACTTGTCGGGAAAAAAACAGCCCATAATTAAATAGGAACCCTTCCGACCTAAATCAGCCAGAAACTGCTGGTGTAGTCGTATTTTCATTCGTATTTCGGAGGATAATTTACTAATCAGTCGTATTTGACTAATTCGTATTAGCCAGTGGCGTATTGATTCATATTTTTTCTGATACGAATTCGTATTTTAAATACAAATTCATGTTAAAATTTTTTTTTAAAAGTATTGGTTTTAGCCTGCATGGATCAGTCAGATCCATGCAGGCTGCAGTGTAATTTAAAAAAAATAAAAAAATTTAAAAAACGGTGTGGGGTCCCCCCCATGGGCATAACCAGCCCCAGCCTCAAAGAGCCAGGCCTGCTTTTAAAAAATCAGAAAACCATTTAAATAGGGCTCCGCTGATTTTTTTAGAACCAGCCTAAGGGCCGGGCATGGTTCCCAAAATAGGGGGAACCCCTACACTTTTTACGTATTTTTGGAACCAGGTCCAGCTTAATGAGTCTGGGGCTGGTTATGCTCAGCAGGGGGGACCCCACGCCATTTTCTTTATAACCTTGTTAAACACAAAATCCCACATGTCCTCAAATTTGCATATTTTCATGACTAAAAACGCACCATATCGCACTCCTTTGCCACAAATTCACATCTCATTAAATATGCAAATGAGCAGAAAAAATGCAATTTTTAGAAAGTGCGATGTGGTGCGATTTCTGAAAATGCTATTATTTTTCACATTCCATTAAATCTCGGCCCAGGTATCTCATAGCCCACACTGAAATGGTCTGTGAATGCAAACCTTGTGCCATGTTTGAAGTTGAGAAGTGTGTGTGTATTTGTGATTTTGATCAGCTGGGGTTATTTTTAGATTTTTTCTTCAAGTGTTAAATTCTAAGATGTGAAATACACTTTCAAATCAAGGTGTATTTTTTTGGTGTTTTTTTTTTACGCTTCATATGCGTTTACGATTGATTCGTATTTTTTTACAAATATGAATTGTTAGTAAATTACTAAAGTACGTTGTTTTCATGTTAAAAATAGGAGTATTCAATCGATGTCATATTCATTTGTATTCGTATTAAAAAAATATGAATACGCCATGTATACACCATGAATAGGAATACACATAACCGTATTTTCAGGATAGTAAATCCTGAAAATACGAATACGCTTAACAAAATCGTATTTTGCTGTAAGAAAACAAATTTTTTATACGATTTTACCTTAATAAATTTCCCCCTTCATATTTTAGTTCTTTTTTTTTTAATCACTTTGATTTAATCCAATGTTACTTCTTGGGCTGCATCGCCTCTAACCTTTATAGCTTCATTAACAGTTTAAATAGTACATAAGTACAACTTATTGTTTTTTTTTACCTTTGTAATTTGCATGTTTAAGTATGTCACGTATAAGCCTGTCATATTGTTCCTTATAATACAACACCCATCAAAGCTGAAGTATAAGATAGGTGACCAATTATGGGCAGCACACAGGGAGCTGTGCGCTGTGATTTTGCTAATAGACCTTACATTTTTTTGCAATGTATAATGCATGAGGCACATGTGTGGGCATGACAGGTAAATGAACGTGTGATGGAGTAGGGTACTGAGTTGTACAGTCTCCCCCCTGCAGGTACTGTGATAATTGTTGCTTCGTTCCTTTGATACATGTTAATATGTGGTATTGTAATAATACACTCTACTAGAAAAAGTTAACATACATTACCTTTAATAAACAGGTTCAAAAATAGGAGAGAAGGCTGTCAAGTAAATGTAAGTAATCAAGAGATATAAATTAGACATATGACGGGACAAACAGGTAGAGATGCATTAAAAATTGGTTTCAAAGTATATAATAATAACACAGCACAAGAATTAGAAGTTTTTTGGAGCACAAAGTGCCATATTTACTAGTTTTTGTGAACTGCCATTCATGAGTATCTAGGCTCTCTCACCCCTGAGATGCAAACTCTGCATTGTGCCCATGTCCCTCCAGCAGTGGAAGCTGGTAGCGCGTCCCGGTTCACCCTCTGCATGCGAGACCGGTCATCCATTCATGATTATTTTATAGATATGATGTATGAATGGTACTTTCTTTTATGGGACACTTAGGGGGATATTCAATCCCCTCCACTATTTCCCTTTACCCACAGCATTAAAGAGGCAGATCGACAGGACGGGCCGTACTTTAAAAGCAATCTGCCCCTTTTTGCCGAGAACGGCTGTGGATTGTCTCAATCACGGCCGTATCTGGACAATCCACGTCTATGTGGACATGCCCCCTTCTTGCCGACATTGAATCCCACTTGCCCATATGCAAGTGGGCAAAACGGAAACGGGCCAGGGTCGCGGCTGTTGGGGTGTACTGTCAGTTGTGACCCGGGATTGAAGTCCCCCTTAGCCTATCCAAATTAGAGCTAAAGCTTTGCTTTTATTGATATATGTATAAAAACATCCATTATGGAAACTTGTAGTAGAAAAATGAATACAATCAAGGTTAAAGAGATATATATTTATATATATTTTATATATCACATAGATCGTGACCCCACCAAAAGAGAAAGGAAGTGGGTGTCAAATCTGTGTCTCCTAAAATGCAATAGTCTCAGGCAAGATCAATAATGTGATACGTTTTTAACCAGGCCATCGCGAGAATGTGTAAAATAAAAATTCGTACAATTTTCTACTACAGTACTCCATTATGGGTGGGAGGTACTTCCTTTTCCTATCAAGGAAACACCTCCAACATAAAAATATCTCTTAACCTCTCAGTTATTATTACTGTCAAAGTATTGTCTAGATACCTGTGCCAAGGATAATCCCTTCCTCCCCTCCCCTATGGACAACTTACTATATCATATAGCTATGTCAATGGTCAAAGTTTTACATAGTAACATAGTAATGGTTAAATGTTCGAGTCACTGCATACATGTTCCTCTACCAGAGTGCACAGTTGTTCATACTGTAGTTGCTCAGAAATTGTCTGACTTTCAGTGTACTATTAATGAAGTCTATACACAAACAGTAGGCCGACATGAGTGTTTCACTTTTTTTTCTCAAAATGGCAGCATTTCCTACCCTAACCTCCACTAGGGCGTGGAGGGAGAATAGAATAGTGTGCTGAGTGCAGAGAGGCACCGTTCACGAGGAATGGCGAGGCGACACTGAACACTGATACGGTGTCCATGTCATCTTACGTTGACAATCGGCACAAACATTTTTTGTGAATCTCATTTCGATCTTTTGACTGTCGACCTTCCCATGGTGTCAGCCTTCCAACCCTGTCCACATCAGGCCTGTCGAACTTTTTGCATTTGTTGACTTTTAGTGGTCGTCCTTCATACTGTTGACCCTATGACCCTTACCCCTGGTTCTCACCCTGCTCTAGCCTTGTCTCTTGTGTGCTCCCCTGAAAAGTCAGCAACATGGAGGCTTAATTCATAACCAGCTGTATTAGACAAAAGGTGATATACCAACCTTATGGGGCTTAGCTGCCCCTTCACCAAGTAGAAGAATAAACCCTCCATGCCGAATAGCCAGGACCCATTGACCGGAGTTACGTACTTCTGCTCTGTCTCTCCCGATACATAATGATGGCCATGTCTAGTTGTCACAGTAACCAGTGCGCTTCTTGCACATAACTTGTACACATAGAACCAAAATAAATGAACATTATGTGCTCATTTTACATCACCCTCTGTTCTTAATAACGAAGAGGAAGACAGATTAAAATACAGTATCCATTGTGGCTTTACAATAAATATTTTTAAACCACAAGATATTAAAACAATGTATTGAGAGGAGTCACGGAATTCAGGTATAAACCTCATTCAACTGAAATAAAATAAGAACGAAAGAACTTCCTTTGTTAGCTGCCAGCAATAAATGGGCTGTCTATTTAGTCCCAGAGACACAAGAAAAAAGTGTACAGTATGTTATATTAAAAACTGACAATGCCAGTGATTCTCCAATTTAATTGACTATTCAGACTAGCACACGTTCCTTAAACTATTTGGATGTACTATATAAATGTGGATGGTAAACTTCTGACTAAGATGTTGTTAGTTTGCACTATTCACATTGGCTGAAGGGCACCTGCACCCCAAAACATTAGTATGTTACCTATTATCTGAATTCAGTTTTGGAATTATGCCTATAAGTGCCGCTGCTTGATTTTAACAGGCAGATATTACATATAACCAGTAGGCACCACGGCCAGCTACATTTAAAGCCACATACGCACTACCAGACCACGGCCATTATACAGTAGTTATATATTGGCTGTGGTCGATAATGTCCGTACACACTGAACGGTATATGTTGCTGTTGTCTCCCAGATATACAGGTCGCTTGGCTATATTGCCAAATTGACCTGCATGTTTGAAAGAAATCATTCATCGTGAATGGCACTCGGGAGCGCACATCGTTAACGATATTGAGTTTCCCCACTAGACAATATTGTGAACAATATCGCTCAGAAGGCCCTTTCTGAGTGATATTGTTAGCAATATTGGCTAGTGTGTATGGGGCTTAAGGGAAAGTGCCGATCCACTGGACTATTTTATATATTTGTAATATATAAATATAATATATGTGTGTATGTATATGTGCATACACACATATATATATATATATATATATATATACTGTATGTGTGTGTATACTGTACATTTATATACACTAAACCTAAAAATGTCCCGTCCTTATCATGAACACAAGGCAATGTTGTGAATACATTTATTTTTCCAAACAGCATAAACCTCTGAATGTAGCTTAGCCTGGGATCCACCTTTTCCTGCTGTGGGAGAATGATATTCCACAGAGCTGTACAAAGGACAAGCAATGCATGTTTTTACTTTAGATATGTAGATCCACAGGGTGCATGTAGTAATGTGCTGATAAGCACATCGAAAAACCTCTGTAGAGGATTTCTTGCTATATGCTTTTAAGTGTATATGATAATATCGCTGAACATAAGTGTAAATAGAAATGCGAGGGGTGTGATTATGTAACAAATAGTTTTATTCCTGCACTGTATGGAAGACCAGGAACATCACCTTATCTACTCGCCAACAGTGCAAGACCAGCTGTAGCTCAGTAATGGCAAATTGACATTTTGATAATCTCAGCACACCATGATATAAACTGGAGCTCCACCTTCATACAAAATAGTTTTTCGTGGCAAATTTATATCTTTTCGTTTTCTAATGCCAATATAAATCAGTACTTTTAAAGAAATACATAAAGGTATCTTACACTAGTATGTCCAGTACCCTTCTTATATACAGGATTACACAAAAGGCATATACAACCAGTTCCATTGCACCAAATACAGGTCAAAGTGTCTACCTCTCTCTAATTGTGACCTCGTTACATACAGCACTGAAGGATGAGATCCCTGGGGAGATGAAGCTGCAGAAGACCAACTAGGAACTGCGCTAATAGGCACCAAAATGTCTTTCAATGTCAAGTTAATGTATAGGCAAGTGAAGTAGCAATATCCATTTGTGCATGCATTTAGGAAATCACTTATAGGATCCAGAACAACAACATAAGGTATACTGGTCAGACACATCCAGTACATAGACCAAGGGAATTGTTTTTTATTATTATTATAATTTTATTTATATAAGGTGCTACAAGTGTTTCACAGCGCCGTGCAAAGGAACAGTAAAGGGAGACAAAACATAGCATTACAGTGAATAAATAACAAAAATAGAGTACAGGTAAAAAGAGCGCCACAGTTCAATACACATTACAGCTTAGATGTAAATAGTGAGGACTTGATCAATGTACTACTAGGGGCTGGTGGCCAAAGATGGAGGGGAGTAAGTGGACGAAGATGTTCACTGAGTGTTGATGGTCGTGAGCATGGGACGAAGATGGTCGTGAGCATGGGAGAGCTGTGAGTGAAATTTGTAGAGAAGAGGGCATTGGCAACAGGATGGAAGAGGACCCTGCTCTGAGGAGTTTACAATCTAGTAGGAAGGGGATTAAGGCAGATTACATGAGGTGCAAGCAAGTGGGAGGTAGCTTGATAGCAGGATGTAAGGAGGCAGAGATGGTCAAGGCATGAGGCAGGGATTCAGAGGACCAGACTCAGGACTAGGTTATGTAGCGGAAGGGTACGCTTTGAAGAATAGGTGAGTTTTCAGTGCCCGTTTTAAGCTTTGCAAGGTCGGGGAGAGTCTAATGGAGCGAGGGAGTGCATTCCACTGAAGGGGTGCAGCACGGGCAAAGCATAGTAAGCGGTGATCCGGGTGGTCTTTATTGATACTTTATTATCACCCAAATACAGGCTGCCATTAGCAAACTGTATATTACGTGGGGCTGGTGCCCCTTGGTTCTGCCCCTGGTACTAGGTGTTCCTTTTACTATCATGTAAACTCCCTCTTAAAGCTTTGTCCCACCTCTACTACTTACTGTACATTGTATGAATTGGGGCTGTGCACCATGTTCTCCTCTTCTGAGTGTGGCTCCAGGCTATGTCACTGTTATCTGTGCTCATCTTCAAAAAGGATCAACAGCTGATGAGTTTACAGGTAAAAATGTGGCAACTACAGTACCTGCAACTCTGGTCGTATTCAATGAGGCCCGCGAGGGGGTTAAATGGCGGGGATCGCTAAAAACAAGTGACCCTCACTGTTTAACCCCCGCACTGGCCGCTCACCCTATTCGACGTTCTGGGTGAATCCTCGCTGGCAGAGGACAGCGAAGATTCCCCCAAACAGCAAGAATCGCGGCTAAAGCAGGGAGTCTGCTGCATTCAGCCGGAAGGCTCTCTGTTTTAGCGGCTGCACACGCCATTTCCCCATCTCTGCAAAAACCTAGCGATGGGGAAACGGCGTGAGGAGGGGGTCAGTTGAATACTGACCGTGCGAGCTGTGACAGCAAGCAGTCAGCATTGCTCACTATCACAGCTCACAAACATCATTGAATATACCCATCTGTGTTCTCAATCAATCAAAGAGCTTTAGTGTCATTAAACAAGACAAATATAAATTGTTAAATGAGATTCAAATACATAGTGCAAAATGAACTTTTTCTGGTATGAACCAAGACCTTACTTGCAATCAATTAGTGCAAGACATTAGTTATCTGAACCTTTTATTGGATAAAATGTGGGTGACCAAGGTCTCGCATAATCCTTTGGGCTTTCTTTAGTACCCTGTACTCATAGAGTTCGCGCACACTAAGTAGCCGTACCACTATAATTTTGTTTGCAGTTGAAAGTGTCTCCGCAATAAAAAAAAAAATCACTTAATCTATGTGATTATGGGGTTATTCAGAGATGGTTGCTGTTGTGTGAATGGCTGCGTATGCGTACAGATCATAGTGTGCTTGTGCGAGGCCAAACAGCAGCAAAAATCATTGATGACATTTTCCGCAATGCCGTCGCATAAAAATGCAGATAAAATGCAGGCGTTGGAGTTACGCACACATGCACACGCAGGGACAATCATTCAGTGGTGAGTGAGTTGTGAATTGATTTGCAGTTGGCCGGCGATCAGCGATATTTTCGCAAGCTATTCAAATCCTTGCACAGTGCGGGTTTTCCTCTGTCTAGACGGCGACTATCTGATCGCAGGGCTCTTCAAATTTGCACAGCAGAGATCATGTCTGAATCAGGCCCAATTTCTCTCATTATGCCTAAACCTGTCACTCCTAGGTAACCTCTTAGGCTTATCCAGTAGTATGACCAGCCATGCAGGTACACCTATTATAGAACTTTCTTATATAAAAAATGCAGGAAAACAGCAACTGTTAAAGAATAATCCAAGGCTTTGTTTCGGCAGACTCAGAACCTGTAAAGTAAAGTAGCTTTATTGGCTAATCCTCTCTCTCTCTCCTTAACTATCATGACCACCTACCCCCTGGGTTCACTTACCCACTTCTCATCATTTTCCATACATCCTCAAAGACCCTGATAGAGGTACATTTACTAAGCTGCGCCTTGCAAAAGCCAACACTTCCCATTATATATGAACAGGAGATGTAAATCAGCAATACAAATCATAGTGCCACAGACTCTAACAGGTGATACCCCAATCCTACAAAAGACAACTTTGAGAAGTTGGAACTTAAAAGTGAATTCTTAGAACTGTATTTCACATTATTAATGGTGTATAGAATTCTCAAAAATACTTTTCAATTTGAACTTTTTATGTATTGTAGAACACTGCTCTCACTGGCTTGCGTTTACGATCCATTATTTTAAATATTCATTTTGAAACCTGGTGCATTCAGCCATATCGTTTTTGGAATAATTCCATTGCCCATTCACCATGACGTAATATTCGTGTTGCTTTGGCCAGAAACACTTGGGAATTTGACGATACTTTCCACGACAGCAGTCACACATTCCATGCCATCTGAGCCTAACTAGCATGTACATATGGGGTTCAGTGGACCTGGTCCAAAGATTTCCTTGTTGAATTCAATGGCATCCACTTAAGTGTCAGTCTTTCCACAGCATTGTTCCTACTTCCATGGGCAGTTTGCTTAGATTGAGACATATTTTCTATAGCGAATGTCGCATCCAGGGGACACACTTTCTGTATCTGAATTGGAGCAAGTTTGTACTTCTTTGTATAAAATGTGCACTCTTGTCAAATGAATCTAGAGTCTATATAGCTAGCACTTTATTGGGTACTTGTTTCCTAGCACAGCCACCCCGATTTACATCGGGGTGGTCGTGTCGGAAAAATCGCGTCCATCGCATGCGATTTGGTCGCATGCGATGCGATCGACGCGACCGACCCGATTTTTTGATTGAATGAAATGTAAATCGGGTCCCTGGGACCCGATTTTACATTGGATTCAATGTGAAATATTCCCTAGACCCCCAAATTTTACGACGTAAACCCCACCCCACGATAGACGCCAACCCGAAGCGTGGCGAGCGGCGGCGGTGCGCGTCCTCCGACCTTTTCATTCCCCTACTATCCACGTCGGCGTGGAGTTGAGAATAGAATAGTGTGGCGAGCGCAGCAAACCACCGAGCCCGAAGCGTGGCGAGCGCAGCGAGCCCCGCGGGGGGACGCGGATACCTGTGAAGTTATACGCGTCCCCTCGCGGGGCTCGCTGCGCTCGCCACACTATTCTATTCTCAACTCCACGCCGACGTGGATAGTAGGGGAATGAAAAGGTCGGAGGACGCGCACCGCCGCCCCTCGCGGGCTCGCTGCGCTCGCCACGCTTCGGGTTGGCGTCTATCGTGGGGTGACGACGGGGACATCTATAATGTGAAATGGGTCATATTGGCCCATTTCACATTTTTCACATTTTTTTAAAGGTGAGATGGACTTAATCAAGTCCATCTCATCTTGTGCCATTATAATGGCACAAGACCGACGCGATCCTCACGATTTCAATGTTAAAAAATATTTTAACATTGAAGCCTATGGCAAAATCGGGGGCATCGCGTCGGTCGCGTCGGGACCAATGTTAATGGTCCCGACCGACGCGATGCCCCCGATTTTGTACCTTTGCCGGCAAAATGGACCTGATTTCAAAGGAAATCGGGTCCATCGTGTGGATCGTGTACCTTAACTTAAAGGTACACGATCCACACGATTGTGGCCGTGCTAGGAAACAAGTACCCTTTATTGTATTTGTAATATGTGTAGTAATTAAAGATTTACTGACAAATGATTTTATTTGTAATACCGTAAGCCACCTTATTTCTTCCCTCTCCTTCACTCTGAATTTGTACTTGTTAGGAGTCTTTTTGAATATATCCCCATTTTAACTATAATGTTTCAGATCACTGTCAATTTGAATCTGACCTCAGTACAAAGTCTGTATTCTGGACACTAGCTGAGTTAAGCTGCAAACAAAGGGATAAAGTAATATGTGTCTGTTTCTGTACACAAAACGCAACCTCTTGCAGCATCCACTTTCTCATTCTAAACAAAGGGAGCCAGAGTGTGTGCCACAAGCCACTAAGTAATATAAGGGGAGAGGATCCGGAAGTCGCGGTATACACTATGCCGTGCTATTTAGCATGCGTCGCAAACTCATCGCAGGCAACAATCTGTATCTTCACCGTAAGGGAGCATCATAGGTGATTCTAAGTGGTGGCCTGGGTGGTGCACCGGATCACCCATTAGACATACTGTTGAATCTGTATTAGTTAAGTTTACAGCGGGGAGCGTCAGATTGCAGTGCATTTAACAGCACCTGTCTGCTCTAGCCCGCGGCGCTCTCATCACTCACTGTGAGCACAGTGGTGAAGTCCCTTACTGCCTCTAGGAGTTACAAAATGCCAGCGGTGGGGACGTCATCGCACATAACATTGTGGGAGCAGCCAAAAGAGAAAGCACAGTGAGGAGCAGCAGCCCACACCCGTGCACTGCAGCCCAAGTCAGCCAACCACTGAGCCCCGAGGGATATGGGACAGTGAGTAGGAGGCAAAGACTTTACTTAGGTGGAAATGGCCACTGCTATGTATGAAGGGGCATTACTGTGTGTATAAAATGGCATTACTGTGTGTGGTACATGTATGGTGCATTACTGTATAGTATATGTATAGTGCATTACTGTGCGGCAAATGTAATGGGCATTACTATGTGGCATATGTAAGGGGCATTACTGTGTGTATAAAGGGGCATTACTGTGTTGTATATGTATGGTACATCACTGTGTGTATGAAGGTGCATTACTGTGTGGTATATGTATGGTGCATTACTTTGTGGGATATGTAAGGGGCATTACTGTGTGTATAAAGGTGCATTACTGTGTGGCATATGTATGGTGCATTACTGTGTGGCATATATATGGTGCATTACTGTGTGGGATATGTGAGGGACATTACTGTGTGTATAAAGGTGCATTTGTAAGGAGCATTACTGTGTGGCATATGTAAGGAGCATTACTGTGTGGCATATGTAAGGAGCATTACTGTGTGGCATATGTAAGGAGCATTACTGTGTGGCATATGTAAGGAGCATTACTGTGTGGCATATGTAAGGAGCATTACTTTTTGGCATATGTAAGGGGCATTACTGTGTGTATAAAGGTGCATTACTGTGTGGCATATGTAAGGGGCATTACTGTGTGTATAAAGGTGCATTACTGTGTGGCATATGTAAGGTGCATTACTGTGTGGCATATGTAAGGTGCATTACTGTGTGGCATATGTAAGGGGCATTACTGTGTGTTTAAAGGTGCATTATTGTATGGCATATTAAAGCGGCCATGCCCCCTTTTCTTTTCAGTGTGCTAGGATTCCTACTACAGAGTCTGGGACCACCCATTACCATATTTCTAGATTCGCCAGTGTATTGCATTGCGTAAAAGCAAAAAAAAACTATGTTAAATTGACTAGTGCAGATGTTCCCATAGAGTTCTTTGACGACAGTGTTGATTGACACAGACTAATTTTACCATCGGAATACATGTCTGATTATTTTAATTGAGAGGAGGTAATATACAAAAATACGTAAGCCAAATCTCCCACAAAAGCACCAGATATAAGCCTACATACTGTATAGCTCTTGGTTTGTTTCTTATTTTGATTTTAATTCTTGTGGTTCGAATACTCTAAATGCATTGATCACCTCCTATTCTTACTATAATGATGAGCATCCTACTGCTGTATTGTTTCAGTCAGTGATCTGCTGGGTAGTCAATATTATACAAGAAGGACAGCTGATTTCTCTAAGTAGTAAGGCTAAATACCCCCCACTGTTCCCAAGAAACAAATTCACGCGTTATCATTATAGAAATAATGAGAGATCAGTGCAGAAAGTCTGGGGAGACTTGTTATATATTTTACAATATTGCACAATTCTTTTCAGTTTGGAGCGATATACCCCCTGAGGTGCCTTGTGGTTGAATGGAAGGATGTTTCTCAGTGCTCATAGACATATTGCTGTTCTTACCTTTGGATAATAACAAATCACAGGAGGCCTGATTAATATCCTGTGGCTGCATAGTATTCCCCTCAGGTTGTATGGATATTAAATTATCACCACAATTGATAAATGACGAGATGGATGCCTGGATGCGCAAATATTGATATATTGTGGCTATGTGTGACTACTTTATACACTGCAAATATTTTGTTTCATGTAGCAGATTGCTATAAACTGAAGAAGATTGCCCTTAAAAAATATGCTTCTATCTTTTATTATTTTATTGTTTTCCGTTACATAGCCAAAGGTGAGACCCTTGAAGTGCGCATCTCTAACTTCATAACACCATAGAAGTACCCAGACACATTGCCCACCCCCGCACATTCACTAATAACACCCCAGCTGCACCCAGACACAGCCCCTTGCATTCACTACTAACACCATAGCAGCACCCAGACACACTGCCTCCAACACTCACTACTAAGACCCCAGGATCTCACAGACACTGCCCCCCCCAGCATTCGCTACAAACACCATAGCAGCACCCAGACACATTTCCCACCCCTGTACATTCACTACTAACACCCCAGCTGCACCCAGACACAGCCCCCTGCATTCACTTCTAACACCATAGCAGCACCCAGATACACTGCCTCCAACTCACACACACATACATTCACTACTAACACCCCAGGATCTCACAGACACTACCACCCTTCATTTACTACTAACACCATAGAAGCACCCAGACACATTGCCCTCCTCCGCACATTCACTACTATCACCCCAGCTGCAACCAGACACAGCCCCCTGCCTTCACTACTAACACCATAGCAGCACCCAGACACACTGCCTCCAACACTCACTACTAAGACCCCAGGATCTCACAGACACTGCCCCCCCAGCATTCGCTACAAACACCATAGCAGCACCCAGACACATTTCCCACCCCTGTACATTCACTACTAACACCCCAGCTGCGCCCAGACACAGCCCCCTGCATTCACTACTAACACCATAGCAGCACCCAGACACACTGCCTCCAACACACACACACACACACATACATTCACTACTAACACCCCAGGATCTCACAGACACTACCACCCTTCATTTACTACTTACACCATAGAAGCACCCAGACACATTGCCCTCCCTCGCACATTCACTACTATCACCCCAGCTGCAACCAGACACAGCCCCCTGCCTTCACAACTAACACTATAGCAACACCCATACACACACACATTCACTACTAACACCCCAGGATCTCACAGACACTACCCCCCTTCATTCACTACTAACACCATAGATGCACACAGACACATTGCCCACCCCAGCACATTCACTTCTTACACCCCAGCTGCACCCATACACAGCTATTAAAAGCACAGCTGCACAACTCTCTGA